>NC_090195.1:30457243-31057243 GCF_024679245.1 Pseudorasbora parva
TCAAATGCGCTAACGGTTACTCCATTGTTGTTCTATGTATAAAGTTACACTAGTCTGACGTGCAAAACCGTTTTGCTTGCTACTGCTAAGGTTTAGTCGCATACAATAGTCCATAAACTGAATCATGTCCTCATAAACTGCGAGTAAAGACACACAAATGTTGACAGGCCACTAAATACAGTACACACCACAGAGACGGACGTCCTGCTGTTGTTGCTTCTCCTGTTCAATTTATTTCAGCCACCGAATGTGATTCTGGATAGCCATGGCTTTCTCCACGCTTGAGGACGTCACCGCTTTGTGCGCATTCGTCATTCTTTAGCTTTTTTCCGGAAAGACTCGGTACAGCCTATATTTCTTTTATAAATATAATAAAACTAAAGACTTTTCGGAGATATGAAGGATGCAATACTACTCTATAGGTACACAAGATTGACATGAGATTGACTGAAACTGAGTGTTTCACCCCCCCTTTAAATGATAATATATGACAAGGCTCTTCATCAAGAATTTATTTTCATTTTCAATGGTCGATAATATAGATATCATAACACAATAATGTTAGATTATCTTCCAGAAATTCACAGTGTTTTGTGAATTTTTGTGCTTTTTTTGTGAATTTTCTGTGTTAAATTTCACACTTTTTGACAGAAATGTATTATTTGTTATACTTGCATGCAATCTGATTTTCACGTAACTGGAATGCAGTTTTGTCAGAATTTTCAGAACCCACGAGAGAGGCTATAGCAACCAGCTCATTACAAGTGTTGTTTCAATCGTGCTAGTCTTTACATTTCACAGTGAAAATGTTTTTCTCTTAAAACAACCCCCAAACGGCGTTTGGAAAGAGGCAATTTCCCTTGTTCGGTGTGAAAACATAAAAACAAGAATATCAAGTGTCTGTTGATCCTCTTCAGACGTTCTCCACATTCTCCTGTTGCTTCAAAGCCAAAATTCATAACTTTGTGGTTAAAGTTCAAACCCTTTGGAAAAAGAAGACGAAGAAAAAAAAAAAGTGGAACAACACTGTATTGGAGTTCAGAAGCTGGAGTTGGCATATGTCACTGATTGAGTTGCACAGTCAAAGGGAGGAGGCGTCTGGCCCATCAGGAGTCTGTTGGCTGGATCTGCTCTCATACTTGAGAGGAATCCATCATGCGTGGAGGGGCCTAACTGGAGCAAGCTCGACCCAGTCCGGGCCAGACTTCAGATAAGTGATCAGCGCCGGGTCTCGGCCACTATATCACCAGCACTGAATGAACAACCCCACGTTGACCCAACCAGGGGAGGAAAACACATGTTCTCCGGCTCGACTGTGGCTGGCTACCTGCAGAGAGGGCTGGGAATTCCTCCAGCGGGAGGCCAAGGGGGTTGCAGAGGAAGAGGAACGCTATCCCTACCGCTCGCTGGGTAGCCATTAGTGTGTCTGTGTGTGTGTATGTGCGCACGGAGAGGAGAAATACACAGATGCACATTTCTACAACAGCTTTTCACCCTGAGCTCAACCCGTCGCTGCCATTTAATTGATATTTGCTGTATGAATGATAGGTACAGGGTTGATGGGAAGGAACAGGATGGAAATGTGGGATCATACACACCATACATCGTTTCAGAAATGTTAACAAAGTCCTCCTCTATTGATCTTGGCATTTAGCTAGATACAAGGGTTTTGAAAGTTTCACTTTTTATTTAGAAATATAGTTTAGTTTTAATAGTTTATTTTATTTTTATTAGGAATAAAAAAAAGATGTTTCCATTTATCTAAATTATTTATTTATAATAATTGTATGCAGTTTATGCATTTAATTTATAGTTAAGTTTAGTTTAGTTTGCATTTTTTTCACTTTCATAGTTTTCATGTTTTAGTCAATAAATATTTGTTTTTATGGGGAAATAACTTAATTTCTTTTTATTTTACTTCAGAGTCATGTTTTCATTCTTTATAATATCAGCACAAATTAATAAATATTTGTTTTTATGGGAAAATTACTTACTTTATTTTACTTCAGACTTAGTTATGTGTTTTAATTCTTTATAATATCAGCACAAATTATACCATTATCAAATGTCTAATGTCTTTGAAATTTTTATTTTTATTTTATCTATTTTAAAGAAAACTCATATTCTAATTAATTTAATATTTCATGAATCATTTATGCAGTTTTGTTGTTTAATTTACAGACATTTTAGTTTACTTTTCATTCTTTTTCTTTAATATATAAAAATCATACTCAGTAGTTATCATATTTTTGTACCATGGCATAACCATATACCATAGTACAAAAAAAAAAAAAAAAAAAAAAAAAGATCTATAATGATACTGTATTTAAAAAAAACAAAAAAAAAAAAACATGGTACTGGTACTATATAAAAAAAAAATAAAAAAAAAAAATATATATATATATATATATATATATATATATATATATATATATATATATATATAATACACACACACACATAAATACATACATACTTACACACACACACACACATATACAAACACACATACGGCTTTATGAGTTAATATATGTGGGCACTTCTTTGAAATTGCTGAGCTGCTTGACTTTGCTATCGCAAATCATGTGTTCCTCTTTTGCTCTGCTCAGCGAGGACCATCGTTACCCGTTGTTTTTTTATTGTCCGTAAAATTTTCGCCACCCTCCCAACATATGTGGGATATATAGCTGCTTTGTCCATCATCGCCTCCATTTTGGGATTTTTTTTAAAATGGGATATCACTTCCATTTCACATTACGATGGCTTATATCTGTGTAATATGTTGATGAATTTGTAGAGACCAGAAAAATAATATTTCTGTGTATTTGAAGGAGTATAGGAGCCATAGAAGCAGGAGGAGTACTGGTCTAACGGAGAGGCTGTCTGTCATTGGGTGGGGCCAAGGCAAGGGGCGGGGTATTGAAATGAGCCCCATGAGAGAGAACAGGGAGGGGGGCGGTACCTTCGGCCCCAGTTATTTACTTTGACCCTCAATCAACGGGGTGTACTCGCAGGGCACATGCCAAACTCCCCGGGCGGGCGGAGCGGCTCTGGCCCTTCCTTCACCTTGACATGCGTGGTTCCATCTCAAACACATTTACAACTCCTTATAATACCTCACGCAGAAATCACTACTTCAGTGGCCGTCTGTAGTATAACGATTGATATTTGCTGTATGAAATATAGGTACAGGGTTTGGGAAGGAACAGGGTGGGTGTGTGGTATAAAAGTTCCCCTTATTGTGAACTTGGGATCTGTAGACATCAAATTTATTATTATTATTATTATTATTATTATTATTATTATTATTATTATTATTATTATTTGTATCATGCAAAATTACCACTTTTAGTTTTCTTTCCTTAAAACAGCAACCAAAAATGTAGCACTAGCCGATATAAGTGGGTTTGGTACACTGATAAAACATAATTAAGGCTGTAAGTGTAACATAACATAAAAAATAAAAAAGAGATGTACTGCTGGATTTGGCTAATGCAATGAACCCCTTTCACATGGCGACTGCGTATTGTTCCATACTGCAACGTAAATTTAGCAATTTTTCTCATATTTCATATCTTAGGATAATTTTATAACAGCGTTGTCTACATCAGGTGTTCCCATTGTTGCTTCAAGGATGTTTGTTGCATGATCAATTTGTTTAAATTAACATTTTGTCACAACCTAATTGTATTGTGTTCAATCTACTTACTGGGAGTGTGGAGATTTATAGTTCCTAGATTTTTTTAAATTTTATTGGCACTTTGAATTATGTTTCTGCTAGACAAAGTATTTGAGTTGTGTTTACTAGGAAAATTGTGTTGAAATTACTTAGTAATTAGTCTATTTGGTCAACCACAAGTTAGATGAGTTCAAATACTTAGAAGTCTGATGCAAAGAGTGTCCTAATTTTTGCATTCACTTTCATGAAGGAACAGAAAAGCTCTCGGACTAAATATATAAAATATCTTAAACTGTGTTCCGAAGATGAACGGAGGTCTTACGGGTGTGGAACGACATTAGGGTGAGGAGTTAATGACATCAAATTCATTTTTGGGTGAACTAATCATTAAGTCAATGAATTCAGAGTTGAAAAGTAAGCAGAATGTAATAAACATAACATGTTGGTCTATGTTGTTTACAGGCACTCTCCATAGGCATACTGGTTTTTATACCGTACAAACTATATTTTCTATCCCCTTACACTGCCCCTGCACCTAAACCTACCCATCATAGGAAAAATTATGCATTTTTACTTTCTCAAAAAAAACATAATTTAGTGTGTTTTTAAAGCTATCTGAAATATGCCACATTTATAGTGTAATACCAGTGTAATACCCATGTAGTTATACAAATTTGTGTCATCATAAACCACATAAACAGGCACACACACACACACACACACACACACACACACACACACACACACACACACACACACACACACACACACACACACACACACACACACACACATACACACACACACACACACACACACACACACACACACACACACACACACACACACACACACACATGTTGGTCTATGTGGTTTACAGGGACTCTCCATAGGCGTAATGGTTTTTATACCGTACAAACCGTATTTTCTATCCCCTTACACTGCCCCTACCCCTAAACCTACCCATCACAGGAAACATGCTGCATTTTTACTTTCTCAAAAAAACATCATTTAGTATGTTTTTAAGGCCATTTGAATTATGGGGACATTTGATATGTCCTCATAAACCACATTTATAGAGTAATACCAGTGTAATACCCATGTAGTTATACAAATTTGTGTCCTCATAAACCACATAAACAGGCTCACACACACACACACACACACACACACACACACACACACACACACACACACACACACACACACACACACAGACACACACACACACATAGAGAGAGAACAGAACAGAACAGAAAGTCTTCTACATTAGCATAGCAAAACATTAAACACTACTAAGTCGCACACATTAATCTTGCATAAAAAACAAACAAAAAAATGAATAAAACAAAAACAAACATATGACATACGTTTTAGCATTTACTCTCCCTTTCGAGTGTGATCGCAGAGCATGCTGGAAAACAGAAATCCCAGCCCAGTTTGGGTTAAATTTAACCCAGTTAGTAGAGAGCGCGTTAGTAGAGAGTTTCTGATGAAGAGGTTAACTGCCTCGGGTATCACGTCTACGACAGAGTTCGAGGAAAATCGCACTTCCGGCACCGTGCAGTAGCTGGAGGACACAATTATCTAAATCAATTTCAGCAACAAACTCCACTATTGCATGAGCCATTAAAATTTAATCCTAAATAAACTTAACATTTGTAATTCGGCGAGACAATTTCATAAACGTGTGTAAAACTATCTGATAAATTATGCATGGCTTCAACTTCAACGCATAAATAAACGGGCAATTAAAAGCAGCATTATGTAGAGGGAAATGGAGAGAGAGGGAAACAGTTTTAAGATGTTAATTATTCAAATGAGGGACGGAGCTCAACTCTACCTGCCTGCCATTGATGTGATCAAGGTGATTAATATAGTGCTATTAGTACGCTGATCCCATTGCAGTGGCAAGGGACGGCCTTGATTTATTTACTTTGTACAATTAGGCTATGTGATTAGGAGTGCAAACATAATTGGATTTTCAAGACCCGTACGCATGTAATTAGAGCGGCAATGCATCTTCCTTTGTGATGTAAGCTGACGGGCTACTGGGTGAAGGCTGAGTTTAACCCCTGTTAGTGGCGGAAGACGACTCGCAAGCATCGCCTTGAACGGGGATCAGAGAGCCGCTTCGTGCCGCTTAATTGATTGTACAGTCTTGTCAGAGTGTCACGGAGACAGAAAGAGAGAGCGATATGAAAGCGTGGGAGAGATAGCTGCGGGGGGAATTGCGTCCGCCGCACGTATTGCCCTCGCCGCGGTTAGCCATGGCTGGAAACGGGCAGGTGAAACCCACCCCGGCACTACACTCGATATGACACCCCTGTGTTAGAGCAGACGCCAACCGCCTCCATGTCATTTCAATTACCACCTCAGAGGTGCAGCAACCTGAGGAGACGACGAATCAATGTTTTCACTCATTTACCCCGGCCTTAATTAAAACACCGTGGACCTGGATTGTTTGCAAAGCATATATTGTTTGCAATAATATATATATATATATTATAGAAGAATATTATACTTTGATATATGTGACTCTGGACCACAAAGCCAGTCATAAGTCTCACAGATATATGTGTGGCAATAGCCAAAAATGATTTGGATATTAAGTAAAGATCATGTTCCAAGAAAATATTTTGTAAATTTCCTACTATATATATTATATATATATTAGTATATTATATTATATATTAGTAGTAGTAATATATCTTGCTAAGGACTTCATTTGGATAACTTAAAAAGGTTATGTTCTCAATATTTAGGACTTTTTTGCACCCTCAGATTCCAGATTTTCAAATAGTTTTATCTCGGCTAAATATTCATATCCTAAAAACATACATCAATGTAAAGCATATTTATTCAGCTTTCATATGATGTATAAATCTCGATTTAAAAAAAAAAGCACCCTTTTAATTGGTAATGTGGTCCAGGGTCACATATATTAATCTACAAGGAAGGCCCATTAGTTATTAGAAATACCATGGTACTGTATATTAACCATATTTATGTGCCATCACATACATTTTTATATGCTATAGTCCCATGTTAAAAGAAAGGTAATATCATGATGCTATATTTATTTAAAAAAAATACCGCAGTCCTTACAAAGCAATATGCCAAAAAATACACATGTAGGCGTAGTAATTAAACAATACTATAGAACCAAATATTTACTACATTTTTATAATAAGGTATTTACATATTAGGACTACCCCAATGTAACTGAAAGAATAGCATGGTATTGGAATACCATTGTATACCATTGCAATGGTATGTGAAAAAAAAGACAGAAATATTGCACCATGGTATTTTGATAATTTTCATTTTTGTCAACTTTTAAGGCCTGCTGGGAGATAATTCCAAAAATACCATGGTGTTACCATGGTACTATAGTCAAAACAGACTCTTAATTTATTTTTATTTTTTACTACATTTATATACCATGGTAAAATGTACAACACATAGTATTGCCATGGTAATATGATATATAACATGGCATTTACAACGCTTCAAATAATTCCATATTGTAAACATGCTGTAAACATTAAAACACCATACTTTTTTGTAAGCATGTATATTTGCTTAATTTAAATAAATAAATAATCAGTATTACAGAGAATGGAATCTTTTGTGCTGCAAACCGTGACAAAGAATCTTTTTCTTTTCTTTTTTCTCTCTCTCAGTATGCAACGTAGAGGTTTGTGACCAGTGGTTGCAGGATTGGACACATTTTGGGTTTAAAGGGGGACGGCTCTGAGTCAGCTGGGCATCCAGTGTGATTGCCGGCCCCGGGCCCTCAATGGAAAGTTGTGGAGAGAAGCTGTGGTTGCCAGGCACCTCCTGAGGTGACTCTATCAGAGCCAGTCAAGCCTGAAATCAATCACTCAAACCTATCAAAGGCTGCCCTGCCCCGCCATTGTGAACCAGCCATCTGGGCCTCTGCATACTGTCTGCGTTAGCTTCAGCGTGTGTGTGTGTGTGTGTGTGTGTGTGTGTGTGTGTGTGTGTGTGTGTGTGTGTGTGTGTGTGTATCTGCATGTGTAACTAAATGAATAGAGGGGTATATGACAGTTACCACCATTGCACCCAGGCTTCCACGTCTGTGAAACATTCACTTCACGCTCATTCATGGCACTTCTAGGATGGACGTGACATCATAGCTGAAGACTACAGCTGACGTTCATTAGGAACCCCAGTATTTGGCATCAAGGTCTGCTGTTCAGCTCCCCAACCAGCTGCAAGGGGCGATGGGGCCGGCCACGGGCAGCTCTCCCAGGCCTGCCGCTGACCAAACTAACTAAATGTCCTGCTGAACAACCGGGACGGGGCTAAACGCACAGCGTCCGCCATTGGAGGGCAGTAGAACACAGAGCATCTATCAGTGTGCCTTTCTTCACTGTAGTCTCACACATTGTGCTCTGACTAGGGGCCGCTCACAGCGGAGCCAAAGCCTGGAAGGACTGCGGAGAGGTCGGTGGACGGGTCAGTAGGGGCTGATGAAACTAGAAATGTTCGGTGAAAAAAAAAAGACATATTCTTTAGCATCAAAGCTTCATCTCCCAGGTTTTAGAGGCATTCTTACGTGTGTTAGCTCAAGATTAAGACCTCGTTTTGACATACATCACGAAATATCTCTGCAATTGCTCTTCCTTGAAATTTATGGAAGAGCGTTAGTTTTGTTTGAATTGGATGGATCTGCATTTTTATGGCATTTCCCGCAGCTCCAACTGCAATCAGAAAATGCTAATTTTATGACCAACTGTATTTTCAGCGATGGCACTTGGAAAGATCAAAGCTATTACAAAATGAACCTAACACAGCGGAGGTGCGTGCAGTTTATTACTCCAGTCGGAATGTAATACAGACAATCCCTCAAAACCGCAGAGAGACGAACCAACCGCGCGAGTGCAGACGGACACACGCATACACACTGGATTGAAAGCGCTGCTGTCCCTGATCAATGATTCAATAAGCCTGACACCTTTCTGCTCTGAAACCTGCTCTGAAAATCCCCTTTTATTCATTGGGCTGATAATATATTATTCCACAAATTGAGATATAAAGCCTAGTTTATCTCTGTTCAGAATTGGATTACTTGTACACGGCCATGGTGGTAAATCTCCAATCTTTGTCCTTTATCGGATAATATCAGTGTTTTAATGGCAAATCTAATTTTATTCAGCAATATATGTGTTTAGTATGCATCATTAATAGAGAAACTGTGATCCTGAAACGTCCTTCCTTTCGCATTCATGAGAAAACTAAATACTAAAAATCACATACATTGTGATATATATATATATATATATATATATATATATATATATATATATATATATATATATATATATATATATATATAAATTGATTTGTCGTAGACTTTTACTATATGCAGTTATGTGTATATCTATCTATCTATCTATCTATCTATCTATCTATCTATCTATATATCTATCTATCTATCTATCTATCTATCTATCTATCTATCTATCTATCTATCTATCTATCTATCTATCTATCTATCTATCTATCTATCATCTATCTATCTATCACTTTATAACTTTTTCACAAATAAAATGTTAAAATAAGACAGTTCCTGAATTCAATCTGTAGCTGCTTATCATTTGACTATGAACTGTATTCAATATTTCAACTTTTATATTTATTTATTTTATTTTTCACCTCCTATAAAGGATTAATATAAAATAGTGTTGGTATTTTGTAATGCAAAAGTTATTACATAGTTATTACATATTAGTTAATACATGTGGGATTTTAATATTTGCATAAATGAAAAGCAATTTTTTCAAAACTATTAAAAACAGTTGATTGATTTTATTTCAACAATGTAAGAAATAATATAGCCTTAAAATATATTTAGCAAAACCTTCATGTTTTATCTTTATCTTTTAGTATAATAAAACAACTTCACTTAAATTTCATTTTCAAGTAAAAGATGTTGTCTGCTCGTGGATATATCTTCGTCTCGGTTGATTTCGTAGCGTGTAGCATTAAGCTGCGGCCCGTTTAAAGTCCCGAGTGCAATGTTTCAGAGCTGACCTGCTCTTTTATGTACACGCTAACTCCTCGCTGTGAGGGGGTCTCAGAGTTAAGAAACTCACTTAGACTTCTGTGCACTTTAACAGAACACTTTATAACCAGAATACACTATCCTAAAGCCCAGCCGCACAATAGGCAGTTGTTTGTTGGAAGGTTTAGTTGTTATTCTTAGATATTGATTTTATTTATTTTATTCAGTTTACACTCTTAAAAAAAAATGCTATGGTTGGGTCAAACATGGGAAAACCAAATGTTGAGTTTAAAAATGTAATTAAAAAATGTACACCAAAGGTTGTTTTCTGTTTTTGACCCAAACGTAGGTTGAAACAACCCAGCATTTTGAGAGTGTAGATTTACGGTGACAATACAATGTAATAAATACATTTTAATATTTTAATTTTCGATCACACTTTATTGTAGGTGTCTTTAACTACTATGTAGGCTACATACATAAAAGGATTAAGGTAACACTTTATTTTACAGTGCTCTTGTTACATATGTTACATGTACTTACCATAGAAATAACATAAACCAAACCCCAATCATAACCCTTACTCTATAGTAAGTACATTTAGATAATTAATTTTTCTCAGTACTTAAATGTATAATTAATTACACTGTAACAAGGACACAATCAAATAAAGGGTTACGCTTTATGTTAAGTTGTCATTGTTACAGTGCCATTTTATATTTAGTATACTTTATACTTTATATAGAGTAGGATTAGGGTTTGGAGGAACGTTAGTTGCATGTAATTATTCATAATTTACTCTTATTACTATGATAAGTATGATAATGTAACATGTAACAAGAACACTGTAAAATAAAGTGTTACCAAATTAGGTGTAATACAAAATAGTATAAATTGTAATAATAATACAAACACTTTTGCTGCGATTGAGCTGGGAAGGTTAGGGAAGGGTTTAGTGGTATGGTTAGGTTTAGGGTGGGTTAAGGGGTAAGGGGGACGATCAGCAGTGGGATTACAATGTAATTACAAAAATTAATTAAAGATGTAATTAGATGCAGGTATTTAAGTACAATGTAAAATCATTTATGTGCATTAGTTATGCATTGCATCAAATTATTGATTTACATGTAAGTGCATAATATAAAATGGGACCAAATTTTCAACCGTAGGAGAGAATGTTAAATAGGACATTATCATATAAAGTTAAAGTCAAATCTATTAAAACTAAAGCATTTAGAAAACAAAGTGTGAATGAGAAATAAGAAAAACCTTAAGAGGGAGAGAGTGAGAGAGAGAGAGAGAGAGAGAGAGAGAGAGAGAGAGAGAGAGAGAGAGAGAGAGAGAGAGAGAGAGAGAGAGAGAGAGAGAGAGAGGCAAAACCTGTATAATAAAGGCAACACTTTCAAACATGGTTGCCATGTTTACAAGTGCCAGAGGGCAAAGCAGGACCTTTATTTCCCTCCTGCTAATTGTTTGATTTCTGTGCCACTTGAGAGTCAAGCATTGTGGTGAGGGAGCAGAGGAAAGAGAGCGAAAGAAAAAAAGAGAAAGTGAGATAGAGAGCAAATTTGCAGAGATCACACATTGCCCCTTCTTCATTTGTCTGTAACATGACGATAGCTTGAGGCATGTTTCTCTCTGGAGCTTTGCAGAAATACCAAGCGGTGAAATCCCCTGTCGCTTGCCTCTCAGCTCGCAACACACACACGCACACGTACACTTCCTCAATGTGCCACGAGCGCTTTGTTCTGATAGCTACACAAACTCGCAACACTATAATGCAACCGCGGTGATAACGAACTACGGTATGAAGTGGAGGTTTTGGTTCATTTCATTAGGAGTGCTCGAGATGGACTCTAGCACACAGATGCATGTTGGGTAGACGGCAGAGCTGGATGCACGGCGTGATCTTTAATGCTCCACGCCATCTCCCCATGACATTGAGGCTGTCATCGGTCTGTTTCCGTGGAGATATTGTTGTCTCCTCCTGCGCTGATCTTGGTTTCTGCTACGGCAGGAGGTGCCTCTTAAAGTTCCTGTTAGCGAGTTACCGTGCAAGAGACAACACATTTAAGACAATCCACACAGCTGGATGGAGAGACAGGCCGCTGGAAACCGGCAAAAAAAAAAAAAAAAGAACCAGGAAAATCCTGGACATGAAACACAGCATCGCTGTGGAAAAAAATAAAGGCTGCAGCGGCCTTATCATCTTGCGCTTATTATCATGCAAATAAACGTTAATCAAAAGACAAGGAGATTGTTTTAATCGGATTGCACTTTTCGGGGCTGTTTTTGTTCACTGCTGCCTTTCGAACCCGGGACAACGCCGGGAACAAAAAGCTAGCGGTGGGTCTGAGAAACTCCAGGCGGTTTTCTCTAGTGTCGTGCCTGCGAGAGAATCTCACGACGGGGCACGGCTCCATCGTAACAGCTCACCTCCAGACCTGAACGCTGTCTCTTTAAATTAGCCGGGTGGGAGGGGACGCTAATGACAATCAGTGGGTCTCTGTCTGTTGCCCCTGACAAGCAGAACCCTATAGGAGATGAAACGAAAAAAATGAACTTTTTAGCCCCACTAAAACAACATGATAAAGCGGGTGAGGATTGTGGATTAGTGCTCAATGTTTATTCTCAGAGCATCCACAGTAATTAAAACAGCAAATGATCCAGCGGGGAGCTAATAATATATATAAATAAACGTATAGAAAACGCACAGCATCAATCTACAATATGTCTATAGCAGTGTAGGGGAGCTGCTTTGAAACCGCAGACTGCCAAAACACAAGCTACTCATGATTTAAAGCAGATAAAGCAGATTAGAAAGTGGTCTGTAAATAGATACAATGAAAATTAAATGACTTTTTAAAATGAGTAATATAGAAAATATTTTTGTAATAAAATTTAATACAATTCCGATTTTTCTGGCTCCAAAATAATGAGAACGTCAATTAGGGTGACAGTGTCAAACCTGTGAAAATACATGTATTGAGTAAAAAAAAATTAAATAAAAAAATAACTCCTAAATGGAGTTAATTAGTGAAATATTTGTTTTGACTCGTTTGATGAAAGAAAACATATTATAAAAACGTTTTGCTAACATAAATTGGACTCCCCAATGCTACTAGAAGAGATTGTATAATTGTTTGTATAATTTGGTGTTGTTAAATTTGTTATAAGAATGAACCATGTAACTGGTTTTGTTTTGTCCTGCTACACTGCTACTACCTTACGACTAATTGGAAAAGCTTGTCACACTATTGAACATGTTTCAGAGTTATTAGCATTGCTTTTAGAAAGTTACTCCCTAAATGTGAGCCCGATCTCACGAAAATGCGTATAAATAGTAAGAGTGTGCAATCTCATAGAATCTATATGCCAAAATTTGTTTCGGCGTGCATATGGTACGCAGTTTTTTTGCTTGCACATGATACACACTTTATGGTATATTATGCGCACAAACCACCCACCCCACCACCCTAATCCTACCCAATAATGTGTCATATACACACCATAAAGTGTGTATCATATGCCTGTGAAAAACTGCGTACCACATGCACATCAAAACAAATTTTGGCATATAGATTCCATGAGATTGCACAATCTTACTATTGATACGCATTCATATGTGATCGTGTTGCTAAAAGCTTGTTCAAAACAAGACAAATATTAATCGTAAAAAATTGCTGCGAAATCCAGTCTGATGCGAAAGAAATGGCAGACAGGCCGGCCCTTACAAAAATAAGTATAATTCAAGTTAATTTTATTAAGTGTACTTAAGTAAAGTTTAAGTATACAGTATTTAAAGTATACTTTATGCAGTAAGTATACAAATTTCTAGTGTATGGAAGTATACTTAAGTATAACAATAGTGTCACAAATAAAACACTTTGAGTACACAACTAGTTCTTGGTTGTATTTGGTTGAGTATTTGTAGAGTGTTAGTTTGTTTGTGTTGTGAGAATTTGCAAAGTTTTTCTATATTTTGTAGCGTTGTGAGTATTTGCAGATCATTTCTGTATCTGGTTGAATTGAGAGTTTTTATAGAGTGTTTCTGTATTTGTTGCATTGTGAGTATTTGCAGCGCAATTCTCTATTTGTTTGTGTTATGAGTGTTTGCAGCGTGTTTCTGTATTTGTTGCATTGTGAGTATTTGAAGAGTGTTTCTGTATTTGTTGCATTGTGAGTATTTGAAGAGTGTTTCTGTATTTGGTTGCATTGTGAGTGTTTGTAGAGTGTTTCTGTATTTGTTGCATTGTGAGTATTTGAAGAGTGTTGCTGTATTTGTTGCATTGTGAGTATTTGAAGAGTGTTTCTGTATTTGGTTGAGTTGTGAGTATTTGTAGAATGTTTCTGCATTTGTTGCATTGTGAGTGTTTGTAGAGTGTTTCTGTATTTGGTTGCATTGTGAGTATTTGAAGAGTGTTTCTGTATTTGGTTGCATTGTGAGTATTTGAAGAGTGTTTCTGTATTTGTTGCATTGTGAGTATTTGTAGAGTGTGTCTGTATTTGGTTGCGTTGTGAGTGTTGGTAGAGTGTTTCTGTATTTGTTGCATTGTGAGTATTTGAAGAGTGTTTCTGTATTTGGTTGCGTTGTGAGTATTTGAAGAGTGTTTCTGTATTTGGTTGCGTTGTGAGTATTTGAAGAGTGTTTCTGTATTTGGTTGCGTTGTGAGTATTTGTAGAGTGTTTCTGTATTTGGTTGCATTGTGAGTATTTGTAGAGTGTTTCTGTATTTGGTTGCATTGTGAGTATTTGAAGAGTGTTTCTGTATTTGGTTGCGTTGTGAGTATTTGAAGAGTGTTTCTGTATTTGGTTGCGTTGTGAGTATTTGAAGAGTGTTTCTGTATTTGTTGCATTGTGAGTTTTTGTAGAGTGTTTCTGTATTTGTTGCATTGTGAGTATTTGTAGAGTGTGTCTGTATTTGGTTGCGTTGTGAGTATTTGAAGAGTGTTTCTGTATTTGTTGCATTGTGAGTGTTTGTAGAGTGTTTCTGTATTTGTTGCATTGTGAGTATTTGTAGAGTGTTTCTGTATTTGGTTGCGTTGTGAGTATTTGTAGAGTGTTTCTGTATTTGTTGCATTGTGAGTATTAGTAGAATGTTTCTGCATTTGTTGCATTGTGAGTGTTTGTAGAGTGTTTCTGTATTTGGTTGCGTTGTAAGTGTTTGTAGAGTGTTTCTGTATTTGTTGCATTGTGAGTATTTGTAGAGTGTTTCTGTATTTGGTTGCGTTGTGAGTATTTGAATAGTGTTTATGTATTTGTTGCATTGTGAGTATTTGTAGAGTGTTTCTGTATTTGTTTGAACGGTAAGTATTGAATAAAAAAAAATCACACATGAGAGAAAAAAACAAGCCACTGGAACACAATTTCTACCGAAAATACAAAAAATAAAGGTCATATGAAAGTAAAGTGTAAAACTATCATTGATTTTTTGTTTTTGTTTCTGAAGGTTACTGACTACTGACTGACTTTTGCTATGTAGCCATGGGTGCAGTGCGACAGATGCCCCTGCCAGTTTTGGTGCCTGGGCCCCGTCAGCTGCCAGCAGGCCCCTAATCCTTCCTAATGGGGATTGTCTTTTCACCGCTAATTTAAACCCTCAAACCACGGGACTGCCTCAACCTGAAAGCACTCAATCCCAGCAGCCCTCCACTACCCCACAGCCCCTCACCCCTTTGCTGGGCCCAAGCTCCACTCAGGCCTGGGGCCCTACAATGCCTCTGCAACAACACCACCTTTCTGTCATTCCACATGCTGATTGTATTAATCTTATCTCTGTTTAATTACATTTTTCAGGACTCTTGCCGTCTGCCATCTTTGCTCGCAGTGGGAGTCACCGAGAGGCCCTCATTTCACATGCCATCTCATTTGGGTTCAAAAATCCCTGACGCAAGGCACCCGACCTTACTGTGGAAGATGGGAAAAAAGTGATTTATTAAATGTGAAGTTGAACACAAAACTTTTCATGTTCACATGCAAACATTTTAGGAATGGGAATCATAAGGACATTTCTTTGGAATGATTCCAGTTCCATAACAATTCCATAAATAGTTATTTTAATACTTTTGAAGAAACAGTTACACCAATAATTGGTCCAATACACTAAACAAATATTCATCCATCCATCAGCTGAATCCCTTACAATATTCAAGAAACAGCTGAAAACTCTCTTCTGTGCACACTGATTGCATCCTGATATTCCTTAATCCCTGCCTGTTCTAGCGTGTCCTATTCTGAATGATGTCTTTACTTTGTATTACTTGCACTTCTCCTGTTTATTGCCACTTTAAGATGAACTGTTTGTGGTATTCCTCATTTGTGAGTCGCTGCTAAATAATTAGATGTAAATACTATAACCTAACCTTAACCCACATTCTAACAGAACATTTTCTGCATTTTTACAGCCAAAACCTTTATATATTTATATACTGGGGCAGAGTCCTTCACAGGTCCGATTTTGTAAATCCGCATCCGACCTGTTTTCCGACATGGAGCACTAATTAAAACTGCACACGACCCAACCCGCTTAAAATAGAACCGACACCCGACCCGCACCCGAAATAAAATCAGTTTAGCATATAACATTATATAGGCCTACACATTTATATTGCCAGGTCATACAAAAGTAATTACAGCACAGCGCCACGTCTTTAAAATTTGAACACATTATTTTTAATGAGTGTACGCACACCGGCGGCGACATTTGGTGACTGTCCGCGGCGACTCAGGAAGTTGTTCAAAATCCTGCCGCGCCACAGAGCGCCAATGTACTGATTTCACCCTGTGCTACAAGTGAATTCAAAACTGAGCTCGCATGTATATAATGTGCACGTCCGGCGCTGAGCTTCCCGTCCGGTGTGCGTCCCCCTTGAAGCCTTGTGTGATTTTTTGAAAGTGAGAGAATTCGGGAGGGCGCGCGGCGGCACAAGCACAAATAACATGTTGTTTTGAAATTATTTTCTTAACTTGAAATACAGGCAAGAAATATTGTAGATGCATATATTTTTACGTTTGCACGTGACTGTTTTAAAACCGTTTTAGACCTGTGTTTCCCCCTTGTCCGACTCAACCCGCACCCATATCCGACAGAGTTGGATGTTTTTCACGTTTCAGCAAAATTTGCGGGTCGACCCACGGGTACTCGAACCCCATGCAGGACTCTGCTAAGTGGCCTAAAGGGTGCCAAGAAAACATCCCCACACCATTACACCACCACCACCAGCCTGCACAGTGGCAACGTCAAACCAGGCAACATTTTTCCAGTCTTCAACTATCCAATTTTGGTGAGCTTGTACAAATTTTAGCCTCTTTTTCCTATTTGTAGTGGAGATGAGTGGTACCCGGTGGGGTCTTCTGCTGTTGTAGCCCATTCGCCTCAAGGTTGTGCATGTTGTGGCTTCATAAATGTTTTGCTGCACACCTCAGTTGTAACGAGTGGTTATTTCAGTCAAAGTTGCTCTTATATCAGCTTGAATCATTCACCCCATTCTCCTCTGACCTCTAGCATCAACAAAGCATTTTCGCCCCAGAACTTACGCATACTGGATGTTTTTCCCTTTTCACACCATTTTATTGTAAACACTAGATATGGTTGTGCGTGAATCCCAGTAACTGAGCAGATTGTGAAATACTCAGACCGGCCTGTCTGGCACCAACAACCATGCCACGCTCAAAATTGCTTAAATCTAATTTCTTTCCCATTCTGACATTCAGTTTGGAGTTCAGGAGATTGTCTTGACCAGGACCACACCCCTAAATGCATTGAAGCAACTTCCATGTGATTGGTTGATTAGATAATTGCATTGATGATAAATTAAACAGGTGCTCCTTATAATCCTTTAGGGGAGTGTATATATTCATGTTTTCAAATAAGGACATCCCCCAAGGGTGTGTTCACACTTGGCAGGTTTGGTTTGATTAAAATGAACTGTGATTGCTCTGCTAGTGCAGATCATTTGAATAACTGTGAACGCTGCCATCCGAACCCTGGTGTGCACCAAACAAACTAGTGCGGTTAAGCTGAAATATGAATGCAATGCAGACCAAAGACGTCTAACAGAACCAAAAACAGAATGTGATGTCACAAGATGTGACTTTAAAAAGGACCGAATACTTGTTACCTGTTTTTTCTCATCATAGGAGCTACGTTGCCCATCCCAGTTGATTACAGACCAGGTAACTTTGCAAGTACATGGCAACTAACTGTCATTAGTAGACTGTTAAGCCCTGTTTCCACCAACAATATGTCCAGGATTTTTTTTTTTTTCACAGGAACTTTTCCTCCCCCCAGAACTGTTGCTGTCTATGTTTCCATTGCAATGTAAAGTACTGCCCAGTGACTAGTTCTAGTTTCTGCTGGATTTCATCCTCTGCATAAGCCTAATAAAGCCTGAACCTCATCGTTGAGTAGCAAATAACCCTTGCTGCACACACCACAACAGACTTTTTAAAATGTTGGTTGAAATAAAATGCTGCATGAACTCAACCAATCAGCCTGTTCAGTGCCCAAGTCCCACCTGGAATCTCATTTACTGTACCACCCCAAACTCCCTAGTTCCTGGGGAAAGTTCCTGCGGTGGAAACGCAGCTTTAGTAGACTGTTAGGTTAAGTTTCAGGTTGGTAGAATAAGTTGACATGTAGTTGCAAAATTACGTCTAGTCAGTAGGAAATCTGTTGGAGGATGTCTGAGGGAGTGGTGCTTTAGCGATGGCAAAGCAGGTGAAATGGAGAGCTCGCTGCCGGGCTCCTAGGTCGAGGAGAGGTCGCTGCCCTCCGAGAGGGAGCAGAGGAGTTTCTTCTATTTGCTGGAGCTGGAGCCTACTGCTATCCACCATGTTTGGGGCAAGGAATGGGGAACTCGCTGTCATCGCTGGAGTCAAAGAGGAGTCATCGCCATCCACCAGGGGGCAGAGGAGAATCAAGCGTCCACCTAGGAGCATCCAGTGTCACCGCATGGCACTGCTAGTGAGAACGATAGCGGTAGTGTGTCCGGAAACTGGACCAATTTGTTTCTTAATTTTCTTTCTTCCCTCTCGTCTCTGTCGCTCCTTATGCTTCCACTAGAGGCTGACATTTTTTTCGGGATTCCCATGACCCTCGGGGTTCCGAAACGGGAAACACGTGATTGGGATGGGACCAGTATTTATTTATTTTTTTATTTTTTTACAGAGAATCATAATAACACGATGATACCATACAAATACTGTATGCTGTTTATATAAATTAACTATATGCTTTCATTTTAAAAGTCAATTCTAGTGTTGCCCTGTCTCTTTATGCTCTCATGTTCAGTAGTATATTCCTGCACAACCGGAGGCTGCAGTTTCAGGACCCCAGTTTCAGGACCGCAATTCTAGGACCCTCGTTTTTTGTGACCGCGCCACCTACAGAACTGGATGATATAGCGGTGTGCTGCAGTTTCAGGACCTCAGTTCTATGACCCATGTGGTTTAGTTAGTAGCCTACATAGTATAAAGATATTTAATCTCAGGAGTATATTTTATGTGATTTTTATTTTATTCAAAATGCATCAGAGGCTAATTACAAAGTGTGTAATACCTGCTTTGAGTCACAATTTTAAATTTAAACACATTAATTTACACAAATTATAATTTTAAAATGTATATCAATCTTTAAAAAAAAAGTTGAGTACCTTAAAAATCTTAGTTTCTTGAATTATACTGTATATTGATTAACCTCCTTAACTTTAACTAATTAGTTCATTATCAGGTAAAATAAAGATGGAATCAGTATATGCAGTCACTAAATTACAGTCAGATATTTTAAAGATTGTAGAGAGGCAAGACAAGACTCAAGAATGTTTGAAGAATATATATTTATGTCATTTTTGCAATAACAACAGCACCAAAAAGACCCCTTTTTTCATCAGTTGCCTCACAGACGGAATGGCTGTATATATATATATATATATATATATATATATATATATATATATATATATATATATATATATATATATATATATATATATATATATATATATATATATATATATATATATATGATTTAACACTTGTGCACTGTTGGAGTTGTAGAGAGAGAAAGCCAAACAGAATATTAATGTTACTCATGTCTAATTCCAAACTCCAAATTTGTAAGTATATAAGAGCAATACCCACCAATTGAGACCATGGTACTATACAGTTGAAGCTGCATACAGCGTGATGAGGCAACTATTGTAAACATTTCTTACTTAGCTAAATGGATGATGACTGAAAGTCATTATACTAATCTGGTGAACATGGTAGTTTTGATAAATCAGCCATGACACAAAATGAACTGTAGATGGTAACATACATTCAATAAAATACTGCACAATTTATAAAAACCAGCAAGTGTTGAAAATACAAATATATATTGTTATAATAACCTTCTATTTGGAAGCGCTCCATCAAAAGAAGACACCACCACTTTCTAATGAAAGCCATGTCCATCTGAAAGATGTGTGACATTGACAGATACTATATAAGCATATACTTATATAAAAAAATATATATATAAAAAAAACACTGAGACTCTAAAATTAACATGACAATCCTGCAGTCATTTCCACAGTGATGGCGTGGCAATCCCTAAAAGCAAAAAAAAAAAGGTAACATAGGCTACATGTCAAAAGCCATTGCCATCTCGGTTACATTATGAAATCTACATGATATGCAGAATGGAATATAATAATATTTGTTTGAAGTTGCTAAATATGCATTTATTAATCACTGCAATATTATGCCCAGTCTTTTCAGTCCAGCTCCAAGGATAATAATAAAAAAAAAATTGTGCAAGATTCATACAGAATTATTTTTATTTTTTTTAATTAAAGGATTCATTTTAATCTTTTTAATCCTTCGCAGCAAAAGTACAGACTATAAGAACGTAGCCAAAGTATAAATGGCTGAACTTGTCAAACATTATGCATCATTTTGACAGGCTGATATTGTAGTGCAACCAGGCAGTCAGAGCAGTTATGTAAGAATATTTTATTCTTAACTATGGTAAAACAATGATTATTCAGGAAGTTTCCCCACTAATAAAGTAAGCTACAGGTAAATCACACACCCTTACACCAACATTTGTCATCTTTTTAAGTTTAATAATGTGCTGGCTAGATGTATTATAGTCATTAAAAATCAAAAAGGATTTAATAAATCATGGCCACGCCACGATCAAGAACATCATAGTAACTAATAAAACTAGCACACAAATTCTTAATTTGTGTGAATTTATTCTTAATTCATAGTTAGCAGCTCACTTTAGTACATTTTGTTTTTCGTTTAAACGTTATAAAATAAAACTAGATTGAATATCGGTACTTACAGTCTGATCAGTGTCCATCGTCCATCTTAAATTAGTGTTTTGGTGATTCAATTCGGTAGGTGGTGCTGTCACAAAAAACGAGGGTCCTAGAACTGGGGTCTTAGAACTGGGGTCCTGAAACTGCAGCCTCCGGTTGTGCAGGAATACCCTTCTCCTCATGTTTGCTTTGCTGTGGCTGGTTAAGTAAATGACGTGCTCCACACCCGTAACAGTTGGTGGCCAATGCCAACCACCAATAATATAAGAGAAAGGAGGCTTCCCCTTGTACTTTTTAGCAGCGAAAATCATCATCAAATTTGAGTTAGACATGAAAGCTACGCTGCAATGACTACTCTCAGAAAATGATAATGATTGATAATGATTGATAATGAGCACCACCTTGGTGAAGTATTAAAGGAGGACCAATGACAGTAAAGGACGAGAGAGGACCAGGCCTGGACTATTTATGTTATGTTTTAGTTATGTGTGTGCAGCAATTTTGTTAAATTTGGGTGAAACGTTTGCCAGTTCTGGCCTCCTTCTTCCCTGATCCTTTAACACTGTTACAAAAATACATCCTCATTATAAACAAAGCATGTATTTAATAAATGCTTCAATGCTCCAAAAAAGCTTGTTTTGATTCTGGGTGACCTGTGACATCGGTTAATATTCAGTTGGGTCGTTAAAGATTGCCTGTATTTTGTAATCTTGTGTTTTTTATCATTTCATTTGACAGATGTTTTCTTGTGGAGCTGTGCATGTATAGCGGAGACTGGGTATATTTGTAACACTACAAATTCCATGAATTACGGATAAGATAGGAGTCATACGACAATTTCAGTTTTCTCTGGCTTCCTTTATGATCCCACATGAAGGTTTTCCAGTCAGTGTTGCTATCTCTCCTGAAGCTACAGCAAACAAAAAAAAAAACAAAAAAACAAAAAAAAAAAACTAATTCTGGTATTAAAGGTAAGGAAGTAAAATAATAATAACAAGATACAATTGTGTTTAGTACTTCTACCATTGTAGATAATGTTGTATGAGTTATTTCAGGTCAACATGTAGTTTCTGTAGTAAATAGTAAAGAATGGTGCAGAAATCTCCTGCTAATTTCAAAGCACCATGCTAATACAGCAAGCTAAACAATGAGTGACAGGGGTTGTGTAACGGAGGCCAGCTAGTAGAAGTTGCTGTGCGAGTAAACCTCACTCCTCTGACCTCAAGAGACGCTCTAGCGACTGACGCTAGAGGTTGCAGCCTTTAGCCTCCTTGTTAGAGCGTCCGACTCTCATGCCGGCAGACCCGGGTTCGAGTCCCGGTCCGAACAGTAGGGGTTACATTGGTGCCGTGACCCGGATGGGAGTGAGGTTTAGGGGGGTGAGTGTAACGGAGGCCAGCTAGTAGAAGTTGCTGTGCGAGTAAACCTCACTCCTCTGACCTCAAGAGACGCTCTAGCGACTGACGCTAGAGGTTACAGCCTTTAGCCTCCTTGTTAGAGCGTCCGACTCTCATGCCGGCGGACCCGGGTTCAAGTCCCGGTCCGAACAGAAGGGGTTACAGTTGCAGCACATGAAACAACCACCCATTTACATACAACTAAGAACATTTTCTGATTTAAATAATTCTACAGAATGCTTATGGTTATCTAAAATTGCTCTCTCTCACACACACATGTGTAGACATGCACAAACAAAAGCACACATGTGAATGCACACACACACATACACTTCTCATATTCACACATATTTTATTGTTGCAGCCATTCATTTAAAATAAAACGGTTGTTGTGGCATATCACTTGGAGTACCCTTAGTTTTTGTGCATTTTGTCTACTTGTTCCAACTTACCCCAGTATGTCACAACATACCCCAGTAGTGGGGTAGGTTGTAACAAAGGATCAATTTGTATTTGTCATCATCTCACAAAGGCTGTGATAAAGTTAAATACATTTAAAAGGTTGATTCCATGAACAAGGCATTAGACTGACTTGATTCTTTTTTTTCTCCAATTCATAAAAAAAAAATCCTTTTAAAAACATACAGCTCCTTATTAAAATATTGAATCAGAAATGCCATATTTCACTCTGAAGTTCCTGTTAAGTGAACAGAATTTACAGAAGATTCATAGTGAGTAATGACCTGTGCACCTCTAATGTACAATCTGTGTACAGTTGTGAGAAAAAAAAATGACATTGATAAACAAGGCGACACTTGAGTGCTCTTGAGTCTTTCATTTGAAGACGCAAAGGCAGATTCTGTGCAGCGAGACAGGTGGGTTTAATTGCGTGATGTCTAATTTGGGCCTGTTAGAGGAACGTGTGTATGTGTCAATGCGTGTGCATGTATACTTGTGTGTGTAGTCCAGATTAACACGAGCAGCATAACAGGTGTGCCAGTGATTTACGCTCAGCCTAATTAACCCATTCCGCCAAGGAGAGAGTGGGGAAAAATCTCATGATTACCATGCAATCAGAAATAGTCTATTTTTCCCCCTCTCGCTCTTTTTGAGCAAATAAACAACCTGCCAGCTGATCAAATACAGGAGAATGTCATTGATTGCACTTTCTGGAACATTTTATGCTAGGAACATCACTCTGGCATGAGGCAAGGGGTTACTTAAAAACATGTATAAAACAAAGTACAAATGACTAATTTTTTTTTACTGTATTTAGATTAAAGTATTGTACTGTGACAGTAACAAAATCGTATTAATTTTAATTTTAGATAACTTCAAGACATGCATACAAATATTCAAACACGAAAATGCGTTTTAAATAATACCAGTGTGCAATGTTGTGGAATATATACACTTAAATGAGTTTTGGCGTACATATGATATGCAGTTTTTCGTAGGCAGATGATATGCACTTTATGGCAAAAGTTATGCACTTTATAGCAAAAGTAAGAAAAAGTTCTAGAGAGGGATTTCATGCCTCTCTGTGATGGTACCACAAGCTCATTAGCTGAGCGAAGGCTTCTGGTGGGTGTGTAGACTCGTAGGAGTGAGTCGAAGTATGCGGGTGCTGCACTAGTGGAAGATCCATGAGCAAGAGTCAGGGCTTTGAATTTGATCCGGGCAGCGAGTGGTAGCCAATGCAGAGAGATGAATAGAGGTGTGACATGAGCCCTTTTGGGCTCATTGAATAAGAGACGTGCTGCAGCGTTCTGGATCATTTGCAGCGGTTTGATTGCACAAGATGGAAGTCCAGCCAGAAGTGCATTGCAATAGTCAAGTCTAGAAATGACCAGGGCTTGGACAAGAAGCTGTGTTGCATGCTCCGTAAGGAACGGTCTGATTTTCCTGATGTTGTGCAATGCAAACCGAGCCGTCTTCGAGATGTGGTCTTTGAAGGACAGCTGGTCATCAAATATTACTCCAAGATTTCTGACCGACCCTGAAGGAGTAATCAGAGATGAACCTAGCTGGATGGTAAAATCGTGTTGTATGGTGGGGTTAGCAGGGAAAACAAGCAGCTCAGTCTTTGCTAGATTGAGCTGCAGGTGATGTTTTTTCATCCATGCCGAGATGTCCGCTAGACAGCTTGAGATTCGTGCAGCTACTGTGGGATCATCTGGTTGAAATGAAAGGTAGAGCTGTGTGTCATCAGCATAGCAATGATATGAGAGACCATGTGCCTGAATGATGGGTCCCAGTGATGTAGTGTAAATGGAGAAGAGGAGAGGTCCAAGCACCGAGCCCTGAGGAACCCCCGTGGTCAGTTGATGTGTTTTGGATACCTCTCCTCTCCAGGCAACCTTGAAAGACCTACCTGTGAGATAGGACTCAAACCAGTGGAGAGAAGTCCCTGTGAATGAATATGCTCTACAGATTTCATGCTGAAGCAAGGCAGTGTGTTCATTTACACGTGTGCAGCTCATGATACAGTGTTTCAGCGATTCAGGGGTGCATTTCCCGTACAACGACATAGCTCGCAGATTAACCACCATAGTACGATGCAGCTTTGTAAAAGTGAACGACCTAGACACGACTGTTTCCCGAAACCATGGTACCTGTGTCGCAGATCCATAGTTCAAACTACGTTGGTATGAGCCGTCGTTCTTCTTCTTCTTCGATCTAATGGCTGACTGGAGACATGAGCACACAACGCCACCTACAGTAATTTGGTTTTATTTTCTTTTTTCTTTGACTCAAATTATGCTTTTGAAATGACATCAAGTAGGAGTCGAGTAATAACGAATGATTCGTTTGTTCTGCAATACATTATACACAACACAGAGTTAAAAATGTGCTCTTTTCTGATCCCAATGTCAATAATTTCACAATTTCAGATAAATACTTTTTCTTACGTAATATTGATAGGCTACTTAACCACAATTGAAAAAAGATGGGTTTTGAAAAACTGTGATGTAGCCTACTGATGTGGATTACTTATTTTGCTCAATCTTTCCTATTTATGTCTTCTTGCCATTCTGACGTGTTAATGAAAATGACACAAACACCCCAATTTTCAACGCTTGAAATTGCAGTTCTTTTCGAGAAGCTTGTGGAAAATAGTAAAGTCCAGCTATTTTCAAAGCTGAAAAATAGCATTACAAATGCTGACAAAAATAAAATCTGGGCAGAAATCACTTAAAAAATAAAGGATGCTATGGATATGGACAAAGCCCAGACAAAGTCAGGAATAAGTGTAAGGACTTCGCAAGTGTGACAAAACAGAGGGCTGTGGCACGTAAGAGGGAAGCAAACAAGACTGATGGGGTATTAGTTCAGTTCCTCCTGTCCCTACAGAGGAAGAGACAGTTTTGGCCATCCTGGAGCCTGTTGCAATGGAAGATATGGATTCATGTGCATCAACCAGGCCTTTACCTTTAAAGTCCTCCAACATCAGGCCCTCTCCAGTCTGGCCCTTCAACATCAGGCCTCACATCTTTAGAGGGCAATAAGAAGAAACAATGCTTTAAATTCAGTTGTTAGCTACACTGCATTATTATGCTGTTGGAAATTTATGGAGGTGGTGGGTGATGGCCTAATGGGTGGGTGATAGAAGAACACATGACTGTTTTGTGTGGGCCACTTCTGCAGTTTGCAGGTGGCTGAAGAGGGTGCGTGGCTTTGGTTATAGCTGGCTGCTGGAGACATGTCCTCTTCGCGGTGAAATCTTCTAAAGGAATAGGGCACAGGGTCGATAACTCTGAATAGAACACAGCCCAGGTGCGGCGTAATCAATGACGTCGACACAGCAAAATAACGACGAACTATGCCTCTAACCACAGGTGGAGAGCTGTTTTTCCAACGACACAAATTTGTGATGCAGTTTGCGAATTTTTGTTAGAGCTATGGTTTCGGGAAACACTGAATCGTTGAATTACGTTGGTAACGACGGAACTTCCGACCATAGTTAGCTAACGATGCTTTTGGGAAACGCACCCCAGAGCGGCTTTGTTCATTTACTGTGGATCAAACTACTTTAAGATGCTGAAAAACCATAGCTGCAGGGTGTGTTAATAAATACATTTAAGTTTCACTTGGAAACCAGTCGGGATGTTTCTAAAGATGATTATAAATGGGGAACAGGCCCCCCAAAAAGTCACCAAAGTACGAAAAAAAGTGCCTGGTGCATCCAATTATTACATTTTTGCAAAAACAACCCAAAAACATTGCATTCTGGTGAGTTTATTCATTTTGTTTAATAATTTTAGATTAAAAACATTAATGCAAATATGTGCTGCCATCATTAGTCAAATGTTCCATTGAAATGTAAAGGACTTTGCTCAAATGGCCTTTTTAGGTATCAAAACTGCAAAACTAGGTATGAAACTACTGTTTAGGTTGATGACTGAAAAAAACTAAAACTTTTATTAGGCCTGTCAAACGATACAAATTTTAAAATTGTATTACTTACATGATGTGCCAATTAGTTAATCAAATTAATCACAAATTAATTGCATATCAATTTTGGAAATTACTAAATAAATAATTATATGATTCAAAGTAGAATTTACTACACATAAACTCGTATGGCTAAAATGTGACCATATATATATATATATATATATATATATATATATATATATATATATATATATATATATATATATATATATATATATATATATATATATATATATATATATATATATATACATATATATATCACATGCTATATCTGAAGTGGCAGTTAAATAAAATTACACAGACTGCAATGCAGCTCAGAAGACGCACAGATATGGATAAATAATGAAATGATACTCTAAATATACAGGTAAGATATTTTATTGAACAAACAAATGTATAATCATAATGCATATGCAGCTCTCTAACAGAGTTCATTGTAAAAAAAAAATATCTATTGTGAAAAGTAATTTCATTATATTTACTGCAGCACTATGCTGGGATTTGTTTTCAAGGACGTAGGCCTACCGTGTCTAATGGGCACAGCTACAGTAACATCTTCAGCTAGTGAACTTGAGATCCTTTTCATCTAAACTTGTTATGTGTCTTAAGCCTATAGTGAATTTATCATCAGCAGTAGGATAATCTCTCTCTTTCTTTCTTTATTGGTATGAGAAAGAATATTCATATTCATCTGCACACAAAGTGCAAATAGCCCGCCTTGTTGTTAGAGACTATTTACACTAATTCCGCTCACCACTGTCAGGTTGGGCCAGACAAAAGTACAAAAAAATGACTATGACTTGTTGTTCATCGCCGTGGTGTAGGGAGTGGGAGTAAGGTGTGTTGCAAATAGTTTTGACACAATCAACCTGATTTCGAATCCTCCTTTTGCTGAACTCATTCTTCTACCCTTTTCAATCGCATATCAGATTGGAAAGCCCTTTATTTTCAATAATATACTACACACACATATATATATATATATATATATATATATATATATATATATATATATATATATATATATATATATATATATATATATATATAAAGACAATAAAATATGTGAAAAGAGCCTAATAGTTACTTATTAATAAAGTATTTTTTCGGGTAGGGTTAGGTGTAGGGAGTGCTTTATTATCCCAATTAGGCTGCATTTACACACAAAAATACAAAAAAAAAAAAAAAAGTATCCAACTAAGGGCTACTCTTATTGCAAAGAAAATACTGCCAATTTTTGCATAGTTTATATATAATCTATTGCTATTTTTATTTATTGTAAGCATATCACTGAGAAAATACTGCTATTTTCACTTAGTGTAAATTGAAACATACAGTGGGAAATGTGGTCTATGAAAAAGATGGAAAGACTGAAAGAAACTGTTCAATTTATGATTACACTCTCAGAAAAAAAGATACAGTGGACGTAAAAAAAAATTTCCTTGGGGAACAAAACGCATAACTGTTCCTTTTAAAGGTATATAATTGGTCCTTAAGCTTAGGGTATGATTATACCATTGTTTTCCTCTACTTAGAGCAGAGGAAGGCAAGTTCGGTTCGGTTCTCGCTGTACTGCAGAGTTTGGCTTCAACCCGGAAAGATGTATATAGAAGCTCTTATTGAGAATTAACAGAGGTTTAGATGTTGATGTTTTATTAAAAATGTCTGTTCACATTATGGTGATCAGTGTTTCCTTTGGTTGTGCAGATTGACTCTTGGCTTTTTATGTGAGTTTGTGGTTTGTGTTACAGTGTTAATAAAACACATGATCTGTTCACACAGATATCAAGAATCAGCATATGAATCTCAACAATGGTGACATAATTAATGCTGCAATGCATGCTGGGAGCCATAAGTTTTATACTGTGGTGGATTAGTAGGGTTGGAGATAAACTCTGCAGGACAACTCTGCCCTGACTTAGAGTTACAAATATGTACCCTTAAGGGAACCCTTGTACCCCCCCCCCCCCTTTTTTTTGAGAGTGTTTTGTTATTGAAAGAGGTTTGAGTTGAGTTTTCTTAACAGTATACTCAAGCGTGAACATCCAAAATTAAAATATGGGTCCGAAATTAAACATAAAAAGGTGATTCACATACTAAAGTAGTTTTTTCAGATTATTAATTATAAATGTTTTTTTATTTTCTGTGAAGATGTATTTTTATAACAAAATCACCCAAATCTTTCTAGAATGATTAATTCTTTCCAAATATATTTATTAAATTTGTCTGGTGGAAATCCTTTTTTCATATCGCAATATACAGTAGGGCAAAAAAGTATTTAGTCAGCCACCAATTGTGCAAGATCTCCCACTTAAAAAGATAAAAGAGAGGCCTGTAATTTTCATCATAGGTACACTTTAACTATGAGAGAAAGGATCCAGAAAATCACATTGTCTTATTTTTAAAGAATTTATTTTCAAATTATGGTGGAAAAATAAGTATTTGCTTAATAACAAAAGCTCATCTTAATACTTTGTTATATGCCCTATGTTGGAAATTACAGAGGTCAAACATTTTCTGTAAGTCGCTACAAGGTTTTTAAACACTTTTGCTGGTAGTGATGAGTAGTGATGTTTTGGGGCTATTGCTTGGTAACACTGATTTTCAACTCCCTCCAAAGATTTTCTATGGGGTTGAGATTTGGGCCAATCCAGGACCGTGAAATTCTCACAAAGCCACTCCTTCATTGCTCAGGCAGTTTGTTTGGGATCATTCTTATGCTGAAAGACCCAGCCACGTTTCATCTTCAATGCCCTTGCTGATGGACGGAGGTTTTTACTCAAAATCTCACGCTACATGGCCCCATTCATTCTTTAAGCAGGGGGACATGTCTGGCACTGCAGAATTTGAGTCCCTGGCGGCGTAGTGTGTTACTGATGGTAGCCTTTGTTACTTTGATCCCAGCTCTCTACAGGTCATTCACTATGTCCTCCCGTGTGGCTCTGGGATCTTGCGTGGAGCCCCAGATTGAGGGAGATTATCAGTGGTCTTGTATGTCTTCCATTTTCTAATAATTGTACCCACAGTTCATTTCTTTACAACAAGCTACTTACCTATTGCAGATTCAGTCTTCCCAGCCTGCTGCAGGTCTATAATTTTGTTTCTGGTGTTCTTTGAGAGCTCTCTGGTTTTGGCCATAGTGGAGTTTGGAGTCTTGACTGTTTGAGGTGGACAAGTGTCTTTTATATTGATAACGAGTTCAAACAGGTGCCATTAATACAGGTAATGAATGGAGGACAGAGGAGCCTTTCAGGTCTGTGAGAGCCAGAATTCTTTCTTTTTTTTTTCTAGGTGACCAAATACTTATTTTCCACCATAATTTGCAAATATATTCTTTAAAATGTGATTTTCTGTATCTCATGTATGAAATGTATCTATCATGAAAATTACAGGTCTCTCTCATATTTTTAAGTGGGAGAACTTGCACAATTGGTGGCTGACTAAATACTTTTTTGCCCCACTGTATATTATAAACAAACACATAAATAAAATATTTTCTTAGAGTTTTTTTTTTGTTGATCTATGCAACTCACATGGACATTTTGTAAGATGCAGTGAGTTTAAGACTATTTATAAATATAAATGACACACGATACAGTCACCTCTTTTGTATCCTGATCATGTAACACTATTCCATGTTACTCAACCATTACTCAAGACTGTGTAATGATGAAGAAATGTAAATAACATGGCTAACAGCATCAGCACACAATCTGATAGGAACAAACCTGAAATTACACTTCATAATCATAGCCATTGTCAGAGGTGTAGCGGCACAGGAAGTGTGAAGAAGTCAAATTCCCCTGCCACTCAATTGTCAGACACGGTGAATTGGGCTTGTGATGGGCGTTTAATGTGCTGAAAAACTAATATAAAGGTGCTAAAAATACCATGAGCAAATATTTACATAATCACAAAGACAGTGCAAGACATACCTAATGGTGTTGATATTTTGTTTAAACCCCCCTGTAAATTTCAGCCATGCAAAATGGCCAGTGGTGACCCGTGGAGCCCTACCACGTTATTGACGGAATATTTTGAATGCATGCTCAAAATTATTTTTATTTTTATTTTTTATTCATAGATTGTACCTCACCTCCCAAGGCACTATGAAATCACCTGATAGACAGATGGAAGACGGAGGTCTCTATGGACACCCGGCTCGCGGCCTCGCAGTGAACGCTCATGTAATGGGATCCAGGTACAAACGTGTGGCAAGTTGATTATGTCTGCGTGCGTTTGAGGTTCAGAAGGTGTGCGGCGGTGAAACGGGGCCACCGTCCAAATTACAGAGGATTTCATGCACATGTTCGAACCTGTGCTTCAAGTGAAGCTGTGAAATAAGTGTGCTGCTAGCCGGGCACATTTGAATAATTTGCCAAGGGATCGCAGAGATATGCTTTTGAAGACGAGGTGATGGGATAGTGTGCTCTAGACAGGGGCCGAGGGGGGCCGGAAAGAGGACATGGCGTCACATGAGGCCCAGACAGCTTCAAAGTTCCTTTTGTGATATGAGGGGAAAATCTGATAGGGTTCTCGGCAAACTCTTTTTTTTTGCACAGTTTCTAAATGTTATGCATTTAAGCGAGTGGTTTATAAGCTTTTATGCATGTGAGAAATAAATAATGGATGTTCTAACCGACAAAGAGTAACTAAGGACTACACGGAACATTTTAAAATGATCGGATTGCTAAAAGCAGCATAAAACAATATTCAAACTGTTAAGAAGGACAAATCACACACTCTCTTTTATATACTTATTTCCCCTAGACAGCAATGAGATTAAAGGGAGAGCATGAAACTGTTGTATAACGTCAACATTAAGTATTTATCTTAAAGCGATAGTTCACCCAAAAAAGAAAATGAAGAAAAAAAAAAGAAAAAATCATCATCATTTACTCACTTGTTGTTCCAAACCTGGATTCAACTAAATTAATTCATTTCAATAGGAATCCACACATTGTTTTAAGATCATTAATATATAGTTTAAAAAAAAAAAGTACACATTTTAATTAATATACATTTTTATTTTTTTGTAAAAGGTCTATATTTTTTATTTATTCGTTTTAGTTATTTTAGTGGAGGCTTGTTTCCACCTCAGAATAAAAAAGTAAAATATTTTATCTCACAATTCTGACTATTTTATTATATAAAAATGTCATATAAACTCACAATTGTAAGGTAAAAGTCAGTCTTTTTATTGGATATTTAACTTACAAAGGTTAGAGGAAAAAAAGGCAGAATTGTGAGATATAAACTTACTATTGAGAGAAAAAAAGGTACAAATTCATAGTCAGTATCGTGAGAATCGCAATTGCAAGTTATAAAGTCAAATTTCTTAGAATAGTGAATTTATATTATGTAATTATGGTCGGAAAAAAGAACTATAGAGCAAAAAATCTTTTTTTGTTTTTATTCTGTACGAGAAACAAGCTTAAACTAAATGAATATAGAATGTTTCTTACTAACTAACTAAAATTACAAATAATAATAATAATAATCATACAAAATCATAAAAACTTGTTTATAAATATAATTCAAGAAAATGTTTTTTTTTTTTTTATGGTTTTAATTTTAGCTAACAATAATACTTCTGATCCACTCAATCTGAAGTTAAACACAGCTTTTGCAACAGGTTCAAGGCTGAAAGAAGTCTGGTTTGATAGTGGCTTGTGTGTGTGAGCTGTGTTTCATACATCGCTACTGACAATAATCTTTATAAATATGACTTTTTTTTCTCAAAAAAATCTTTATCAAATTGTAATATAAGTAACACTTTAGTATGGGAAACACACATTCACTATTAACTAGGACTTTTGCATTAATAAACTCCTAATTTACTGATTTTTTGTAGTTAGTAAGGTAGTTTTTGTAGTGTTTAAGTTTAGGTATTGGTAAGATTAATGGATGTTAAATAAGGTCATAAAGAATAAGGCATTTTTAATGTGTTATAAGTAATAAACAGCCAATACCTAATATGCATGCTAATAAGCAACTATTTATAGTGAGAACTGAACCCTAAAATAGTGTTACCGTAATGTCTTGCTCAGAAACAACTTCAGCTGACGTCCCATCCAATTCTGATATTCAATGTCCACTTTTCATGATGAATTTCTGATACATAAAAACAAGTCCTGCGCTTTCACATTACAGAACTAAAATGAGTGATATTTGTATCAGTTATCCTATCATTTGGATGTTTAGGATCAGTAAGACTTTTTTGGAGGAAATAAATTAATACTTTTGTTCAAAATAAATTGATCAAAAGGGACCGAAAAGACATGTATCATTGTACAAAAAATATATATTTGTGAAAGATCATGTGGCACTAAAGACTGAAGTAATGGCTGCTGAAATTGCAGGTTTGCAACACAGGAATAAATTACTTTTTAAAATGTATTACAAAAGATAAGTTATTTTAAATTGCCATAATTTTTTTTTTTTTTTTTTTTTTTTCTGTATATTTAACATAACAGACTTATTTTAAAAACATTCAATAATCTTACTGACTGACCCCATCATCTTTAACATTTTATTTTCTTTGGATTCACTTTATATTGATGATCTCGAACACATTATATATGTTGCACCTACATGTCAACTAGCTCTCATTAGAGTGGTTTAGGGTTAGAATAGTTGACATGTACTTGCAAACCTACTTAAAGTCAGAATGTCTGTTGGAGGACATTCATAATAAGTCTACTAATAGACAGTTAGTTGACATACAGTTGCAAAATTAATAGAATGATCAAAAGGAACCATCAGAATAAAGTGTTACCCTTAATTTTACATTACTGAGCTCATTGTTTCTTCCGTAAATTATTACACGATGTTAGCTATAATTGCATGATTTGCATAATCTTAGAACTGTTCTGAAATATGGACATTACTTGGACACAGTCCCCTGATAACAGATAATTCTAAATTTGAATATAGATGCACACATTTTCTGTAAAAGCGCTATACAAATACATGTGAATTGAACATATATATCTGTAATATCTCGATTATTTCTGCAATAACGGTTGCATGGAGGTTGTATGGGTAGTGTAAGTTTCCAGCCTTTTAAAAAAACTGCAGTTTCTCATAAAAAAAAAAAAAAAAAAAAAAAAAAAACAGCAGTCATTGCACACGTATCATTTCTAGAGATTCCCAATGTGCTCATATTTGCAGTGAAACTCAGAGATCAGAGACCAGAACACCAAATGATATTATTCTGTGTCGTTCTCGTTTGTATATATTTAAATGTTTCCTGTTCGAAAATACTTGAGAACTCCATAGAGCTAAGAAAGAGCAATCTCTGCGCAATAGCATTGATTTCTTGATTATGTATACACTGTAAAAAATTATATGTTCAATAAGTTATGACAACATATGTTTTTACATTGGTTTAACTCATCAAAATAAGTTAAGCAATGTTAAACTTGTTTTTATTAGTTATACAAGATGTAACTCATTTTTTAAAGTCAGTTTAACATAATTTAAGTTGAAATAACTTAAACATCCAAGTCAATTGTACTGCAAAAGTTCAAAATTTGCCTTTTTTTTACAGTGTAGGTTGCCTGAGAATTGCGCGTCATCTCGTTTCTTCTTTACTTTCTTTCCCCTTGAATGGCATTCTAGAAACCTCTGTTTTCATTGGAGAGCTTTACGCCGAAGACGAGCCGCCACGTGTGTGACAGTACAAGAGAGTTCCCATAATGCCCCCCTTCAGCTGAAGATCACTGAAAAAAAGGATTAACTAATTCAATTAACAAACCAAAGTACTTTATAACTGTTAATTATGTGCCTCCCCTAACTGCTGTAAGGCCACCAGTTTCCTTTGTGTGGAGAAAAGCTCATCTGTCCTAATTGACCTCTGGGGAGCGTTCAGGGGGAGCAAACATCTTACGCAATCCCACAGCTTGTATAAACAAACTGACAATTCACTTTGGTGTGGAGTGACACCCTGTGTAAGTGTGACACAAACTCAAATGACCCTGAATGTGCCCCCAGAGAATACACCTCCCCATCTCGCTTTCTCTCGCTCTTTTAAGATGAAGTGTAGAGTACAACTGGTTAACTCTGGGTCTGGTTTACTGTGCTTTTTGTTCATTGGGAACAATGTCCAGCTCTCTAGTCACTCTAGTCTGAGACACATCCTGATACAAAACAACTAAGAAGCTTTCTTTACTATATTTTCGCATCAATTTGTCATGCGGATCCATTTGTTTACATGGATATTTTGTGTTTAAACATATCTGAAACATGCAGGGGCCCCAAAAGTATTTGGATACAATGAATATTCTGGGTTCAAGTGATTGGGGACAATATTTGGAGGATTTAAACTGAATGTAGTTTTACACAGAAAAGGTTAGTTGGGGATTTTTCATAATAAAGATAATGTTAATGTGCATATTGCTTGCGTCTTGTGGCTATATATTGAAACGGTGTTTGCAGATTAGCCCCATGCACTTCCATTGTAAACAGTTTTGGGTAAAGTAACTTTGAAAAGTAATGCATTACCTTAAAAAGTAACTAATTGCATTACTTAGTTACTTTTTAAGAAAAGTAATGCGGTACTTTTTCTCAACTGGGCTCGGGGTGTTTGTTTGTTTTTTAATAATAAAAAAAGTACTATTTTTGGGCAGATGTAAAGGCCCTTTCACACCAAAATTTATGGCTGAAGGAAATGCAAATTTGTGCCTTTACAGTAGAGGCCGCAGCTCAAACAAACCTTTCAGATGTGCTGTAATTTGTAGAAGAATAGGATGCAGGAGATGGAAGTTTAACACTTACTTCACCAATAAAAACAAAAAATCTAAAATCATTTTTGCTAATAGTTTAAATTAATCATAGAAGAAATCTTTTTTTTTTTTTTTTTGCGAGTGAGCTTAATGAATGCCTTCTCACATTTAGTCTAGACCTCCAAAAACCATCATGTTCACACACAACCTCTGCACTTACTCTCCATTTTTCTTCACACGCAACATGTACATTTTAGCAATGCATTACTTTACTAGTTACCTGAAAAAGTAATCTGATTACATAACACAAGTTACTTGTAATGCCTTACCTACACTAATTGTAAGTACTTCAATGTAACCCAATTTTTTCTTTGTTTTTTAAAAAAAAAGTACACCGAATAAACAAATTTGTGCAGTAACCAAATGGATCACACTTTAATTTAGGGCCCAATTCTCACTATTAACTAGTTATTAACTGTGACTTTTGCCTCAAACTCTCAATAGTTAATAAGGTAGTTGTTGAGTTTTAGTTATTGAGTAGGATTAAGGGATTAGAAGTACAAATAAACAGCCAATACCCTAGTAATACGCTAACAAGCAACTAATAAATGGTAAGAATTGGACCCTGAACTAAAGTGTTACCATCAAAGGTTATGGTTTCAGGTAGAACCCAGAATTTTTTTAAGCCACACTTGTTGACTTAAAAATATTGGTAACACTTTATTTTAGGGTTCAATTCTCACTATTAACTAGCTGCTAATTAGCATACATATTACTGGAATATTGTCTGTTTATTACTTATACAGCACATATTAGTACCGTATTCTGCATGACCTTATTCTACATCCCTTAATCCTACTTAATACCTAAACACTATAAAAACTGCCTTGCTATTAATAAGCAGTAAATTAGAAGTTTACAGAGGAAAAAGTTGTAATTAATAGTAAATATGTGTTCCACATACTAAAGCGTTACCAAAATATTTGAAGGCCATTGCACTATATAAGAAAATACTGAATCAAAGTGTCATTTATTTTGAAGCAAGACAGCACTACTATGCTTTTCAAGCACAACATTTCACAAAAAATATAGTTTATTAGATTTTCAATAAGCATTAATACACTTTGGGGATGCTAAACAAAAGTGAATATCAAAGCAACAGTTGATTTAGAACTCATTACCAAAATAGCTCAGAAAAGTTCCTGATGCATGCGTTTGCAGATTGCACATTCAGACAGTTTTAAGTGTGAGTTAAGTGTCTGAAATACCTCTTTAAGTTTCATGGGTAACTAACTGACTCTTTCAGTCAGTGCAGCCTTGGGCGTGATAATTGTTGTCTACATAAAAGACTGCATAAGTAGTGTGTTTTCTGCACACAATAGGGGGAGGGTGTGTCTAATTTGAGGTTTGACCATATCCTGCACCTTCTCAGTCCCGTGACCAGGGTCCCGAACCCATTACAGATCTCTCATCTTCTAGAGATGGCAGAGGGCTGGTCGTCCAGCCGTAGCACAGGCCCTTCCCTTCTTTTTCAAGTCATCTCCATCCGTAATGATCTCCTCCATGGCCCATCCATCAGCTGGCAATTACAACATCTGTCGCGGATGGCTCGGGCGAGTCTTTCCTTCGCACCGGATCCCCCTCGATTATGTCCGCGACTGAAAAGGGTGGACACACACACATTGGTTTTGTGAAGCCAAAAGCGGCAGCCTCACAAAACAGACAGGCATGTTGACAGCAAACACAAACATGGCTAAACAAATGGTTCACGCCTACCTCTTTAGATTTCCATTCCAATGCACTTGGCCACTCTGAGAAAGTTCTCGATGTTCAATGAGCGGAGAGGACCCTACCAGCTGCCATCGGCCCTCTCCACTACAAAGAAGAGCTTTCAGAGAGGAACAATGAGAAGCTCACCCCTTTTATCCTCTTAAGTTCTGCTCCAGCGTATATTAACTCAAAAGGCAGATCAATCCCTGACAAACATCTTAAAAAGGCCATTGGCCTTATTTGATTAACGACTTGTGCCGAGGCGCTTTCAAACGCTTACTTTGCATCTTAATATCTCAATGCTTGTCATATCGTTAGGGTGGAACGTTTTGACGTCGCACTTCCGAAAAGGACGCGGCCTCATCCGACGCATCTTTTCGAGACTCGTCGGGTAATCCAAGGCATTTAATCTGCCAGTTTCAGGTGGTTATACTTGCAGATAATGCCTTGTGGCCATCTTTTCAATCTCGTGGTGAGATGACAGTGTGGGACCGTGCCTCCCTTTCTCTCGGCCCTTTAAGAAGAGCGGCGGATAGATGGCATGACATCACGGGCAAAGCTGGGAACACAATGCAAAGGTCAGGCTGCCCATTGATCTGGGGGCCCCTGATAGAAAACCTGCACATTATGGGCTCTCTCCTCACACACTGCGCCATAGAAACGACCCACAAACCCGGCCTTGTTGTCTCCCCATTCAGTGGTGGCAATCAGCGGATTTACACTTTGATGTGTGGCAGAGAAATAAAACCCTTTGGAGTAGTGACCTTTATCGACAAATGGATTAAAATCCATAGCTGTCTTTCTCTCCCCTTACACTACTACATATCACGGGTACAGTCAGCCCGGCTTTTCCTTTAATGCCGAATGTTTTCCTTTCAAAGCCTTTCTTTCATACTTTTTCCTTCTGGCTTTTGTGCAGCACAGCTAAAGTAAGGCATTAGTATTTTTTTTTTCCTTTTTTCATTTTCTTTAAGAAACTATGACAATGCACTCTACCCAGCAACAGAGCACCGGCGTCAGTTATTCCCAGGAGTCTGAAAGATTAAACCAAGATGCCACAAACACAAAGTCACAATGCAATGTGAACTATCAATGTGATCTTATTAGTATTTGTACATTAGTCTGACTTAGATTAACACTGGTACACACACACACACACACACACACACACACTGGTACACACACACACACACACACACACACACACAAACACACACACACACATATATATATATATCAGAGAGAGAGAGAGAGAGAGAGAGAGAGAGAGAGAGAGAGAGAGAGAGAGAGAGAGAGAGAGAGAGAGAGAGAGAGAGAGAGAGAGAGAGAGAGAGAGAGAGAGAGAGAGAGAGAGAGAGAGATTTGGAAAAAAAATTAAGAGACCATTGAGCATTGATTTCTCAATGTTAAGTGTTCACTTAATTTTTTTCAGAGCTGTATTTAAAAATCTGATTTACAAAAACAATTAAGATATGAATTTCAACAACAACATTATGAAATCTAATGTATTAGATATGTTATATTATAATGCCATTAGATTTCACACAAACAAATGTGTTAAGTTCTTTGAACTTGAAATGATTAACAAGTTGTACATACACCGTAAAATATATTTTCATGATTTATTACACCTTTTATCTTTGACAAATCAACTTAGATTAATGTATAGATTAATTAATGTGGTTTAGATAGCATAATATTTTGAGTTTCTATTTACTAAACCAATCTCCCTCAATTAACTCACAATTAAGGCAACCCGATAACTTACTTTTTAAGTTAAACCAACAGCATTTTATGTATGTGTATACTATATGCATCAGTGTTATAAAAACTGTATATATATATATATATATATATATATATATATATATATATATATATATATATATATATATATATATATATATATATAAGATTTATATATTAGACCTATTAGAACATCTTTTCATATACATGTATATTTTTGACAATAAAAAAATCTAAAGCGAAAGTTCTATATAATACATAAAAGTAACATTGAAAATGTATTCTACAACAAACTTGTGAAATTAAATTAAATTACACTTATTGTGAAATTGCAGAATTGTTATATCCGAATATTCAACCCTGTCCCCTGTAGCGTTGCCTACAGAAAGGTTTCTGCAATTTCAGTTTCTATTAGTTGTCAGTGGGTTCATAAAGACATTCTATAAAGTTGTAAAGGGGTTTATGATAATATGTTGGCATAAATACATAATAATGTGTTGAAATCATGTTTCAGCGTCAATTGTGCATGTACGCTTTACACGCAAATACCTACCGGACACAAAACGCGAATGATAACACCCTGGAATATAAAACAATTCAAAACAGCAAGTACAAAAACAGCATCTGAAGAACAATTCCCACCGTGCTTGGAGATTTAAGCACAGACTCTTTAATGAAAAGGCGTTTTGGTGTGGTTTCACTGCATTTATCTCTGTTGAAGAAAACATAAGCACCTAACTTTCCTTATTTCAGCTTTGAAGCCTTGTGGGAGTCTGAGGTTCAAAAAACAGGCTTGTGGAGAAAATAGCACAAATAAGTCAGTTATCTCTGCGGAGAACCGGCGACGAATGGCGAGTTTTTCTTTATTTCTTTCTCTGCATAGCACTTTGGCAAGATGCCGCAGCTATTAGGACCATCTCCGATATCTCATAAGGTACTTCCGCTGCCTGTATTGTTCTCATGTGCCGCTTTGCTCCCTGAATCCGGGTCATTTTGGACCGCTATCTGTCCCCTTGTTTTTAGGATGAATAAAGATACAAATATGCAATAATAAATGTTAGAGAACATTTGTTGAAAAAACCAAAGCTTCCTTTGAGGTAATGGCACAGTAAGCCAGACGTCACTGATGGCTCTCCAGCACTTAATTCAGCCAATACCAGGAAAGAGTCGTCCAGAGAATACAGGGACTGCCCGCAGAGCTCAGGACATCAGAATTAAAGAGCATTACCAGTGCAATTCAGCCATTTCCCCTCTGAACACGAGAGAAAACGTCCTCAGAAAATTCCCTCAGCAAAAGCATTTTTAGCTAATGTCCATTAAAGCAAATGTCTCCGAGTCATTTCTATTATATGCTGCTAGCTCTAGGTGTTGATTATTTGAAGTGCTTGGAAACAGCCACCTATTTTTGTTCTACAATTTTTCAAGAATTGTGAGCATTTGGAGCACTTTAAATTTTGAATTTAGATACAAACCTGGGATAATAAAACGTCCTGTAAGAAACAATGTCTGATATCTTTAGTTGCAATGCCACGCCAACGTTCGGCTGCTTAGGAATAGGATAATAGCATACTACAGTAGGATTTATGCAGTATACTCTTAAAGATAAAGGTCATGAAAGGGGGTTTTCATTGCAGTGCCATACAATAACCTTTTTTCTTCTTACAATTCAAAGAACCTTTTAAGGTTCCATGGAAGTTAAAGGTTCAGTAGCACTTATAAAGGTATTCATACTGTAAGTTATAATGCATTATATCTTAAGTTAAAAGGCATTATGAAATACACAGATTCGTTGTTACATCTGAAATTAGTTTTAATTAATGGTGGGCAATCGATTAATCGCATCCAAAATAAACGTTTGTGTTAACAATATATATATATATATATATATATATATATATATATATATATATATATATATATATATATATATATATATATATATATACACACACACACACATATATATATATATATATATATATATATATATATATATATATATATATATATATATATATATATATATATATATATATATATATATATATATATATATATATATATACACAAAGTGTATAAATATGTATACATAATATATACATAAAATATACATAATCTGTGTATAATTATAAGGTAAACACAAATTTTATTTTGGATGTGATTAATTGTGATTAATCGATTGCCCAGCACTAGTTTTAATTCACAATACTTTGTAAAGGTGTTTTATAATGTATAATAACTGTGCTTACAAGTATTCATAAAACTATATAAGGCATTATGAGGTGCAAGGCATAACTAATGCATTAAAATACTTTTAGAATGCATTATAGATAGGATTATTTATGAAACCACAGATGCCAATAAAGAACCTTTATTTTGTATATCGTTTGTATATTGTGCATATGAAGATTCTGTATGCATAGAATATTGTTATCCCACAATGCCATGCAATGAGACTATAGATTCCCCATGTCCAATGTAATGAATCAATCGGTAACAATATTTTACAGTGTCCTTGTTACAGTACACTAAAAAAGAGAGATTTTAACTGCTTGTTTAAATTGCTTAATTAATATTAAAATTAAAATTGTTATACATTTTGTCCTAACTTAATTTGAGTGCGTTCAATCCACTTAAATATAACTCAAATTGAAGACAAACTTAATCCGTTTGTGTTGTTACATAAATTATTTGTGTTGCATTAACTGAAACTGGGCGGGGCTTGTTAGTTCCCAGCATGCTTTGCATATGGTAAATCAAGAGAGAGAGTAAATGTTGTTATTTTATGTATTTTTTGAGCAAGATGAGAAAGGGGGAGACATGCTTGTGTTTAATAGAGCATGTTCAGTTAGGTTGGAATTGAATAATTCAAATTATTGTTACCATTGTGGAGAAGAGTGGAGCATTTGCTAAGGCTGTGGACTAAAACAACTAACTTCATAATGGCTTTGTTAAAGAGCTTTTAAGGCTTAGAATTTAAGATGCTAATGTGTGCTATTACTAGATAAAAGTTTGTCAACTTGCTAGTGCAGTATTATAATTCAATTGTATAGCATTAAAATATATTAAACTGAAGTGGATAAATGAATATATGATTTTGAATGCCTGAATCATGTCAGGGAGCCATATAAAATTCACTTTGAAACTACTTAATTGGATTACTTTAGATGTATTCATTCCATGATGTTGAATTTACAGGAACAACTTATGTTGGTTTAACTTAATTGATTCATGTAGTACCGATGTATAAATCATGTAAATCCAACACACTTTTTTTCAGTGTATGTTACATGTACTTACCATGGTAATAACTGTAAATTGTGCATAATTCCATGCAACTAACCTTCAAGCAAACCATAATCCTACCCTAACTCGTTAGTAAGTAATGTAGTTCATTAATATTAATATACAACAATGACACCTAATAGTGTAACCGAATGAACCTTAAGTAACATTATCTGCCATTTTCTTTACACATTACCTGACCAGAAAATAATTAAATAATTAATGAAAAATACCTAAAAATGACCTAAAATTTTTATAAAACTGCAAATAGTCCCAAATACATACACCATGATGCATTCTGTGTACTAAAAATACTGCTAGATATATTGTGAATAAGTATTCCATTTCCAAACATAGCCGTAGTTCTCTCACTGACATTCGGTTTAAAACAATGTCAAAAGCATTGTGTCCCCAAGCTTTCAGGAGTTTGGAACATTAAGTAAGGAGACGTGTTTTGTCTGATGAGCAATAAGAGCTACACACTCTATTCAGACAAATGGAAAGGCAAGAACATGATGTTACGCTCAGGAAAAAAAACACAGCCGCATGAAATATTAATCAGATATTTACTCACAGACATGTCATCTCAAAACAGTCTTAGGGGCACTGGGAGAACGCTTACATATGATTGACGTATGGCAGGAAGTGTGTGTGTGTACAGTTTGTGCATGCGAATGGATGATTGAATGGGATGGGAGGGGGGGATATGTTTGGAAGCATGGGGTAAAATTAGGACCAGGCCAAGACCTGCTTTCTGGCTAAATATTCCAGCTGGCAAAAAGGTGAGCGCCATCTTCCCCTGAGAAACAGCTTTCTCTAGGGGACATTACTCGGCTCGGCCCTTTGTTTGGCATATGGTATGTTAACATGCTTTAGATTTCAGACTATGGGCGAGTGAGTTTTTTGTTTCGTGTTACCTTTGTTGGTTTGTATCAGTGGCTAAATAATTGATTTCATCTTTTAGTGCTTGTTGTTTTTATTCCACTTGAAACGCTTCTTTCACATTGCACATACATCAAATAGTTTTTTCCTTTCTGATCTTTAGGACTGACTGATCTCACTGTCATTTCTCAGTCAGAGCCTGAGAAATAAAGTGTAACCCTTTATTTTAATGTGTCTGCGTTACAGTGTAATTATACATGTAAGTACTAAGTAATAATCATCAACTTCATGTACTATACGGTTATGAGGGTTTAGTTTAGGGTTATTTGCATGAAATGACATAATTTATAGTTATTACTATTGTAAGTACATGTAGACACTGTACTGTTACTAAGTACAGTTTTAAAAAGTGCACTTTGCAATCAAATCTCAAGTATATTTAAAATCATTATGTTTATATTATGTTAATCTTTCTTTGTTCTTGCTTTAAAGAAGTACACTTACATTGATGAACATACTAAATCTCATGTAAAATACTTGATTATGATTTTAACGGTAGTGTGTTATTCAATATTACTATATCTTAAATGTAATAAATTGCAACTTCTATACAAATGTGTAATTACAAATACATATTTAGAACATGCCATGTCACGTTTTAACACATATATAGTTTTTGTTTATTTTAGTTATAAATGCTTGTACTTTTGGCAGCATACTATAACCATATTTTAAAGTAATTATGAAATTATATAAAGATGTACTTAAGTCATACATACTGTAAGTGGTTTAGAAAACACCCTGAAGTTTATTGCATTTTAATATGAATTTAAACTATAATACATTTTGGTAGCACTTTATTTTACTGTGTCCTTGTTATATGTAGTAATAACTATAAATTATGCATAATTACTTGCAACTAACCCTAAACCAACCCCTATTTCTAATCCTACATCTATAAGTACATCTATCAGTATTTAAATACATAATTACACTGTGACACATACACTTGAAAATACATACAAACCTACATTTTTATGTAATTGCTATTAAAATGCAATTAAGTATCCGACAACATTACATTCAGTTTTCATGCAGCATTCAGTACTTGATGGTTTTAAAGTATATTATTTCTGTAAAAAAAAGTAAGCTAAAGTGTATTTGATTTTCACATGTGGATAGACTAACCCATATAAATAATACTAGCTGTCATTGTGGAAAGAAAGGATGGAAAATTGAAATATTTGTCTCTGCTCATGTCCATCGTGAGATCTTGTTGTGGTCCTGTGTTCACGAAGCACATGATAGAAGAATTTATGTATTCATACGTAAACTGGGTCCAAAACAACTCGCTCACACATTCGCGACATAGTGAATAGTTCACTATTTGAGGAAGGAGTGTGAGACACATAGCCCTAGACAATATTACACACATTTTATGACATTACACTCAGATCATGTTCCAAACATGAACAACTGATTTTGATTTGCTCTTCAGAGCATAATACATGCATACGTTGGATATGGCAACAAATCGGATGTCAACCGAAGCAGAACAGACAAATAAAGATAATATATATCTTTCTTTCTTTCATAATATTTATATTCTCTTTCCGGGCAACCACGCACTTATGCTTGTCTAACTTTTCTGTCTTTCACTGTACCCTTCTTTCTGCTCTAAATTTCAGCCTCTCTTACCTAATTCTGCAGCATATTTCTTTGCCACAGGAGGTGGTTATGACAAATTAGAAGTCTACAAATGTTCTGATAGTGTAAAGACTCCAGCTGTCACCAGGGAGATGGTGATCAGGTTTCCAAGCCGCATGGTCTCCTGGCGCCACGAAGAGTTCCATATGGTCATCCAAATGCTGCGTCTAAATACACACGTACACAAACATACACACGCATGCACATGTACATGCACATGCACATAAACACACACAGACACGTACATATGCTTCCCTCCTCGATGCAGCACATTTACTAAATCAAGACATTTCGCTTCTCAGTAATACCTCTTTAGTTTTAGTAGAGGGGAAATTGTCTTTGGTTCCTCTTTTAGAATATAATAAATCAAAATGAGGTTCTTAAGCTAATCAAGGCTCTTTGTTAATGTGATTTTATCACAGGTAAGGGGTAATTCGCAGCCACCCGGCCTTATAGCGTTAATAAAACACTGGCTATGAAATATGCAAATATTTACATTTGTTAAAATTAAAAAGGGTTTGGTTTAAGGTTAGTTGCATGTAATTATGCACAATTTACTGTAATTATACTAAAGTAAGAACATGTAAAGTGTAACAAGGACACTAAAATAAAGTATTACTGACACTATTATATATTTTAAAAAATATTCTGAATGTTTCATTTAAATTTTACTCGAAGGTTTGTTAATTTTGTTTTATTTTCAGTTTTTTCCATTTATGTCTAACATTCTAGAAAAGGTTGTGTCCACTCAACTGTGCTCCTCCTTGAAAAAAGAAAAAAATCAGTAAAATTTCAGTCCAGATTCAGGCCCCATCATACCACAGAAACCGTGCTTTTTAAAATTACTATAGCTTACTATAGCTTCTAACTAATGCTGTACCTCAATGCTAGTTTTACTTTATCTTAGTGCTGCGTTTGACCCTATAGATCAGAAAATACGCTTAGTTCAACTACAAAAATAGATAGTTAGTTCTGAAGTTAGTTCAGGTCATTAACATTTTGTCTATTTAAATGGTGAAAAAACTAAGATAACGTCAGTAAATTATGGAGTGACGCAAGGATCTGTGTTAGGCCCTTTGCTATTTTCTATATAGATATAGATAAATTCCTGTTATTGTACATGTAGAAGTACATGTAAAGTGTAACAAGGACGCCTAATTAAATGTAACTGTTACTATTATAGATTTTATTAAGATTTTGAATGAGTTTCATTTTAATTTTACTTAAAGTTTTGTTAATTTTAGGTTTAGTTATTTTAGTAACATACTATATATTTCTTTTATTTAAGTAACAAAAAGTTTTATGTACACAACTATATGTATCAATTGTTTTATAATTAGCACGATGTGCTCTCCCCGAGATGAACAGCTCGTTTTAAGATTGGTTTACTATGCATTCGCTACACATCTTGATGCTGTATATGGGCATGGCGGCAGTCCAGTCTTGCCGTTAGCCTGTCTCATCCGCTGTCATTGTGTCCCTCATTTGGGCTGTTTTGCATGTAAAAAGGCACAGCTACTGTAATTGCTTGCATCGCTGCAATAATGGAAGGTCGTGTGTAATTACGGCTCCGTCATAGCCCTCAGCCATGTCTGGCCCATGCCGGCCTGTTTGAAGGGATTAGCAGCCATAAGCGTAGAGACAGACACAGTCACACGACCCCCTGCGCATCCGGACAACAACCTCCCGCTTTTCCGGCTAATATCAGAGAGAAAAACGCAGAAACAAAATGGAGCTGGGGTGGAAAGAGGGCAAAAATCTGTAGATTTAATGGCTAACACTGACAGAGGACATTTGGTTTGTCAAGGAAATCGACAAGTGCGGTTTGCATTCCTGTTTTGTGCTGATTCTTATTGAAGCATGAAGATGGATCAAAAAAGGGTCTTTTTTTAATTAGCCAACAATGCAATTAACCATGATTTGTGACTTACAATTGCTGTTTTTAGTTAAAAGAAGCTAAAACCATAAAGGTTTAACTTATACTTATATGAACATTAAGACCCATTTCAAATCTTTTATTTACTATGTCTAAATACTAGAAAAAAATGTCTACTCAATTGTGCTTCTTCCCGGAAAAAAAGAAAATATCTGTGAAAAGACCAATGCTGTCTCTCAATACTAGTTTTACTTGATCTTAGTGCTGCGTTCGACATTATAGACAGGCAATAAGTTCGTTTAGATCATTACCATTTCGTCTATTTAAATGGCGAAAAAATCTGCCGCAAAGTGCCGCAAGGATCTGTGTTAGGCCCTCTGAACAACCTGTCCTCCAAAAAAATACGACTCTATAGGTCGTTTTTCAAGCACCTTATTACGACCTATATTTACGTTTTAAAGTCATGCGCCCTCTAGCTGGCGTAAAAATAATGACAGTGTCGTGTTACGTCTGACGTCATGAAATGACGTATGACTATCGTTACCAATCAAAATGCGTGTTCATTTTAATGCAATGTGTGGACTTTTTACCACCATTTGGCCTATTTCCATTTAGCAAAAATATTGTTTTATTTTACAACTACACCCACCCCATCCCTAAACCTACCCAGTGATTTACAGTGCATACACACTTTATGAGCACATGTGTTCCCTGGGATCGAACTCACGATTGCATGATCACATGTTGTTGTTGTATAGTGCAATGCTTTACCAACTGAGCTATGCAAAACCTGAAATATTAAGCAGATAAAAGGGAAAAATGCTTTTAAATGAAAGTGTCCTGCTGTCAATAGGAGGAAAACTTTAGAAAACGCTCCTGCGCGTCGTACTTAATTCATTAAAATATTGTCGATAGGGGCGCAACTTTAGTAAACGCTCATATGGTTCGTATTTCAAGGAAGTGACAAACGACCCATATAGGCGTATTGGTTGGAGGACATGTTGCCTCTGAAATATATATATAAACTTATTCCATGTTTCCTTATAATATTACATATATATATAATAAGTTTACACTGTTATGCCAATGATACTCAGTCATATATTTCATCATGACCAGATGAAATCTCTAAATTATCCAAATTGACAGAGTGTGTAAAATATATAAAATATTGTAACACCAGTAATTCTCTTTTATTAAAGTATTAGTTCACTTCTGAATTCAAATGTCCAGATAATTTACTCACTCCAATGCCATCGAAGATGTTCCTGTCTTTCTTTCTTCATTTGAAAAGAAATACAGTTTTTTGAGGAAAACATTCCAGGATGTTCTGCATACAGTGGACTTTCAAATTTCAAAAATTTCAATGACTTAGCATGATCCCAAGCAAGGAATAAGGGCATTATCTATTGAACCAATCTGTCATTTTCTAAAAAAACAAACAAACAAAAAAATGAACCACAAAGACTCATCTTGCTCTGCGATGGACCACACATTACATAATGACATTGAAAAGGTCAGGCATGGGTGGTGCCGACCCAGTGCTGAAAAACTCTCATCTCATTTTCTCCTCCAACTTAAAAACCGTCCGACATCGTTGTCTTACCCTTTTTTTTGTTTTGTAAAGGCCGTTTGATTTAGTCTCTGCACATTTGCTTTATTAACACTGAGTCGGTACTTCCACCAGTGCAGAGCTCTTTGAAGCTGCATTGAAACTGCAATTTGGACCATTGAAGTCCACTATATGGAGAAAAACCCTTGAATGCTTTCCTCAACAAAAAAAGAAAAAAAAATATATTTTCAATTGAAGAAAGAAAGACATGGACATCTTGGATGAAATGGGTGTGAGTAATTACTGGACCAAAAACCTGTACACAATGTGCATTTAAAAGGATGTACTGTTACTTCATCCTCTACAGTTAAAGACCCAGGTGTTATTTTAGACAGTCTTTCGATTATCATATTTCAACAGCCTTCCTCCACCTCAGAAACATCAAAAAGCTATAAAATGTTATTCTGATGCAAAAACATTTTTAGTTCATGCATTCATGACTTCTAGAATAGATTGCTGTAATGCATTATTGTCCTGCATCCTCAATAAACAAGCTACAATTAGTCCAAAATGCAACTGCTCGAGTTCTTACTTGGTCAAGAAATATAATCATATAACACCATATTTTTTTATTTATTTTTTATCTCTGCACTAACAAGGCCCTAAACAGTTCAGCTCCTGTGTATTAAACTGATCTTCTATCACCCTACAATCCATCACGCTCTTTGACATCCCAAAACTCAGGGCTTCTGGTAGTTCCTAGGATATCTAAAGTCCACTAAAGGAGGGAGAGGGTTTGCATATTTGGCTCATAAACTCTGGAATATACTTCACAGTAATATTTGGGACGATTAAAGATCTCTTTAGACAAGCATTCACATAATGCATCTCATAACCTTGTACTCCATCCGATCGAATGCACATGATTATCTTTCCTCAATGTTATGAACAGCAGCTACGCTAATTCTTTTCTATTTATTTTTCTGTTTTATCTTGGGATGTCCATCCTGAGGTAACTAGAGAGTATGTCAGCCCCAGTTTGGATCCAGCCTCTTATGAAGACTGCAGATGCTCCAACCTCTATGAAGAAATGACTCAAGTGGACACTAACTACTGCCAAGTCTTCAGATGACGCAAACCGTAAAACTAACATGCACCAATGCTAATTGTTTCTATATATTCTAATCATTTGTTAAACCCTGACATGAAAATAAAGTCATATTTTACTCACCCGGTTGTTGTTCCAATGTCCTATTGCCTTCTATTTTGTTCAGACCTCAAAAGGAAACATTTTGAAAAATGTCCTGCATGCACTCCTCTCTCATGTAATGATACAGTGAGACGCGTGTTATATAAGGAAAGTGTTCTGGAGGCATACTGTAAGGTTTTGCAAGAAAGAAACCTTATTATTCGGTCAAAATACTGAGCTTGGCCGTTACTCTGCATGCATTCCTGGGAGTACGTGTTTCTCCTACATATCGCTTCAGAATATAGCATTCTGTACAGAATTCAAATGGTTCCAATACATTTTCGGGTATGCACAAATTCACGCATATGATCTGCTCTGTGCTATCATGTCACGGGACCGGAGCAACGGCAGTGCATGTGACTCTAACGTAAAAACCAGACTTCATTCAAAGACTACATCCAGATCAGATTCAGAGTGATGATCAAACAGATGGAATAGATCGAGTCCATCAACACCCTTAATGCTTGCACAGTCCTGTAGCTTGTTCTGGGTCCACATTTCATTCAGTGACATTAGATTGTTTTGAATTATATGATGTTTGTTGATTATCACATTATTTTTACAAATGTTGTCTGCTTACATAGATCACTTGTTTTTTTCTGCGTCTTCTTTTCCTGTGTTTTAATCAGGAGATTATGTACTCATTCAGAAGATGCGTAATAGCGTCCCCATATCGTATAACAATGAAAACACGGAAACACAAAAAATTCTGTTTTGCGGGGAAAGAGTTAATTGCTTTTTTGCTATTTAAGTACAATTTGGCCTATTTTGTCAATATTATATGTCCAGAGGAATAAACCATAAATTTATTAATAAGACATTTTCATTACTTGTATAGTGTTGTTTTCTACAGATTACTCAAATTACGAAGATTCATTTGACTGTCAGTAACAGTTACTAGATACAGTAACACTGTAGTTTCTTATTAGCATGCATATTACTTTGCTGTTTATTAGTACTTATAAAGTATATATTAATGTAGTGACTAAAGAAACTACTTCCTTCTATTTCATTAATTCGGTTCCACTTAAAAAAAGGGTCACACTTTATTTTAAGGTTCAGTTATTAAATATTAACGAGTTGCTTATTAACTTGCATATTACTAGGATATTGGCTGTTTATTAGAACTTATAAAGCACATATTAATGCCTTATTCTGCTTGACCTTATTCTCCATCCCTTAATCCTACCGGTAACACTTTAGTATGGGGAACACATATTCACTATTATCTACGACTTTTGACTCAATAAACTCCTAATTTACTGCTTATTAATAGTTAGTAAGGTAGTTTTTTTAGCATTTGAGTTTAGGTATTGGGTAGGATTAAGGGATGTAGAATAAGGTCAAGCAGAATAAGGCATTAATATGTGCTTTATAAGTTCTAATAAACAGCCAATATCCTAGTAATATGCATGTTATTAAGCAACTAGTTAATAGTTAATAACTGAACCTTAAAATAAAGATATCTAAACTTAAATGCTACAAAAACTACCTTACTACCTATTAATAAGCAGTAAATTAGGAGTTTATTGAGGCAAAAGTCGTAGTTAATAGTGAATATGTGTTCCCCATACTAAACTGTTACCAAAAAATGGTGTTTAATTATATTTGTGTGTGTGTGTGTGTGTGTGTGTGTCTGTGTGAATTATACTAGCAATATCTGAGTGAAATGGTAAGTAAATCCTATACAAAAAGAATTTCAGCGTACTGTTGCCATAGCGACACATAATTCCGAGTCCGAGAACAGCTCTGAGTAGAACGTCCCAGGTTGTCACCTAGTAATTACGGTAATTACGACATGGCGTGAACGCAGCATAAATCCTTTTTGAAGCAGGTATCACGGCTGTAGTTTAAATGTTAAAATTTAGTAAAATGTATTTATATAGTAAAATAAATCCCTTCAGTTATGTGTATAGTGAAAATATATTTGATTTAAAGGGAAGTGGAAATGCAAAGATCCAGGCATGCTAACATTTTTACACATGCTAAAGTCTACAAGTTTATATTGCTGCACTTGAGATGTCGGGGTGTTATAGGGTTGAGCTCTAGAGGACTATAATTAAACAGCGCTTGCTGCTGATGTCATTACCCCAGCGTGGAGGTGGAGACTGGCCATGCCAAGGCACCTGTTGTTGTGAAGAGAGGCATCTGATATCATTACCCACCCAGCCGGATTGCCACAGTCTCCCGCTGCGGTGAGAACTGTACCAAACCCAAATCCCAAAGCATGAGCTCCAACACTTACCCTGCCAGGGGAACACATGGTATGGGTAGCTTTGGAGAATGCAAGTATTAATATATTTATTTACATTGAGAAGAACATGCTGCAGGATGAGCTAACTTTTGGCACAGGAAGGAAGATCGACTGGACCATAACGGTTCATGGTAGGACGCAAGTAGCCAAAGATTAGCCTGTTTACAAGGACAGCCATTTGTGCTAATCTGTCCTGCAGTGTTAAGAAGTAGTTAACAAAAAGTAGCAAAAGCACACATAACTACATTTATCAACAGTCTGACAGTATAGCTCAGCTCACACACTATTTTTTAACGTTACCTTGTATTGTGTATGGTCCAGTTTAAGCAATTAAGTGCACTGTTTAGTTTGAAATCTCACACATTTTCCATTCATTTCAATACACAGGTAAAAAAAAAAAAAAAAAAAAAAAACAAAGTTCCAAGTAATATTAGGGTAGGATTAGGGTTTAGTTTATGGTTAGTTGCATGTACTTATGCATAATTTACTGTTTTTTATACGGTAAGTACATGTAACATATGTAACATGGAAATAAAGTGTTACCTTAAATCTTTATTCAAACCCTGATGCTTGAATCTTTCGATGCACTTATTTTGACTAAAATATTAAAGCACATATAAAGTACTTGATCATAATTTGTTTAATTCAGTGTTGCATTTAAAGTTCATATATTTTAAATATACTAAACTGCAACTTCACAGTAATTACAAATACATATGAAAGACATGATGGTTACACTATTTTAAGGTGTCCGTGTTAGTGTAATTACTGAGTAATAATAACTAACTTAGAAATAGGGGTTGGTTTAGGGTTAGCTGCATGTAATAATGCATAATTTACAGTTATTACTACAGTAACTACATGTAACATGAGCAACAGACGCTGTAAAATAAAGTGTTACTGAAATAACATTAAAGCATATTTTAGTTATAGTTATACTCCATAAAGAAAATGTCAAAAACTGCCAGTTTTACGTTTAACCAAATTAAGAAAAAAATATGAAGTTACATTTAAAGATGTACTTAAGTCCTACTTAAGCAAGTATAAAAAGAACTCTTCAATTCGAGTAACTGGATTTAATCCATTTAATATAAACTTCATGTTTTATTTTATACAATACATTTATAAAATTTTGTTCACACTTAATTATATTTTTAAGTATGTTCTTTCCTTAAGTACTTGTGAAAAATAAGTACACTAATATTCTTTTACTAAAAGTAATAAGTGATTCATTTTGACCTAACATTCTACAGTTGTCACTATAGCCACTAATTTGTATATTTAATTCATAATTTTCATCATGTAACAAGTGATACTGCCTTATTTTTTGACTAAAACACTGTCCCTAAAATGTCTCCTTTTTAAGATGCCCCCCCCCCGTTTTAATGGAGCAAAACACAACAAAAACAATCTATGTATTAATAGTGTAATGACAGTAAAAGTGCTTTCATGTTTCCCAACTTTATTATAGCGCATATCAGCAATTACACGCAATGATTGTGCTGAACCGTCGTTTGCATCCATCTCATGACTATACATCATAAAATCACGTCTACAGCATCATAAAAAAAAAAAAAAAAATCTTAATATGACAGCTTGTCTATTTCCTCCTCATTTATTCAGCAATATGCAAATATGAGGCTAACAATGGGGCTAATATGATTTTTAAGATGCAATATTCTCCCAGGGTACACCCCTCTGATAAGACAATCTATTTGATAGTATTAATTCTATAATATTCATTTCCAAACATCTGCGAGGAAAAACATCTCACTGCGCCGTTCATTTGATACCTGTTTCTTTTTTTCGTGACTGTCTGGAAAATCATTAAATAAGTGTCATAGCTCAAAGTTGGTATCAATTACCGAAGTTGCAATTGTGTCTCTCTTCCTCTAATCGGTCTCGAGGGATGGCTCTCTAATGAGTATGTTGTCTTCTTAGCGGCTAAATCACTTCGACTATTACATCTGTCAGAAAGCACAGCTCTATCTCTCATGGAGACCCCCCACCCCCACCCGAACACGACTCTTACTGGGTCAATCTGCCAACCCCATCCCACGCGAAGTATTAAAGATTAATATTTCTCCCTTAGCATAAACAAAACTGCTCCACCTCATTTAGTAGGGAAATGCTCGCGCTAATATCACAATAATTGCATAAAATAAACTTGGGAGCTTTTAAACTCACAAAAGATAAATACACTTTGCATTTCAATAAACCGTTTTGGAGTCAACATTTGCCGCAGTCGTGATTTGCAAGATGTATACAAACTACGACCCAACAAGCTCCGTTAGGATTTGAAGTGATGTTTCTTTATGCCAAGTGGTCAGTCCAGGGCTCCGCTGGGGAAGTTTTGGCCACAACACGTTACTGTTTGACAGACTTGAAAAATTGGTGTAAGTGCTGGAGCTGTAATGGAAATACGGCGAACCCCAGAGACCGTCAGTCAAGGACAAAGGGGAAATAATATCATAATCTGCTTTCAACCGCTCCCCTGACCCAGAGGTAGAAGCTGCCGTGCTCCCAAGATCCTACTACACACACACTCAAGCACACCTACATCTGGACTACATTGTGAGGTCCGTTGGCCTCCAGTGGTGGTGCACCAGCGGTCGAGCACGGGTGAAAACCAGGGCGGCATGCACCATAGTGGGAGCGCTCCATCACTCTGGCCCCTGGCTTTGACAGGCCCGATCCTGGAACGCAGGCAGAGGCATGCTGGGAAGGTATTCTGTATCAGCTTAATGGAATACTCACCCACATCACCTGTCCGACCGCATTCTCCTGACAGACCAATACACACTCATTCGCACAAACACACATTTGCACATTCACAGCCAAGTCGAGCAGCCCACCGCACAGTAGGTGTGACAAGCATCAACAGAAACCCACTTCACACACCTCACAAAAACACACACACAAAAAAAGAAAGATTATATTTCTAAATTAAAGGTGTGTGTAATTTTTTGGATGTCGAAGGAATATTTTTTTCAGATTCAATATAAGTTAAGTTCACTCGTACACATCATTTGCAGTGTGATGTTGATTACCACGAACAGCAGTTTCCACTCGTTCCTCCTTTTTTTCCCGTTATAATAAAACAACAGACGTGAACAGAACAAACATAAGAGAATGGGGGATTTTTGGAGTGTTTAAAAGCAAAAAATCTTATAAAAGCACTTATAATACTTCTGTTTTCTGTAAAATTGGAGCTGTACAGTTGTTTGAATATTTTTGGTGCTTGGACGTCTTGACAGCAGAGTTGTAACATTGAACAACATTTCAGTGCAAAGGTAAGTAAATTATTTTTCCCACTAATGGCCTGTTTACACCTGGTATTAAGACGCTTCTTCAAACCAAACTTGGGTCTACAGCCAACAAAGTTTAAATTCCGTCCAGCTAGCGTGCTTCTCATAATGTTTGAGCATTAGGTCATTAGGTCAGCATGCAGTCTTTTGTGGCTGCTTGAACGCATTCAACCACATGAGCGTCCACACTACGAAAGCAAACCGGCCAAATGCATTTTCGACTACCTCTGGAAGTGGTAGAATGTGGAAAAGCTCAAAACGTTTAAGACCCCTGGCCAAAACATCTTAATACCAGGTGTAAACATGGCCTGATATCATGTTAACAAACATATTGTCTTGTTTGTTATACTATTAAAAGTGTTTTAACTTGAATCATGATCATAATCCAAATCATGAATCGATACGCTGATTCATAACGTTTCGAAACTTTGTTTTAAAATCGTCTCATCGCTATATAAGTCATTATGTCGTGTGTTTTTTGCGCACAAAAAATACTCTCATCGCTTCATAAAATGATTGTAGAGCCACTGTAGAGTTTGGCTTTGTTATGACGTTTTTAGTGCCTTTATGGGTATTGCGAGAGGAAATGAGATTGGTGTCAATGAAGGCCTTTCTGAGCCATCGGATTTCAACAAAAATATCTTCATTTGTGTTCTGAAGATGAACAGAGGTCTTACGGGTGTCGGACGACATTAGGGTAAGTAATTAATGACAGAATTTGAATTTTTGGGTGAACTAACCCTTTAACATTAAACGCATGGATTGAGATTAACTTGCACTGAACCTGGAATATTCCATTAACATTTAAATTTGAAATATTCTAATAATTCCAGCCTAATTAAATATAAATCAAGCCCTATAAAACACAATCAAGTCTCCCCCTTTCTCATCTTGCTCAAAAAAAAAAATAAAAAAAAAAATAAAAAAACACTTTTACATATAAAATAACAACATTACTCTCTCTTGATTTAGCCATATGCAAAGCATGCTGGGAACTAACAAACCCCGCCCAGTTTCAGTTAATGCAACACAAGCCATTCATGTAACACAACACAAGTGGATTAAGTTTGGCTTCAATCTGATATATATTTAAGTGGATTAAAAAAAAAAAAAATAAAAAAAAAAAGCACTAAATATATAGCAATTTTGTTGCTTTAGCTCATTTTAATTAAGCAATTTAAACAAGCAGTACAAATCCTTTTTTTCAGTGTATACGTATTTTACATTTATTTACAGTTATTTTACAATTATGTATATACTATTATAGTATTTATTAATATTTGAAATAAGCTTTTATTTTATATTTTCATTTATTTAGTTGGTTTTTGTAAATATGTTATGTGCTTTTGTAATTTATATATTTTTAATATTTATATTTAGCTTATATCTAAATTTAGCTTTCATTAAAGTACTTTATCTTAAAAAATATTTTATTTAATTTACACAGGTTGAATTCCAATTTTTAAGTTTAAGGTTTAGGGTATATTTTAATTTACTTAGGCTTTATTTTTTAATGAACCAAAACAAAATGTTTACATTTTTAATGTTAGTTAAAAAACAACACTGAACGTTGCTCTTTTTGGGCATCTAAAACACCCAACACAGCAATGTTGATTCAGTGTGAGTTTGTGACAGGATTTTCTGTTTGACTGACCAATGACCAACTGACCATTGTTCTGGAAACCTTCTTCTCATTGGCTGTATCTGAATATCGCATTCAAAAGAAGAACCTACTCTGAGAGCATGCGCTTTTGGACGTAGCCATTGTTTTGTTTCTAAATGACTTTCTTAAAGCAGTGGTTGACTACTTTTAGATTAAAGTCCTGCTCTAGCTCTCAGAACGAGTCATTCGTTGTGCAGCAGGGACTCGTGCATCCTGTCCTCCCGACGTCGTCAGTCTCTGCCGCACACCGAAAGGTCACGTCTTTTTCCTCATCATTTACCCCTAATGCAGCCGGAGTAGTGGAGGGGTCAGGTGTCATGTGGTCAGGATCGGTGGGCAGGGAAGCGTGTGGCCGATAATCAGCATCATGCATTAGTGTCATCTCTAATGACCCATTTACTCGATGCGGCAGAAAGACCTGCCCGGGAGACTTTACTACGTCCCCAAAGGTCTCCGCTAATGGGCACCTGGGAGTCGGAATGCAGGGAAAGGTATTGTTGGCAATTCAACCTGCAAAAAAATTGCCGCTCTGCGATCCGGTTCTCAGAACACGCACGCAACAGTCATCAGAGCGCGGATTTATCTGGTATCGTGTGAATAATAGCCATGGGGTCAAGTATTGATTTAATTTGGAGCACTTCCCTGAGGGAACGTCTTGCTTTATTATTGCTATGTAATAAAGTCATTATGTACATAGGTTTGACAGGCGTACTTCAGCGCTGATGGGTATCATGCTAAGGCGATGAAGGCTTAATAATGGATTATCAATGATTTCTATGACACGTCATTGATCACATGAGAAAACAGTCACACTGCCCTAACTGGAAGAAAATGCCAGTGTACACATGAAAAAAGTGTACACATGAAATCCATGTGTAGTTCCCCCCTTCACCAGATTAGCAGGCTCTCTCTCTCTCATAGACAAAGCTGCATTAGTGGAAAGTTATATTGAAGTAACCTTTACATGAGCACTGATATTTCATGTGCACTGCATTACCTCCACATGTAACCTGCTTGTTAACGCAGTGGCACCAAAACCTCCTCCATCAGGCGGCGTCTATTAGCCCGAGAGCAGTATCAGTCAAACACACTCTAAAAAGGACAAAAGGAAGTATCCATCTAAACATAACCTTTCCAGCTTTGATATTTATGATAAAAGCCATTAGGCCCGGGCGGAGGATTGCTTGAGCAAGGGCTTTAAGTTCAATGCTGTAGATGAGGTTCCTCTCAGAGCTTTTGTCCTTCTGCTACAGAAAGTGATGATGAGCAGATTGCATCTCCCCCGTCACGTCTTTGTGACTTCTATAGATATTCATCACAATGAATTTTTCGATGTGTTCTGCAGGTTAAATGACAATGCTGTTTTCATTAGGTTAAATAATGTTTCCAAATCCGTAAGACCTTTGTTTTTACTTCAAAACACATATTAAGATATTTTTTGATAAAAATTGGAGAGCTCTTAGTCCATGTGACTACAGTGGTTCAACCTTAATTGTAGGTTATGAAGCGAAGAGAATAGTTTTTGTGTGCAAAAAAATAATGACTTTATCCAACAATCTCCTATTGTCTGTGTCATTCCTAGAATGCTGTTGACGGTGTAAATACAGTCCAGATCTTCCTAGTTCTACGGCAGAATGGGAATTTTCATCAGAAACATCTTAGATGAACAATGGTCTTACGGGTTTGTAACAACATTAAGGGGTGATTCATTAATTACACATTTTTCGTTTTTGGGTGAACCCTTTAAGCCTTGTCCATGAGTAAGGCCCTGTATAGACCTGGTATTAAGATGCATTTTGGACGATTGGATCACAAGTACGAGGGAGACAGATACCTGTTCACAGGTATCGAGGGGAAGGTCTATGGGTGGTTAAATGTATGAGCTTTTTCAGATCTTTACATCTAATGGACAAAATAAGCTCATGGAATTTACACACGAACACACCGGACAGAGTTTGTATCTGCTCTGATAGCCACAAGACCATCTGAATGCTGTGAGTGTATGTTAGAAATCAGGAATGGTTAGAGAACATTGTGCTTGGTATACCCAATCACACATAAATGCGTATAAATAGTACGAGTGTGCAATGTCGTGGAATGTATACGCCAAAACTCATTTTGGCGTGCATATGATACGCTGTATTTCGCGTGCATATGATACGCACTTTATGGTGTATATATGACACGCTCTCTTGGGTAGGTTTAGGGTAGTGGGGTGGGGGGTTCATATGTATAATATTCTATAAAGTGTGTATCATATGCACGCCAAAATGAGTTTTGGCGTATACATTCCACGACATTGCACACTCGTACTATTTATACGCATTTTTCGTGAGATCCGGCTGGTTTTTCCACTTCAAAACTTGTTTCTTCAGCCATCTGACTAGTGTGCTAGTGTTTAGTGAGAAGGCAGTCTTTTATGGCTGTTTCGGCACATTCGACCACATGAGCGTCCACTACGAAAGCAATCCGGTCGAAAGCGTTTTCGACTACCTCTGGAAGCGGTCTAAAGTGGACAAGCTTAAAAGTTTTAGACCCCGTTTACACCTGTATTTAGCGTTGTCCACTTGTGATCCGATCGACCCAAACGCATCCTAATACCAGGGGCCCTATTTTAACGATCTAAGCGCATGGTCTAAAGCGCACAAAGCAAATCCACTTTTGCTAGTATAAGAATGGGAAAAACGGTTGGTGCACCTGCTGCATGGTCTAAAAGGGTTGTAGCTAGACTCTTAAGGAGTCATGGGTGTGTTTTGGGTGTAAAGTGCAATAAACCAATCAGAGCCTCATCTCCCATTCCCTTTAAAAGCCAGTTGCACTCGGTTCATGGCGGATTCACCATTTAAATGGTGGCACTTGCATGTGGAAAAATGAACGCTTCTCTAGCAAGGAAACGGATATGCGCGCCTAATGACGCCTACTTGCTGGTCATTACTGCAAATAGGTAGGCTAATTCTGATACATGCATTGCCTATCCACTATGAAATGTAGGATTTTTTATATATTATGTACACATGATAATCTTTTACATTTCAGTCCTTAAATGTTTTATAATTAAAAACGTTTGTGTGCTGCTGTGCATCCCTGTGTGTAATAAGCAAAGTGTACGCACATTGTGGAGCCATCTATAGGCTAATATTACTACCGTGCCATTTAACTCTTTCCCCGCCAGCGTTTTTAAAAAAAAGATGGGGTTTTGATAATTTTCACAAAAATGTAATGGCCCATAGAATATTTGGTTGTATGAATATGCAACATGCAATCATTTAATAAATTAAAAGAATGAACAAATTAAACAATCCCCCATCGTAAGTACACACTGATGGCCTAAGACACGAAACGAGCAGTTAGTGTGAGAAAATGAACAGTATTTATATAGTTTTTACTTCTTGTACACCACAGGAAACGTGCGCCCTCGGATCAGTTGGATGTAGTGGTAAAAATGATATAAATACTGTTCGTTTTCTCACACAAACCGCTCCTTTCGTGTCTTAGGCCATCAGTGTGTACTTACGATGGGGGATTGTTTAATCTGGACTTCTCTGTGTATGCTCTTTGAGGTGGTGACCATAGACCTGCATTATGTGAGGCACAGACAAGAACGGTTTGACCTAAATTGATCAAAATTGAAACTACTGGGGAAACAAATACTCCTACATCTCGGATGCCCATGAGGTAAGCTAAAACATATTAAAATTTAATTTCAAAGTGAACTATCCCTTTAAGAAACAAACAAAAAACTGTTTATTTTGATAGTCCACATTCTATGAACTATAAGTAACTTTGCAACTACATGTCAACTAAATGTCATTAGAGTATTGAAGATGTGTTCAGAGTTTTGCTGACCAGATACGGCGAATGTTAAATCTATCAACAAGCTCTGCTTCACCTTCGTTGCTCTGGTTGGTGTAGCGTTATCCTATCACGTGCAGAGGGAGTTTGAAAGACAACCGTTTTTCCTGCCCCTTGGTTTGAGCCCTGTCAATGGTGAGTTTCCAGACCAAACATCTCGATGTGGGTCTGGCTTGTCAGACTAGATGATCACACTATTTAACATATGCATCTGCTTGTTTTTCTGTGTCTCCTTTGTCTGTGTTTTGAGATTCTGTACTTATTCAGAAGATATAGTACCCCTTAGTGTATAATAGTGAAAACATGTAAAATTCCATGTTTGGCGGGGAAAGAGTTAAACAAAACAAAAAATACTGCGCTATTGACTTTAGATCAGGTTTGTGTTGGTCAATGGCGCAGTCGTTTTCAATTCCTCAAAATAGCAACAATGCACCTGAACCATGGGCACAAATGCATTTGCTATTTAAACAAAGTGACAGGTTGAATAGACCAAAAAAAAAAAAAAAAAAAACACTTGCGTCGTGCCTGGTGCCACATTGCACAAGGTATATGAAAGGGTCCCAGGTGTAAACAGGGCCTAAAATGCATGTTTGAACTTAAAGGTGTCATGAAATGTCTTTTTTTCTTGTTTTATACTGTTGTCTTAGGTCCAAAGACGTTTGTGGTTTTAACATTCAAAAACATCATAACCAATAAGTAATAGGCAGTATTTTCTAAAGTAGTATTTTCTACACTGGTTTTGAGGCTGTCTTCTGAACGCTGGGTTTTGATGGGCATGCCGAAATGGAGACAAAACGCCCACGGCTAGGATTGGATAAGATTAGCATATTTAATGAGCTTAAGCTCAGCTGTCATATCTATGCCCCTGTCAGTTTACATGAGGGAGAGATTATTTTGAAAGCGGCAACTGCAACTTGTCTTTATCAAACAAACACAATGATTTATTTCTCATCCACCCGCGATTGTATTACATGGCCCGCACCCACACGATCGGGGCGATATTATAAGTGCGAACGGCGGGCGTGGGTCAGATCAAGAAATAATTTTTGCCGATGGGTGTACGTTTTGGTAGCCCGTCTGGTACAGTCCCGGGACTAGTACTATTACATATAAAAAATGTATTTTACTCACATAAGTTTGTTGCACAATTGAAGTACATGGTTGTTTTCTGCGGCTGGTATCTATAAAAGTTTTCAGCTCTGAAATTTACAGGATAATCTTATATTATCACAACCTTTTATATATCAAAAAATGAAGGGAAAGTTGATTTCTCAATTCATCACCCCTTTAAAGAAAGTTTCATCAATCTCAAAACATGTCAATGCCATAGTTTTGTCTTAAGATGCACGCCAGTGATGTTTTTTTTGTAAGGCATGTTAACAAAAGCTACTAAAATATCCTAACTCAACTTGGCCTAATCTTGGCTTAATCCAAACCCTGTGAAACCAGGGGATAATATTCCTTTAAATAACAGAGTATGTATCTGTACTGTAAAGAAGCACTTTCTTCCCTCTGTCAGTCTAAAGGTCCAGAGGTCATTCTGGGGTCTTGCTCCTGTCAGTGGTAAGCGCCGAGTGCAGAGATTACTCAACTGTAGTCGACTGTGGTGGTGTTCTGCACTGCTGTGCCCTTACCTTCAGGACATTCTATAAGTAACTTCACATAAGCTGAGGTTAAGAGGGCTCTCGGAGCATGTGTCATCCCCGATCCCATTTAAAACAAGCCATTTGAAGAGAATTTGAACAATGTTTACAGCATATAACACATTTTATGGTTCTGGTTCGGAAACCAGAGGAGGTGAATATGCAATAAATACCTAAACATTAATAAAACAGTAAGTGCTTAGCACGAACACTGCTGATATTTAAATAAAGAATATTAAATGAAAGGTAATGACTTGCTTTACTATTTACATGACTACATGTAAATTCTGTTTTTGAAACTAGTTAATTTGCAGAACTGAGAAGAGGTAAATAAACATGGATAAATATAGAGGTACATTTTGAGCCATTTATATCATGATGACAGCATTTGAGGAACTGAGAAATCTGGTAATTTAGAGTAAGTACATTAAAGTGCCATCATTTGAATAATGTCGCATTTTCATTTACGTTTCATGCAGCAGCACAAAATCTGACACAATATTCATGATTTAGTTTCATCATCGGGCTGATGTGATCAAAACGAATGGAGGGAATTCATATTGACTATGATTGCTTTTTCAATAAACAGTCGCATAACACATTATAGCGGTTTGAATTGTTTACAACATAAAATACTGGTTCTTCCCTCGTGAATTATCTCACCGACCGGACTGAAATAAAGCTATATATTACGCTGCCAATGCAGACATGATGAGCCATATCAATAGCGTGCAGTTTTGCCTATGAATATATGATTCTGGAGCGTGACACTTCCTTTGTCCTTTCATTTTTTGGGAAATGAATCTGAGCCGTCCATCTTTATGCAACCTCTGAGAATCTTGTCATACAGAGCTGTGCGCTGACTGATTTTTGGAAAATGCATGTACCTCTAATTTATCATCCTCTGCCACAGGCGTTCCATTCCCAGACCGGGAGAATTTCAAAAGCCTTCGAACAAAAAGAGGAATACGAGAACTTTGTCCACTCAGTCAATCAGACGGAAACCCCGCTGTGTCCAAATGCAGGGATGTTGTTTTCTCTGAAGCCTTCAAACAAGTGTCTTTCCCTTTACCCATGTAAATAAACTCTCTCACTGTTTGCTTGTGTCATTACTGGAGTTGATATTTTGCCTGTGGCCCTGATCAGTGTGGGACACAAAGTGAACTTCAAAGCAAAACTGAGATAGTGTGTGCAGCTGCTCAGTGTGTGTGTGTGTGTGTGTGTGTGTGTGTGTGTGTGTGTGTTGGGGGGTGTCGAGGTCTGCATGAGGAACAGACAGCGCTCAGCTGCCCAGCTTAATAAAGCTACAGGGGAATGGGGGGTTTAAACTGAGAGACAAACGTAGACACACTAAATCAAAGCCATAGACGCTCCCTAATAAAACGATCCTGCACTTATTTATCTCGTTCGCTGCAGCCTCCGTGTAATTCTAACACTCATCATGTATCACATCACTTTCAGCTTACTTTAGCACACTACAAACTCATAAACACACGTATCTCCGGGGTATCGTTGTCCAACCCCTTTGTGGGGTTATGGGATAGCATTTCAAGGAAAAAATACTTGTCTGTAATACCACCATAGAGCTCTAGAGTGCGTTTGAGAGCAGCATATTGTCTAAAGGTCCTATATTCCCAAGTGGGAGGAAAAAAGTACATTTATAAAGAAATGAATAATTTAGAAATGAAGGGGAAATAGACAGATTTTTTTACTTAATTTTTTTCTTATATATATATTGCTTTATATTATAAAATGTACATGTACTTATTTATTCTACCATCTAATATTTTTTTAATCAAACATAACGCTCTACTGGACATTCAACAAATTATAAAAACCGAATTGCACATTACCACAAAAAAATAATCATTACTACTTTGAACCACACTGTAAAAAATTATTTAGAAAAAAAGTTAGCTGGTTGCCTTAAAATTTTGAGTTCATTGAAATTAAAATTTTGACTTAATAGAATGAACATTTTTTGAGATTCGACAACCTTTATTAAAATATTATTAAAAGATTTTGTAAGCATACTGGGTAATTGTGTGTGTGTTATTTCTGATGACGCAGTGAAACATGCCAAATAGTGCTATTTTCATGATTTATCATTTTTTTATGTGGTTCAGATACAATAATATTTTGAGTTTCTATTTATTAAACAAATTTCCTTCATTGTATCAACTCAAATTTTTAATTTCAATAAACTCAAAATTTTAAGGCAACCAGGTTACTTACTTTTTTAAGTTAAACCAACAAAAAACAACACATTTTTTACAGTGCAGATAATTATTATTATTATTATTATTATTATTATTATTATTATTATTATTATTATTATTATTATTATTATTATTATTATTATTATTACAATTTACAAATGTGTGTTGTGCTTCACTGCCATAATGCTAAAAAAACAATAGTAACATAATATTGTAGCTTTATTCAAGTCAGAAATATTATGTAACATCACTGAATCAACCTAAATACTATTTTTTATATATAACAACAAAATTAATTTGCATGGTAATTTTTAATCTCTATCTATCTATCTATCTATCTATCTATCTATCTATCTATCTATCTATCTATCTATCTATCTATCTATCTATCTATCTATCTATCTATCTATCTATCTATCTATCTATCTATCTATCTATCTATCTATCTATCTATCTATCTATCTATCTCTCTATCTATCTATCTATCTATCTATCTATCTATCTATCTATCTATCTATCTATCTATCTATCTATCTATCTATCTATCCATCCATCCATCCATCCATCCATCCATCCATCCATCCATCCAGATCATTTAGGCAGATCAAGTAATGGTCCACCTCTCCTCGATAAGTTTCACGATTAGAGCAGTGTGGAACTTAAGACTAAACCTTATCAAGCACCAGTTTCTTCTTGCACTGCAGAACAAATTTATATCTCTTTTAACAAGGAAGATAAAACAAAGTAGCATGTGTTTTTAGCAGAAAACCTGAATCGTTTCTCAATGGAGCGTTCCAGCGCACAGTGTAAGTCACAGAGATGTGGGAGAAGATGTATTGCAGGTTAATGCTCTGAGTTAGATTGATCTGGCAAAGGGCATTACTTGTCTGTTCTAATCACATTAGCCGGCCATTACTCATGTGTCCATTAATTCATTACTTCATTTGTCTCCATGAATATTTAACAATGTCTTGACATCTTTATGGACTGCTTGTTCTGCCGGGCGATTAAAAAGAGCACTGTCCTTCAATAGCCACATGCTCGCTATCAAGTGATAATTTGCCTCTTGAATTTATGGACGGGTAAAATAATGTGGGTCTGACAGCAATATGTTTTATTTAATTTTTTAATTCAGCCTTAATCCAACAACCAGATTTCACACACAAAAAATGTGGGCCAATTTCCCATGGTTAAAAGAGCACTGAAAGGAATAATCTCGCGCTTTGTTTTTTTTTTTTTTTTTGAACTGGCGATAGGACGAGAAGGTGAAGATGTAGCACTGTCTTTGTCTGGCACATTTGATTGGTTCCAACACCATCTACTTTGCAAAAATAATCAGACCGCTGCCTCCACAACCATTGTCTGCCCTTGACATGCGGATACAGATGAAACCTGCTAGCTAACTAGCACCACACGACCACAGAGCCATAAACACTCACCAGGGTGGCAAAACCCATAGGAAGCAACAACATTGAGGCCATATTTGCATGATACCATCAGCCGTTCTATTTGTAGGAAGACAAAAGTAGATTTTGACCACCTGCGGTTCCTGTTTTTTGTGTGGTTTCAGTATGGGCTGCAGTATCTTCTACCACATCGAATGTTTAATAGAATTAGCAGTGTGTCCTTGGACATCCAAGACTTCTTTAGTCAACCAGAAAGACCATGATGGCGAACAGCAAGTCTATGGTGGACCAGCATAAATTCAGGCCAGTTTAAACCGGTCTTCTTTAGCCGAGACTGCTTCAGAAGTTTCCTAAAATGAGTCACCACTGCAGCTGAATGACCTTGGGGCTCTAAAAGAACTCAAAATCAGAAGTCAGAAGCCTTCAGAGGAGCAATTTTGGTCAATTGAGCACTCGGCACTCCTCTGGCGCGCGCAAGCGGGACTTCAAATGACAACCTAGACTGGAGCAGGCTTGGTGACTTTTCAAGGATTGGATTAGAACGGCCGGCTGTAATGACCAGTGCTTTGCTCACTAACCGGTGTCCTTCACAATGCCGAGGCCTTTCAGGACCGGAGATGGTAGTCAGGGTGACCTACGTACCTGCTGTGTTTTTTTGAAACCCAGACATTTTTCAGCGGGGACTACGCCCCCTCTTCCCAGTTTCAAATAGCCCCCCCGAAGATTATCTTGAGTTCATATCACCAATTCAAATTGCTGGATAATCAGCATCAGATCAAATAGCATTCACTCCCTTTCCTCGTTTCCTCACTGCATCATCTCAAATGGGTTCCTTGTCGATCACAATGAAATGGCCTTTTATTGTGTCTTTATTCTTCACAGTCATTATCTCTCTTCATATTCCTTTTTCCAAGAAAAATATGCAATTTGCTAACATAAAGAACATGCATGTATGAGTGTGTGCTCCTCTTTTGCTGTATTGATGAAACGCACTATCACAGTCAGGACGCCCGAGTCTTTTTCTCTTTGTCTGGCTGCTTTGATGAGAACATTTGTACAAGGCCTTTGATATCAGCACTTTTTTAAATGGATTTTGTGTGCCCGGAAATACTCACACAATCTGGCTGAATTAGAAAGGCATTAGACAATGTTTAATGGAATTTCCTTCATCATAGCAGAACACCAAACACAACTGTGATAGATTCTACACAACTCTACTGTACACTAAAAATACACAGTATGCAATACATATAAAGGGGTTTTCACTTTTTTTTTTTTATCTTTAGCTATTGTGTGATGTTGCTATTTAAGCATAACAAATGATGAAATACCCAAAAATGAAATATATTGTTCTATATTGTTATTGCCTTATATTGTTCCAATCTTTGGAACACAAATTAAGATATTTTTGATAAAATCCGAGAGCTTTCTGACCCCTCCATAGATTCCAATGTAATTTCAACTTTCAAGGCCCATGATTCAAATATTTAGTGTGACTACAGTGGTTTAAATGTAATGTTACGAAGCAACGAGAATACTTTTTGTGCATAAAAAAGAAAAGAAAAGACATTTCAACAATCTCTTATCTTCCGCCTCCTATGTGACTCATGTAATCACCACAATGCATGAATGTGATCATGGCTTCGTACTCAGCCAATAGTGAGCCAGCGTTTTGCAGTTAAACCTGGACACGCTGTACTGAATAGCCCAACAAAGTGAATAGCGTATGAGACTGACATACACTCACGGTCAAACGTTTTAGAACGGTCAGATTTTTTAATGTTTTTAAAGAAGTCTATTCTGCTTACTAAGGCTGCATTTATGGTATTAGAAATACAAAAAAGCTGTAATATTGTGAAATATTATTAAAATATAAATAACTTTTTTCTGTTTGAATATATTTTAAAATGTAATTTATTCCTGTGATATAAAGCTGTATTTTGAGCATCATTACTCCAGTCTTCAGTGTCACATGATCCTTCAGAAATCATTCTAATATGACGATTAACTGCTCAATAAATATTTATGATTATTATTAGTGTTGAAACAGTTGTGTAAACATTTTATTTGGGATTATTTGATGAGTAATTCAGCTTTATATGAAAATTCAGCTTTATATGAAAAAAAAAATATTCTAGTACACCCCAAAAATAAAATCAAGACTTCGTAAAAGGACACCTTTAAAAGCATGGCCTGTTTCATCTGCACATCTTCAAAATAGTTTTTGGAATTAATTGCAAACAAAGTCTTAATAGTACTGCAGGGATGATGTGTTTTTGTAGGCCAAAACCCGGTATCAAGTTAACATTTTAACACTCCCATTTCCATCTCCCTAAAGTAAATTAGTTTTTGGTTAAATGCCTGAAATACGGTCTGTGGTTTGCACAAGATATTTCCAGGTTTTATTGTATGGTATGAAGCATAAATTTGTAAAACTTGTAAAACACCTTGTGATTTGTAAAGCTTTTACTTGTCTTGTAAAAAGGCTTGCGAACAAGTGGCTAAATGGTACTACAGAGGTTGTCAAAGACATTAAACATAATCAGCTGAGCAGGTAAACTCATCTACTCTACTGGGGAAAATATTTTTAAAACAAAGACTGAAAGAGTTGTCAGAAGCTTAGTGATGGTGACATTTACACTGTATTGCCAAAAGTATTGGGACACCCCTCCAAATAATTGAATTCAGGAGTTCCAATTACTTCCATGGCCACAGATGTATAAAATAAAGCACCTAGGCATGCAGACGCTTTTACAGACATCTGTGACAGAATGGATCGCTCTCAGGAGCTCAGTGAATAGTTGCAACTTGTGCAAGAAGTCATTTGAGAAATTTCCTCACTACTAAATATTCCACAGTGAACTGTTAGTGGTATTATAACAAAGTGGAAACAATTGGAAACAACAGAAACTCTGCCACAAAGTGGTAGGCCACATAAAATCACAGAGCAGGGTCAGCGCATGCTGAGGCGCACAGTGCGCAGAAGTCCCCTACTTTCTGCAGAGTCAATAGCTACAGACCTCCAAACTTTGTGTGGCCTTTAGATTAGCTAAAGAAAAGTGAATAGAGAGCTTCTTGGAATGGGTCTTCATGGCCGAGCAGGTGCATTCAAACTAGGGCTGGGCGATATGGCCAAAATTTCATATCCCGATATAGCTCATTTGATATCCCGATAACGATATACATAACGATATAGCAATTTTTCTGTTAATTCAGTTTATGAATAATCTATACAAAATTGCAATGTGAAAATGCAGTTTGAAATGATATATATATAAAAAAACAAATAAAGGTAGTATGGACTACATTTTTATTTTATTTAGAACCTTTTATTCAAGCAAGACAGTTGGTTAAGTTAACACCTGCCTAGGGATGTTAACCGATGACCATTTGACCGATGGTTGACCGTATCAACGTTAACCGATCAAAGTTGTCAGTAAAAAAAAAAAAAAGGGATCTCTAAATTAGGCTATTATACAGTGGACTAAACGCTACTACAGTTAGCCATCTCATTCCAAAATCTTTTCGTGTGAAGTGAACATATCCCTCGCACTCAATTTTTCATAACTCGCCTGTTTGTACTTAATAAACCATTAAAAACATTTGACGCGAGGTCACAGCGCTTGGGTTTGCGCGCTCTCAAGGTTTGCAAAAAGTAAACAGGCTAAACACTCGAGGTTAGAGCCAGGGCAGACGACAATATGAAGCATGCATTTCGCTTAAAATGGACTTACATTTGGAAATATTTTACATCTACATTTCAGTGGTAACACATGATCGTTGATGTTGATCGTCTTTCTTTATTATTAGCACTACCTCGAACTAAAGCGGCGTCTCTTCGGAGCTGTCATTTTCTTAAATGAGCCGCGGCAATGTTTCAAATGAGCTCATAACGCTAGACAAATGCCTTTATTTTCAACGCGATCACCTTGCTTGTACCCAAACCATTTTGAAACTAAGGAGCCATTGTCCTCAGATTACAAACAAGCTCCACGGCGGCGCATTTGCGGGACTCGTGTTTCGCGCTGTGGGGGATTTAAAAAAGTGACGTGAGTGGAAGGGAGACGTGTGTGTGTGTGTGTGTGTGTGTGTGTGTGTGTGTGTGTGTGTGTGTGTGTGTGTGTGTGTGTGTGTGTGTGTGTGTGTGTGTATGTGTGTGTGAGAGAGAGTGTGAGAGAGAGAGACAGAGAGACACAGAGAGAGAGGGAGCACGCCCTTACGAAACAAAAATATATTGCAATATACTAGAATTTATATTGCAATACATTAGAAAATATATTTCAATGTATCAGAAACTTCCTCATATATTTGAAAATATATAGCAATATATGGATGGACAACCTATTGCTATATATTGATTCATATATTAAAATACATTGATATACAAACAAAACTGAATTATTTCATGTATGTTTATTGAAACAAAGTATTTTTTTGTGAGTTAAGCAAGCTCCTGCATATGTTTACAGAGGTTGATTAACAATAGCCCAAATCAGATGGTGCATGACATTCAATATATTTTCTATATTTAGAAAATATGATGGTGGATGACATTCAATATATTTTCTATATTTAGAAAATATTTCTATTAGGGCCGGGACTTTAACGTTAATTACGTGACTTTAACGCGTTAATTAATTACGCAAAAAAAAAAATTTTTTACCTCACTTATTTTTGCACCGCGGAACGTTTTTCAATGAATGAGTTTCGACGGACCAATTATACTGGAACACCAACTAGCGCTCCGGAGTCACGACAACAACGAACCATGTGAACATGAACGAAGCTATGGAACGAAGAAGCTGATGAGACTGCTTTGCTTGGCCCCGTGGATGGGAAATTTTGTTTTAAAAAACGAAAGAATGGAAGCGTCGTCAAGAGCATGGTTGTGTGCAAGCTATACAACAAGGAATTCGCGTATCACCGCAGCACATCACGCCTCAAATATCACAAAAATGCTTTTGCTAAACTGGCAAACATGCACTGGTCTGCTGGACTGAAATAAATAAACAATATTTTGTTGATTAAGCTTATGTATTCAGTCATTATTCAATGGTATACTAAAAATACATGTGAAAAATTACTTCTCATTGTTCTCAGGTCAAATATTTATATGCAATTAAAATGCGATTAATTAATTACAAAGCCTCTAATTAATTAGATTAATTTTTTTAATCGAGTCGCGGCCCTAATTTCTATATTATATTTGAATCTGTTATATTTTAAAATATATGACAGACAGTGTACATTAGATTATTTCATATTTACCATGTATACAATATATATGATAGTTATATACTATGTAATATAAATCAATATATTTAAGACATATGTTCCCATATAAATCTGATTATATTATCCAGTACATTGAGGTATATTATCTCATATAATTTTACATATATATTTACATATATATACAATGACTCTTCCAATATATAATTTCATATATTGTAGGATATATTTCAATATACATAGCAATATATTGAATAGTATAATGATATGTATTTAGTCAATATATGAAAACGGCAATAATTGCAGTATTGTCCCATATATTGCAATATATAACTTGCATATATAATATATTATTATATAATATATCATATGATATATTACCATGTAAATTTCACAATATATGGAGACACATGAAATATATTGTCAACTAATATATTGAGAAATATATTGTCAACTAATATATTGAGAAATATATTTTTGTTGCGTAAGGGCGGCTCGCGGCTGTTATTTCAAATAGAGTAGCATATTTTAAACTAATCGGTTAACCGGTTTCAACCGGCTAATGAGGCTCGGTGGTCGGTCAAGAAAATGTTTAGTTTCCGCCATCCCTACACCTGCCATTAAAATATTTCAATATATGGCTATATGGTGTGCCACGCGTAAAAGCCCGTTGCAGCGTCTGTGTCTGAAGTTTGTTTTGCGCGCTTATGCCACCACTCTGGCATAATTATTACCCTGGTCTGAACCGCGTTTACTACCGTCTTCCTCCATGTTTGTTTATGTATTGCAGCGTGCATGGGCATGCCGTGGCGTGAGGTGCATCTTGACGTAAAATTCTGCTGTAAACGCCTTATCGTGGCGTAAACGATAGAGCCTAATATAAAACGATAGACATTTTCTATCGTCCAGACGATATATTTCGTCATATCGCCCAGCCCTAATTCAAACCATACATCACCATGTGCAATGCAAAGCTGGATGCAGTAGTTTAAATCACGCAGCCACTGGACTCTAGAGCAGACATGCTCTTGAGGGACAAATCAAGCTTCTCTGTCTGGCAATCCGCTGGACCAGTCTGGGTTTGGCAGTTTCCAAGAGAACAATACTTGCCAGACTGCATTGAGCCACATGTGAAGTTTGGTGGAGGGGGGATTATGGCGTGGGGTTGTTCTTCAGGGTTAGGGCTTGGCCCCTTAGTTCCAGTGAAAGGAACTCTTAATGCTTCAGCATACCAAGTCATTTTTGGACAATTTATACTTCCAATGTTGTACTCCCTTCCTGTTCCAACACGACTACACACCAGTGCACAAAGCAAGGTCTATTAAGACATGGATGAGTGAGTTTGGTTTGAAAGAAGTCCTGATATCAACTCGATAGAACACCTTTGTGGTGAATTAGAGTGGAGACTTTGAGCCAGACCTTCTCGTCTAACATCAGTTCCTGACCTCACACATAAACTTCTAGAAGAATGGACAAAAATTCCCATAAACACACTCCTAAACCATGTGGAAAGCCTTCCCATAAGAGTTGATAGCTGCAAAGGGTGGACCAATTAGGAGGGTTAAGAATGGGATGTCATTATGGGTGTTTCCTCTGCATCATCCATCAAGATGATTGACACGTTCATTCCATGAGCTTTTCTAGCTTATTTGTAACTGTTGAAAGACACACACACAACCACTATATGTATAGCTTTCATTACCACATTATTATATAGTCTATATTATGAAGTTAGCATGTGAAGCAAGGCTTCGTTAGGACAGTATTCTTGAAATGCATGGAAAAAGAGCACGTACTCAACAATTTAAGATGAAGAGGCGCTCTTTGGTTTTCAACTGTGATTAACTAATGTGCTCACTCACAGATTCAGAAACTGCTGATTTTTATATAAAACATTTGCAGTTATGAGTTATGATACCGTTTGATTCGCTGTGTAGGATTGCTTCCTCACCTCAACTGAACCGCTTCAGAGTTTGTTTGCAATCGGGCCAAGACTACCTATTTCAGACGATCTTAGAGTGATTGTTTTGGTGCAGATCAGCGTCCATCACTCCACCATCACTCCAAACAAGATAGGTGTAAAAGCACCATAAAATTTAGTTTGCAGATTAAGCAGACAGTCTACTTATACTCTAATGAGAGTTAGTTGACACATAGGTGCAGTGTGTAGGAAATGTTCAAAAGGAAACATGAAAATAAGGTGTTGTCAATTTTTATTTACTGAGGTCAATTCAAACGCAGTATGTCTAGTTTGACAGCAAACAGTCAGTTGCTGTTTTGAAAGAGTACAATATCCGTCATCATTATGAAACAAAACTTTCTCAAGCTTCAAAGCATGGCAGCAAGACGCGAAAACAGAAGGGTAACGAGCTGCTTGCTAAACTTCGATCTGAGCAAAGTCTGCTGCTATGTCCTTCATCAGCTCAAGAAAGTGCCACACGGGCCAGCTATCGGATTTCCGCACTAATTGCTAAGAGTGGAAGAGCCTTCGCTACTGGAGAGTTTGTCAAAGAATGCCTTGCTGTGGCTCCAGAAGCAGTGGGTCCTTCTCAGATGCAAATATTCTCGCAAATCAGCTTGTCAAGGAATACTGTTCTGCATTGCAGTTGGTTAGTTTATGTTGAGTAAATGAGAATTTTGAAACGACAAAAGCTTGCTGGCATTGAGGACATTTCTGGTATTACTAAAGGAGATGATTTTTTTTCTGTTGAAAGTTTAAAAAAAAGAATGAAGTGGGAGAATATGGCTAGCATTACAACTGATGGAGCAAGGGTAGGGAGGAAATCTGAGTGAATGTGGGGGAATGTGGTTAAGTACGATTCTGTGCCAAAGCCATCAGGCTCATGGGTGTGATGCGTGACGTTGTTAAAATTGTCAACAATACACGCTCCAAGGTGCAGTCTCACCGGCAGTTCAAGGTACTGTTGGATGAGATGGATGTGCAATATGGTGATGTGTTGTACCACCAGGAGGTCAGATGGCTGAGCCAAGGAAAAGTTCTCAGGAGATTTTTTTTATCAGTGTGATGAGATCATAGTTTTCAAGAATGTAAGACTGGTAATATTCAAGTGCCCATGGATTTAGAAAAAAAATGTCTCTGACTTGACTTTACTTGTGGACTCTGATGCTCAATGATTTGAATGTTCCTGGAGAAAACACCAGATTATCACTCATCTTTTTGATCATGTCAGAACCTTCAAGCAAAAGAAGACTGCTCAAAAGATATCTCTCAGCAGGTAACATTCACAATTATAATATTCACAATAGTACATGTGCCATTATTTTTATTATTAATAATTATATTTAGTTTGCATTTATATGGTCAGCTCTGGTATTCTGTGTTCATCATGCTGATAAAATCTGTTTAAGTTTCAGAAGTGATCATGTATTAACAGATTATTGTCCCTTTTTTGTCAGTTGTTTATTCCGTTATTTGCCTCCCTCTGTTTTTACATGCCTGCTTTATCTTCTTTCATTCCCTTGTTCCCCTCTCGTTCTCGCTCTCACCCAACATTCAGGGAATTTAGCCCCTTTTCCCTGTCTTCGAGAGGCAGGCATAATGATAGAGAAGGTCCCAGATTATGATGCTGTTCTCGGCAACCTTATCCAGGAGTTTGACAGTAATTTTGAGGAGTTCAGACATGATTCTACTGACTTTAAGTTGTTTGCTCAACCCTTCACATCAGTGCGGACACAGTCAGTGATGATCTTCAGATGGAATTGAGCATCACTGTGATTCAGAATTGAAACACAAGTTCAGGTCCCTTCCCTCTACAACGCTGTTCCAGCAAACAGGTACCTAAAGATGTGCTAGCAGGCACAAGTGATGCTGTCACTAAGCAAGTGTATAATGTGAAGCAAACTGACTCTCACCTAATGTTCTGACTTTGTCTGTAAGTCAGCGGCAGACCAATTTGAAAAAACAAAAAACAAAACTAAGGACCAGCTTCATGTCTCTCCTTGGAGTTTGAAATTGCAAGCATATGGTGGTATTATAGCTTGAAAAGTATTAGGCATTAAACTGCATTGTACTATAAATTATTAGATTTCATGAGTTTTTATTTTTTATAAAACTTTTAAAATAAAACTTCAAACTTTCACTTTTAAAATATCAGTTTATGCAGATTACATTGTAATGTTCTTTTCTGTTTATTATTTTTACATATTATGAAATAAATGAGGCAACCTGTGGTTATTTTAATTTAGTTTGGTAATATAACTTGACCTTTGGCCCACTGCCCTCAGTCAAGTTTGATTTTTGGCCCTGCAGAGTTTGGGCACCTCTGCTCTAGTAATTCACAACATGTGCATACGTGCATACTTTTTTTTTCTTCAACCTCAATCTGATGTTAGTTCATTCAAAGTGTTCTAAAAGATCAGCCACAGCTTTCTGTAAAAACAGCTTAAACATGAACTTTAGTCTGGGACTAGACTTTCAGCCAATCTCATGTTAATCTTCAGTACCTATAGAGTAGTATTGCATCATTTATATCTAAAAAAAAAGTCTTTAGTTTTATTATAAAAGACAAATAAGCAGTACCGACTCTTTCTGAAAAACACACAAGATGGATCATATTCATTGGATCATTGCATCATAGACTCTCCATTTGTTCTGGTTAAAACATCAAATAAAATGTACACAAACGTGTCCCTGCTGTTGATACAGAATCACCACAGGTGGTGTAAAATGCCCCCACTATGACAAACCAATTTGCTTTACATGTCTACAGCAACATTTAAAGTACAGGAATGTTTTAGTTTAAAAGACAAGCCAAAATAAATATGAAAATATATTAATGAACCATGCTGAAAAATCAACCTTAAAAATAAATAAATAAATAAATAAATAAATAAATAAATAAATAAATAAATAAATAAATATTATTTTAAAATTATTAAATAAATAAAATTAACAAAAATAATATTTGTAGCTGATGCTAACTGGCTGGCTAACTATCTAGCTGATGCTAATGTGGGGCATTTTTTTAAATATAAATCCCAAATATTTTTATCAAACCACCTAGTTAGATTACATTTGATGGAAAAACAAAGAATTTGATGTTCAGAACATGCTAACTCTAGTAATTATTATAGTGGGAAGCAATGCCTCCACAGACAAAACTTGCAGTCAAAACTTCTACATCACTCTGGTCAACGTAGTCCATAGCAACAACAAAAATGTATCTTGATTTTTTCTAGTGCTCATTTTGGGAAACCCGGTAGGAGGCATTTCCCCCCCGCTCTACTCCACTCACCGTCTGCTACAGCACCAACGGGCCATGCTTATAAAACATTTGTCACCAAAAATGCCAGGAACACACTTGAAAAACAAACTGTATTCACGGTTTCCTAAACGCCGGGTTCTATGGGAAGCTGAACAAGGTTATCTTTCCCTCACAACCACAATGGTTTCTAAAAGGTTTGGCTACCAACATTCCTCAAAATATCTTATTTTGTTTTCCTTAGAAGAAAGAAATTAATATAGGTATGGAATGACATGAGGGTAATCTTTTAATCCAATTAAGCCATTCTTTAGTTTATTCCTCTATTTAAACTCACAATTTCAATTCAGTTACACATGCATCCGCTCTTAGCACGTCCTCAGAAGCTCCAGTGATGAGTTAGTGAGTATTCAAGGCTGTTCTGTCAGGTCTGCTCAGCACATTTGAGAGATGTTTTGCATTCCGCTGGGCCTTTTGAAATTGAGCCAATGAAATGGAAAGCCTTGTTCCTGAGCATGTTTCAGGCATTCAACAGCCATTCCCACTGCAGGATGTTTTCAAACTGATGACTCTTTCAGGGAAGGAGGGTCAAGTTTGGGTCGTGAATCAGAGACCCAAAGAACACAGATGGGCTTCTTTTAAGATGGTCATCTTCTTTATACATATATTTGCATTTCTTAAAGTAAGGCCATTGACTACTAAAGACATGTCAAGAGACATAGGTGTATCTAGAAAAGCAGTAAAATAAACTATACAGTCTACTACCTCTAAGATCAAAGACACATGGTTCACTTCCACTGTCTCACACTTTTGACGTCACAAACATCACTTTCACACACTGGCCTGGTCTACATATGTTCCGACACATTCGGTTGCTGCTCAAGCGTTTCTTTTTCAAAGGCAGGAACCAATGAAGCAGGCCGTTTGTGTGTGTGTGGGTGACAGCACATTTTAGACAGCACCCTCCCGGACATTATGGTGTTATTTTAACGTAGGGAGCTGCAATTGCGTGGAACAAGCCTGCTTTTTTTCCAGCAGGTCAAACCGAGGACAGCCCCCACAGCAGCCATCCTATCCCTAGCCGGCCTCCAGAGGTGGCCCTGGTCTGAGACCTGTTTGAAGTTCCACCTGCTGAGAGAACTTCACTCAAGAAACATTGTTGGACTCCTCGAGGCCAGTGGGTTCAGGAGCCAGGGGCCGCTGTGCATTAAAGTCAACAACACAGAATCAGAGAAGCCTTTGTGCTTGGGAGTTTTTGAAGCTGACCTTTGGCAGGTCAACACTACAGCACTAAGTTCAGGACAGTGACCCTAGTGAGAGTCACTGTAGAACTAGTTTTCTACCAATTTTTGATTTTTCTTCACTGTTCACTGTCTCACTGCTTTGGCTACCAGTGAACATTTATGAGTCAGCGAGTGACTGTTTTCACAACCTAAAAATGTCAACCCGGTCACCTTTAGAATAGATTAATACAAAGTGGTTTCTGAACTTTACTGTAAACTGTCAACCCTGTTACCTGAACAAATTGTTTGCTAGGGTTAGCGATAACAGATAATGTTTGTGGCGTCAGCAGGTGTTTATTTTAAAGCTAAACTATGTAGCTTTCCGTCTGCTACAGGGCGCCAAAGGCGTATGTTTGAGCTCAGAATCTTGGGGGCATGTGGTCTTCACCTCACAACTGGTGGAAAAGAATCGGGATAGGACTCATGTCAGAAATCATGTTCACGGATGCGGTTTTAACATTACTGTAGTATTAAGTAGAGCAGGACCGAGTGTTGAGGGAGCTGAGCAAGGCCGCTGGAGCGATTGTTGAGCAACACATGGCTCGCGAGCACTGGGACTTTTAAAATGACAGGACAGCTGTCTGCACCATTTCTGCTTTTCCGGTTATGAATATGAGGTAATGTAGCTCTGTTTATCATATTAGATACATTTAAGTGTGTTTAAAATTATGTGATGACGTTACTCTGTGCGGTTGCAGTGACACTTATTGATTCCGTCTCATTCGCGCATCCAGTTTGTGCAAATAACGCAAATTTGAAGCAAATTGAGCGTCTTGAACGAGTGGTGCTTTTTGTACATTCACGCTTTTGAATTGAATACACCCGAGTTGAAAAATTTGAACTTTGGCATTAAAGGACAACTCCGGCGAACTTTTATGTTTATCTTGAACGTTATATCTTTGTGAGTACAGTCTATAGAAAAAAAAAAAATGAACCGGATTGGTGCCTGCAACACGGAGTTATTACTGTTAATGCCCAGAGCCCCCCCTCAGCTAAAACGGCAGCTTTGGGGGCATGCACGTAAAGGGTATCTTTGTGCCTCTTAACAGACACAAAATGCAATTAAAATGTCTGTCCAACATGAACAGGCCCTCACACGACAACGAGATGTGTTTAGCCACTTAGCCATTGTTTAAATTCACCTGTTTTAGCCAGCTAGCTGTGTCTCGTGCAGAAGTCCCGTGGGGACTCAGCGGTAGCCGGAAAGTCGAGAAGAGCATCGTGTTTATGAAGAGGCTCTGCTCATCGGCTCGTCGGTCCTCAGTATCGAACGTGTCCGAGAGAAATAGTTTTTGATTCTGTACTGCTGACCCGATGAGGACCGCTGCTCATTCAGTTACTCGCTCATGCTCAGTATCAGCTGTTTGTGAGTTCATCAGATCTCTCAGCAAAACATGACTCAGTTCAGTGAACGGTTGGAGTTACAACATATAATTCAAGACATTAGTTTATTTCTATTCGGAGGGACTGTCACTCATGTCAGAAAGTGAGTAACTAAAATAACGTGTGTGGTCAGCGCTGATTTGAGACGCGAACCGTTTAGAATGATTCAGTCCGATTTGGTGAACTGGTTTAACCGCTTAAAAAGAACCGGTTAAAAAGAACGATTCGTTATTCGATTTGTATAACTAATAACTATTTATTGAAAATGTTTAACTTCAGTATATCAATATTAGAATATCCTTCTAATAACTTGAAGAGTCATGACAAGGCTGGTAATGTCTAAATTAACTGTTGAACTGTTTCCTTTCTGAATATGTGAAGTCAACTAATTAATTTATCTTGAGATAATCAAGATAATAAACTGACCCCCCCCCCCCCCCCCCCCCCCCACACACACACACACACACACACACACACCCCACCCCAAACTTGAATTTCTAAACTTAAACTTGGAAAATTCTAACCTTGAACTTACTAAAAACAAATATAAACTTTTTTTTCAAAATGGAAAATGCATCTGTATATTCCAAAAGCAACAACCATTTTGGTAGGATTAGTTTGACTGTGATGTGCTTTATTTCCTGTTTCCTGTTTGGAAGGACTCATCTATCAAATCCAAACAGACAATGGAATTTGGCCCCATGCTGAATCCATGAGAAGAGGAAGGCATCGCTCATGGACAAACACGCTGTAACACTCATTCAACATGTGTGTTAAAACGTAACATGTCCGAGTGTGTGTGTGTGTGTGTGTGTGTGTGTGTGTGTGTGTAGGTATGTTCTCGGCTGAGGTATTCATTTTCTCTCATTCTCTTTGATGGCATGTACTGGACTTCCATCCCCCCTGTTATGCGGCCTCCCGTGGCGGGGTCAACTCAAGCAGGCCACGAAGTCTCTTAGTCTCCACATCGTTCTCTCTCATGGCGCTCTGGGCAAGTACAGGCTTGTACCACCGCCAGCCCGAGGTCCTGTCTCTTTTCTCCTTAGCTCACGCTCGTATCTTGACTCTAATGGCTCTCTTAGCACGCAGGAACCGTTGAGGTGGAACATGTTTAGCCCCTTGCTGTTATCAGGTTGGACGAAGACAGGAGACACTCTTTTACGACCCCCCCCTGAGTTTAGCAGGCCACTGCAGTGCCTGAGGTAAATCTATCTGGTCCCTGCTATCCATCTCTCTCATCTGGCCCTGTTTATCCACGTGACACTGGACCGAGGCCGACGGTCTATGTGTTTACGGCTTTGCCCATGTTTCCTCTTGGTACTAGGAGGCAAACACATAAGGGCATTGCTTTAACACCTCAGTGTAGCACTACAGGCAAAATGAACCATCTGCCTTTGTTTTCTTTTCTTTGTTGATGTTATAGAAAAAAGAATAGAGTAAAATGCTGAATGCTGTCCATTAAGCCTGAGATGAGATGTAGAAGTAATGGAGAGGTTTTCCCTCTCTCGGGTGCTACTCACGGGAGATGTGAGGTGAATACATGTGAAATGCAGAGGCTGCGAGTGAACGCGAGGGAAACGGGGGTAATGAACATTGCCATGGGCAGTTAGGTCAAGATGTGAGGGAAACGATGTCAATTAAGGTGGGCAGAATGACTTTTAAACAATCTAATTTACAGCCAGGACAGGTGGAGGGAAATTCGAAGCTTGTGAAGCATGTCGACAGAAGAACGGCCATTTAGAGGTAAAAGTCAAACATGAGCTGCTTGTTTATGCAGAGTACTGTGGAAATAAACGTACAGAGGAATATTAAAATGTCGCTTTATGCTTGCTACAGACTGCAATTTCAACAATCTTATAAGATCAATACAAATCACAATGTACGACATGTATGTAGACTGTACAATGATGACAACTATTGAATTGTAGGCTATGACGCAAGTTAGTACAGAAGAATAAAATGTCATCAGTATGTGCTAGTGGTTAACAGAGAAAGATTAACCGCACTTTGGCAATTGTGGTTTTTATATCCGCTGAAAAAAAAGAGGAGGAAGGAAAATAAGAGAATACGGACACAGCCATGGCTAGGGAAAAGAGGGAAACATTGATCAATACGATGTTTCATGTTGCAGTTTTATTGGCTAGTCAGTAGACATAGGCCGTTGCAGCAAACACACTGAGATTATCATACTAAATTTATGACACTGTCAGAAAATGATCGCATGTTATCTTTGGGTGCAAGGGCTTGACATCGGCCGTCTTTGAACCGTCATCACTTTATGCTGCAGGAACACCGTTTAGGAGACATTACCACAGAAATTGGCATGACTAGTCATCTAAAAATGTATACATTGTTTACCGGGCATTATACTGGAACAAATGAGCATTAAAAACTCCATTAAACTCAGAAACATGATAAGAATCAGAATCAGGGGACAGATTTAAGGAACCCTTCTTAAGAAAGAACTTTCTTAAGATTGAATCAAATAATTCTTGAATAACTCTAAAAGACCCATGTGGTTAAAATCAAGTTTTTTTTTATGTTTATGTTGTCCCGGATCTGCAAAAGAGAGGACCCAGATGCAGAATGAGCAGTGATGTGTTTGACCAGACTCTAGCCAGGGCACCTGCTTTCAGTTTGTGTTTTTGTTTATTAAAGTGTGTTAAACTTTCACTGGTTCCCGCCTTCTTCTTCCCATATCTTCGAACTGTGTTACATTGGTGGCATAACCCAGGGACATTCTGTCTGAGAGCCCTCGCTGCTGAGGGGGATCGTGGTGCTGAGGAGGTCTGGCAGTGCGGAAGAAAGAAGACGGCGAGTAGCTGCCCGAGGCGGTGGTGTTGGAGTAGAGCACAGTCTTGTGGGTGCCCTCCGGCCTGCGAGGGGCGATGGGTGTATATGATGAGCAGGACGAGCGAGTGCCATGAGAGCAAGGCTGGTGAGTGATTTGATGATGAGCGTCAGCTGCGTTTAAAACTGGTCTCGGATCTCACGGAGAAGTGACAGGGGCATAAAACAGGGATGCAAACACATGTATGGTCAAAAAAGAGAGAGGTAAATCCGTGGCTCCATATTGAAGAGTTCATGTGCTCAGATCCTAGTCTATAATCTGTCCAACAGTTTACTGATCATTTGTTTTTACACAGTTTTAAATTCCAGTTACTGTCCGTGTGATGCTAATGAATAGTCCTTGTGTTGTTACCCGATAGCGAGTACAACATCGTTCAGAAACAGCCATAAACTCAAATCCACAGCCCTTCATTTACAGATCAAGTATTATAATGTGAATATATGATCTTGGAGAGTTTTACCTGCTAACCGAACGCAATGCGCAGTGGAACTGCAGTGGAGGGAAGACGAGTTTCCGTCAACTTTAATTTACAGATGGAAATAATATTAATATAATATCCTTGTCCCGCACATTTAGCTATAGAATGGCTTTGAATGACTTTGTACCAGCAAATCATAATATAAGAGTGATTGCTGCAGGATCATGTGACCGTATTATTCTGATTATTTAGTTATCATGACAGGCCGAATCTGAGCAAATGTCTGCCAGTCTAGCATCAGGCAGAGTTTTTCCGAAACAGACGGACGTGGCCATCTTGTCATTCTCTATGCGGGAAAAACCCTGGATAACATTATAAACCAACAATAACTTAACTTCCGCCAGTGATCTTACCAGAACTTTGCCAGTAATACGGGGAGGCGCAGCGCCAAACTCTGGTCTCAGGGAGAACTGTTGCAGTGGCAGATACCATAGACAGTAAAATATACGCAGCCAGAAGAAACACTAGGAGTTCACCCTTGCGCATTGACGCTCAATGTTCTGATTTACTTAGCTCATATTTACTGTTTGGTGGAGGCAATCTTACTGTTGGTGAAATTATAATCAGTGTGGCTCACCATTGACACCTTGCACAAGGAGGGTAAGACACAAAAGGTCATTGTAAAAAAAAGGCTGGCTGTTCACAGAGCACTGTGTCCAAGCACATTAATTGAAAGGTAAAGGGAAAGAAAAGATGTGGTAGAAAAAAGTGTACAAGCAATAGGGATAACTGCACCCTGGAGAGGGTTATGAAATAAAAACCATTCAAAATGTGGGAGAGATTCACAAAGAGTGGACTGCAGCTGGAGTCAGTGCTTCAAGAACAACTATGCACAGGCATATACAAGACTATCGCATTCCTTGTGTCAAGCCACTCTTGAACAACAGACAGCATCAGAATCGTGTCGCCTGGGCTAAAGACAAAAAGGACTGCTGAGTGGTCCAAAGTTATGTTCTCTGATGAAAGTAAATTTTGCATTTCCTTTGGAAATCAGGATCCCAAAGTCTGGAGGAAGAGAAAAGAGGCACACAATCCACATTGCTTGAGGTCCAGTATAAAGTTTCCACAGTCAGTGATGGGTTGGGGTGCCATGTCATCTGCTGGTGTTGGTCCACTGTGTTTTCTGAGGTCCAAGGTCAACACAGCTGTATACCAGGAAGTTTTAGAGCACTTCATGCCTCCTGCTGCTGACCAACTTTATGGAGATGCAGATTTAATTTTCTAACAGGACGTGGCACCTGCACACATTGTCAAAGCAACCAGTACCTGGCTTAAGAACCATGGTATCCCTGTTCTTAATTGACCAGCAAACTCACCTGAACTTAACCCCATAGAAAATCTATGGGGTATTGTGAAGAGGGAGATGTGATATGCCAGACCCAACAATGCAGAGGAGCTGAAGGCCACTATCAGAGCAACCTGGGCTCTCATAACACCTGAGCAGAGCCACAGACTGATCGACTCAATGCCACGCCGCATTGCTGCAGTAAATCAGGTAAAAGGATCCCCAACTATGTACTGAGTGCTGTAGATGCTCATACTTTTCATGTTCATAATTTTCATTTGGCTACGATTTCTAAAAAAGCCTTTCTTAGTATTGGTCTTAAGTAATATTCTAATTTTCTGAGATACTGAATTTGGGATTTTCCTTAGTTGTCAGTTATAATCATCAAAATGAAAAGAAAAAAAAAACATTTGAAATATATCAGTCTGTGTATATAATATACACATTTAGCTTTTTGAATGGAATTTGTGAAATAAATCACTCACACACACACACACACACACACACACACACACACACACACACACACACACACACACACACACACACACACACACACACACACACACACACACACACACACACACACACACACACACACACACACACACACACACACACACACACACACACACACACACACTGGCCATATAATTAGAATATCATCAAATTATTACTATATATATACTGTATATATATATATATATATATATATATATATATATATATATATATATATATATAATCAGTAATAATTTGTTACATTTAAATAGTGCTTTTCAAGGCCCCTTTAAATGGCTTTACATGGAAGAGGGGGATCTCCTTAACCACCACTAATGTGCAAATCCACCTGGAAGATGCGACAGCAGCCATATTGCACCAGAACACCCACCACACACCAGCTGATTCTGATTGGTGGAGAGGAGACCAAGTGATAAAACCAATCAGTATATGGGGGTGATTAGGAGGCAGAGATTGGACAGAAGCCAATGGGCAAATTTGGCCAGGATGACAGGGTTACACCCTACTCTTTTTTTCAAAAGGACATCCTGGGATTTTTAATGATGAAAGAGAGTCAGGACATCGGTTTAACGTCTCATCCAAAGGATGGTGCTTGTCACAGTATAGTCTCCCCATCATTATACTTGGGTGTTAGGACCCACACAGACCACAGGGTAAGTACCCCCTGGCCTCACTAACACCTCTACCCAGCAGCAACCTAGTTTTCCCAGTTGGTCTCCCATCCAGGTATTGACCAGGCTCAGCCCTGCTTAGCTTCAGCAGGAAACCAGTCTTGGGCTAAAGGGTAATATGGCTGCTGGTTATATACACTCACCTAAATGATTATTATGAACACCATACTAATACTGTGTTTGACCCCCTTTCGCCTTCATAACTGCCTTAATTCTACGTGGCATTGATTCAACAAGGTGCTGAAAGTATTTTTTAGAAATGTTGGCCCATATTGATAGGATAGCATCTTGTAGTTGATAGAAATTTGTGGGATGCACATCCAGGGCAGGAAGCTCCCGTTCCACCACATCCCAAAGATGATCTATTGGGTTGAGATCTGGTGACTGTGGGGGCCATTTTAGTACAGTGAACTCATTGTCTTGTTCAAGAACCCAATTTGAAAGGATTCAAGCTTTGTGACATGGTGCAATATCCTGCTGGAATTAGCCATTAGAGGATGGGTACATGTGTTCATAAAGGGATGGACATGGTCAGAAACAATGCTCAGGTAGGCCGTGGCATTTAAACATGCCCTAAAGTGTGCCAAGAAAACATCCCCCACACCATTACACCACTACCACGTGGTACACAGTGGTACTATACTGTGCACAGTGGTAACCAGGCATGATGGATCCATGTTCTCATTATGCTTATGCCAAATTCTGACTCTACCATCTGAATGTCTTCAGAGAAATCGAGACTCATCAGACCATGTAACATTTTTCCAGTCTTCAACTGTCCAATCTTGGTGAGGTCATGCAAATTGTAGCCTCTTTTTCCTATTTGTAGTGGAGATGAGGGGTACCCGGTGGGGTCTTCTTCTGTTGTCCGCCTCAAGGTTATGTGTGTTGTGGCTTCACAAATGCTTTGCTGCATACCTCGGTTATAATGAGTGGTTATTTCAGTCAAAGTTGCTCTTCTATCAGCTTGAATCAGTTGGCCTATTCTCCTCTGACCTTTAGCATCAACAAGGCATTTTCGCCCACAAGACTGCCGCATACTAGCCTGACAAGCCAGTTTTTACAGCTCAGAGGTGTATTGAGAGTTGCGGCACTCGCGGTTATTAGATTTACTGCCGCTAGGGTGCATCTAGATTTCTAGGCTAGCCGCATACTGGATGTTTTTCCCTTTTCACACCATTCTTTGTAAACCCTAGAAATGGTTGTGCGTGATAATCCAGTAACTGAGCAGATTGTGAAATACTCAGATTGGCCCGTCTGGCACCAACAACCATGCCACGCTCAAAATTGCTTAAATCTCATTTCTTTCCCATTCATTGAATATTCGACCTGGATTAGTTACACAGATTCTGCTACAGTCGTTGCCTGGGTTACGTATGTGTGGGGCGGAGCTATCACAATAGGGGCATGTTTGTTTTGGTGATTTGAAATATCAACAAGGATTACCAGTAGCACTTACCCCACCTTTAACAGGAAGTTATATTTTCTGCTCTCATTTTCAAAAAGTACAGAAAGTGCAACCAACATAATACTACTACTACTACTACTTCTGCTTGTTTTTCAAAATAAAAATATTACAATATTAATATCAAAATAAAGTGAACAGCTCTTTGGGTTTAATTAACTGCGGGTTTACCTGCTATTTTTGCTTCTTTTTTTTCAACATAAAAATAATACAAATATAATATTAATATCAAAAATAACATGCAACAAACATTTCTTCAGGTTGAATGAGCAGTGGCTGAACCTGCCCCTTCTCAGCCGCTCCTGCAACAGACGCACTACAAAAAAACTTTCGGTATTGATTTGTGCCGATAACAGATTGTTCCACCAACCAGCTAACGGTGCCGATTAATCAGCAAAACCAATGAATCGGTCGACCTCTAATATATGCATTGAATCATATTACACAAAAGTCCCAATCACATGTACTTGCTAAAAAAATATTTGTGCATGCCAGTAACAAGTGTCCCTTGTGAGAAGATTTTTTCAAAGTCTGGAGAAATTATATTTAAAAAAAGAAGTCGGCTAAGTCCTTCAACAGCAGAGCAATTAATATTTTGGAATAAAAATGTTATGTAACAAATGTGAAACATTGTGGCACTATTTCTTTTATTAATCTTAATTTTTCATGACAAAAAAAAAAAAAACGTACAGTTATTCACAATGAGGAGGCTACATGCTACAAAACCAAGATCATGTAGTTGTCAGATAGATAAAAACAAAAAAAATGTTCATGGTCATTGCAGATCAACACATGCAAGTGACCACTAGGTGTCGCCATGGAGACGGGTGTCGGATTGTTTCGAAGCTTCAACACAATACGGCACATTTGCTTCAACTGTTTCAGCGGCCTGCCCATCATTAGATACGTACAGTAGAACTAGAACCAAGATCAAATAGGTGACTAGAGCAATGATTAACTGCAGACACAGGCAAGCAAACAGAAACACACCACAAGGCAACAATGAATCTGCAAACGGATGAAGGGACAGGAGCAATATATAAAGGGAGCAGCAAATGTGGCTCAGGTGAACACAGTCAAGCAAAGGAGGACTAGAAAAAGATTAAACAAGCGGGTGTGTAATATAAAAAATGAGGAGGGATGACAGGAGCACGTGGTCAACACAAACAAAGGGTGCATCTCAGGCCCCGTCCACACGGAGACGCGTTTAGCTGTACACTTAAAATGTACCGTTTATACTTAAAACGATATTTTTTGGAACCGGATCCCAGGGTGGATAAATCTGAAACCGAGACCCTTGCGTTTTCGTGTGTACAGCCAATCCGTACATTTTGTGAAACGATGATGTCATCACACCACGTCCTGCACGTTAAAAGGGATACAGCTACGGCTGCTGGGCATGTGCACATCAATACTGCTTTATTTAATTACTGTATTTATATTTTACTGTATTGATATTAATATTCATTTACATGAATGTGCATCTCAGAACAGCTCCATTCTGCTTCCGTTCCACATGAACTGTTATCATTTACATCTCCCATCTCTGAATGTGCTGAGTTTGGGTTGCATTAACACTGCAAAAATGCTCTTCTTATTTAGTTTTTTTTTTTCTTGTTTCCAGTTCAGATATCTAAAACAATTCTGGGGAAAAATATAAAAATGAAATGAGTTTTTGCTTAAAATAAACACTGTCATCTGCCAATGGTGTGAGCAAAATAATCTTATTTCTGTTTGGGACAGAAACAAGATTTCAATCAGAACAAGATTAGTTCTCACCCCACTGACAGATTATTTTAAGCAAAAATTCACTTTATTTTGATTTTATTTCAACAAAATAAGAACAAATAATTTATGTTGTTTTACTTATATAGTAAATTTAAGAATGGTTAGATATTTAGACTAGAAACAAAACGAAATGACTAGAAGAGCATGTTTTGCAGCGTAACGCTCGTCTAGGAACACAATGTATGCCATTTCATCAGATTTGTAAGGTAAAACATTTATAAACCTAAACCAACACAGGAGAAGACATTATAATTAGTTTCTAAATATTCAAACTGCGGTTCATAATAAAATCAAATAAAAGTCTAAATGCTCAATCTGAGTTTGCATGTTTTGTTATCCACATTTACTTGTTCAAGAAATTGCAAGGGGTGTAGTATTTCTATTATAAAGAAGTTGCCAAATATTAAGTGAACATTTGAAGTAAATGTTTCCCTGATTTTCACAGGGCATTGTGGGACTTGCCCTGGAAGGATTGAGACAATTCTTAAAATGGCCGACTCCCTGATCAGTGCAGTGACTAAACTAGGGAGCTGCCAGAGACAGAGCCATGCGCTCAGGCACAAGACAAACAAGGAAACAACAAGACAGAGAGAAAGACAACACCGTCAGGGCAAATCATGTCAAGCCAAATAAAACAATATTGTTCATGGTTATTTTTTTAATCACGGTATAATCTTCAGAAAGTGCAAAAAATGCCTTTTCAGAATTTGTCCATATATTGTCCATATATCCATATAGCTAATATACATTAGATTTCACCTGCCAAATTGCTATATGTACCTAGGATTTGTGACATCTTTGTAAAAGTAGGAAAGAAGGGCAGTTTTAACCGGTGTTTTTGAGACTCTCTTTGGTACACTTCATTTTAAAGGAGAAAATACTCACTCTCGTCTGGCTGAGGACTGAGCTGGAGTGTGCAGGAACTGAACCAGAATGTTTTTTGTTTTTTTTTCACTCATATCACGCCACAAATGCGTAATGGTATTATCACGGTATAATAATAATTATAATAATAATAATAATAATAATAATAATAATGCATTTATTTTACACAGCACCTTTAAAAGTTGCTTTCTCAAAGCGCTTTACAAACTTACATAACAACAGAGAAAACAACACACTACAAGGTATGGCAATGCTTAACATTTGAGACATACCAACAAATCCATTAAACATCTTACCTTAAAGCATTAAGGTTTCAATTTGTTTATAATGAATTTTAATTAATGAATATTAATTTCAGGAATTAAAATTCTTAAGCGTTGTCTTTAATACAAAAGACAATATGTATATACATTATCAGAAAAAAGGGTACAGTGGAGGTACAATTTTGTTCCTTGGATAATTTTTTTAATAACTGTACCTTTAAAGGTACACAATTGGTACAATTATGGTACAATTATACCATTGTTTTCCTTCGTTCGGTCCTATTGAGCCGCTGTCCTGCAGAGTTTGGTTAAAACCCTGAAAGACGTCTATAGAAGATCTGAGAATAAACAAGTTTAGATTTTTGTTTCATTGAAAAAATTTGGTCACCATTATGGAGATCAGTGTTTCCTTTAGTTGAGTATTTGTGCATTGTTTAAAACAAAAGCAGCCATAAACAAAATGTATCGTGAAGAATAATGTTTGACTAAACTTATCACTGAATAAATATAATAATAAATAATGTTCACCAGCAATACGTTTGTAACACGTATTCACTGAAGAGGCGAGGTTGATGAACCCAAGTGCAGCTTTATTTAAACACTTAACATAAATCCAAACATAACCGTAAAACAAAGACTTGGCAAAAGAACATAAAACTTGACTTGACTTGACTTAAACTTGACATAAACTAGACTGGACTAAACACTCACCATCTGCAGGTTACACATACATCAACATCATCAATAACTGACAAAGACTATGGCAAACATGAGGGCTTAAATACACAAGGGCAAGTGACAAAACGAGGGACACCTGTGAACAATGATTAACCAATAAACCAATGAAAACAAGACACAGGAACATGAGGCAGGAACACATGAGGGCATGGAATCACATGACAATGGACCACATGACAAAACCAGGAAGTGCATGACAAAACATGACTGTGAACATGAAACCTTAAAACATGAAACATGAACCTACACCAAAACACCTTTGTGACAACGTTCTTGCCACAGACATTCTAAATTTTGATTTTTAAAAGCTTTAATAAGGGGGGAAAGTTTAGATGCACACAGATATCAAGAATCAGCATATGAATCTCAACAATGGTGACATAATTAATGCTGCAATGCATGCTGGGAGCCATAAGTTTTATACTGTGGTGGATTAGTAGGGTTGGAGCTAAACTCTGCAGGACATCAGCTCACTAGAACCGAACTTGCCTAGCCCTGACTTAGAGGTACAAAAATGTACCCTTAAGGGTACCATATACCTTTTCACCATATTTATATGTTCAATACATTTTAAACATTAGGAAATAATTTGGTTGTTCAGAGCAATGTATAGGACACTTTATATATATATATATATATATATATATATATATATATATATATATATATATATATATATATATATATATATATATATATATATATATATATATATATATATATATATTTTTTTTTTTTTTTTTTTATTATTATTCTTATAAATCAATCAATTCCATGGGAACAAAAGATATCACATACTCAGTGCCAGGAAATTAAAAGAGACAGAACTAAACATATAAATAAATAAAGATAAAGCCATAAAATCCAATGCTTTCAAAGCATTACATGTCTTCACATTTACAAAATGTGAAAACCTTTGTTTACACTGAGACCACTTCTTTGTATGTATATGGTATTTTACTAATAATACCAATAACTGTGTAATAATATGTTGTTCTTTACATTCCAAATTGTTGTTCTGGGTATGAAAACGCACATCGAATACACACATTTATATCACTTCAGTTTTCTATTAATAAAGGTTTCTAAATCTTTACAAAATTCACACACTCTAAAAAATGCTGGGTTAAAAACAACCCAAGTTGGGTTGGAAATGGACAAACCCAGAAATTGAGTTGTTTGAACCATAGTAAATGGACCCATTCAAACAACCACATTTCTGGGTTTGTCCATTTTCAACCCAACTTGGGTTGTTTTTAACCCAGCATTTTTTAGAGTGCAGGTAGCTATATGAAATATTAAGCTTAAATCTTTCCAAAACATGCTTAGCAGGATACATTCAATAAAGTATTTGTTAACACAAAACCTATTTGGCAACTTCCATGCTTTGACCCAAGATATATCACCAAATGAAGACGACAAAAATAATCTTGCTGCAGGAAAAGACAAAGTATTTCTTATATCCTTACATTATAAATGAAAAATGTTATCACAAAGATTGTCCATATTGAACTCCACTGAATTAGAGTTATTTAAGAGTAGCATCCCACTCTTTGGAATCGCTTCAAGAACAAAAGCAAACTCTCTTGGTTTAACTATAATTGAAATCTTTGTAGAATTGAACAAAATCTTGGCCAGTCCCATGAGTGCAGGATGATGTCATCAATAATTCAACTCTTTCTCCTTTAGTAGAATGACTAATCATTTTAAATGTGAATATCCAAAAGTCTCTTTGCTCTATTTTAGTTGTAGACCCTAGAATATAAACACATTTCGAATGAAAAGAAACAAAACCGAGTTTGGTTTTCATGATAATACCCCCTTTCTGTCAGTTCAGAAAACGGTGATTTTATGTTGAACTCTTTTCATTTACTTGTTCAGGTACAAAGAGTATTTATAGCTGTAGCCTCATTTGCTGTATACCATCATCTGTTAAACTTTTGAAGTATATTTGCTATTCAGTTCTAGCTCCTCAGTGCCAATGAGTAATTTTCTAAAAGGTCATACTTATTTGTGGTCACGCTGCTTTCAACAAAACAGATGGAGACAATCTGAGTCGACATTTTTCAATTAGAAAAGGGAACACAAACAACGGGAGAAGACATATATACACACATATTCATACAATGTGCAAACATTCTTTTATGCATGCAAGGCTGCATGGAATAGCATAAATAATCATTTTGATAGTCAGATTTATTTTGCCTATGAAAATGCTTTTATTAGCTGAAGCCTTACTGTTGCTTGATTGTGATTGTATTGAGAGTGGTTATCACATGAGTTATGGCCTATTGGAACACAAAGTTGTTTTCAGTTTTAGGAAACTTATAAACATGACATTACTGTGGTAATCTGAACAATGTGTTCTTAGATCAAAATCGAACAAAACATTTGCAGTTAGCAGTTCAGCAACTTCTGAAATGCACACACACTGGGTACTTAGTCACACACATGATATTATTGTAATCTTATATCTGTTATTTAACAGTTGAGATTGTTCTTTAATGCTGATCGAACAGCAGAAGACACAATATAGATGCAGTTGTGCAGATGGGTTCTAACACTGCGTTACAATGAGCCCTTACTAGAACTACACTATTATATTCAATACTTTTATCAATCAATAAATCAACTTTATTTATATAGCACTTTTAAAATCACGATTGTGACAAAGCAGCTTCACAGTGTTAAACAGCACAATATTGCAACAGAATTAGATTTGGCTGTACAGTTGTTCTGGAGAAAACAGTGATGTTATCAGCTTATTTTAATTTATGATATAGCGACAATGTTGGCAGATCAGCATTAGAGTTTATAGAATTAATTAAAACCTAATTCATAAATTTTATTTGTGTAATAAGTTGAATAACTTTAATCATATTTTTAGTGTCCCCAACTGAGCAAGCCAAGCCAAAGGCGACAGTGGCAAGGAACCAAAACTCCATCAGGGCATGATGGAGAAAAATAAACCTTGAGAGAAACCAGACTCAGTCGGGGTGCCAGTTCTCCTCTGGCCTATTAACACATTGTGTATGATTATTATTCTGGCAACCTTACAGGTCAGAAATCATATTAGATCGGAATATTCAAAATTTCAGGGTATCACGGAAGAGACGGGATTATTTAGGATGGTGCGTCGATTACACAAGAGTATGAATACATGAAAGATCGGAGTTATTGCGCCGGAAACGGGTCTTTTGAGCATGACGTGCAAGTGAGGCAAATTCAGAGGAGACACCAATTGACACGGTCTCAGCAGACACTCCAGAATGCGTTGGTCATGTCCAGGCGCAGGTCCACCATCCGATCCGGACACTGCCTGGATCCGGGATAAACCTCGGGATAAACAGAGAGACTAACATTGGCGTAGATGCCACTCTTTTTATGATGTAACGAGTACATCAGGTGTTATGGGAAGTGTTCCTGGTTCCGGCTGACCTAGTTAATGCAGCCTAACAATCAGTCAATTGATTTGAATAATGAGAGTTAAAAATGTTCTATGTGTATGCCACAGTAAAGAGATGTGTTTTCAGTCTAGATTTAAACTGACAAAGTGTGTCTGCTTCCCGAACAATGCTTCCGAAAAGGATAAAACGCCTGCAGTTGATTTAGATATTCTAGGTATTATCAACTGGCCAGAGTTTTGAGACCGCAATAGACGTGATGGAGTATAATGTGTTAAGAGCTAGCTTAAGTACTGGGGAGCTAAAATATTTAGTGCTTTGTAAGTAATAAGCAAAATTTTAAAATGTATGCGATGTTTAATAGGGAGCCAGTGCAGTGTTGACAGAAATGGACTAATATGATCATACTGGTTCTAGTAAGAACTCTAGCTGCTGCATTTTGGACTAGCTGGAGTTTGTTTATTAAGCGAGCAGGGCAACCACCCAGTAGAGCATTACAATAATCTAGCCTTGAGCTCATCAACGCATGTACTAACTCTTCAGGATTTTTTTTGGAAAGCATGTGCCGTAATTTAGATATATTTTTAAGATGGTAGAATGCGGTTTTACAGAGGCTAGAAACGTGGCTTTCAAATGAAAGATTGGTATCAAAGAGCGATTGTGAATTCTTTTATGAATTCTTTTGAGAAACCATGAGAAAAAGGTAAATAATGACTGAGAGTCAATGTTCAGAAATGATTCATTATTATTATACTTTGCATTATGCTCTATAGATGTATTTAGCGATGTGTTTGTTGTCAAACTCAAACAATTGTGTATTTTTAAGGATTAAAAAATGGCATTATTTTATTAAAAAAAAGGGAATAATTTAATTTTATTGACAAAATATTTTAGTTTGTCTTAGATTTTTTAAAAATTATATTTGGTAACATTTTAAGCTGTCATATGGTCATGTTACATTGTGCCCTTCACATGTAACAGTGTACCCTATGGGGCACGTTGTCACATTTCACTTTATTTTGTCGGGGTAAATAGAGAAAAAGTATAAACGGTATTAATGAAACAAAAACACATAATTGTACTAGACGTGTGAAATTAATGTGGGAAAAAATAAATTCTATAAAACCCCCAGTGGATTTACATAAACTGAGAAAGTCAAAGTGTTAGGTTGTGCCCCGCTCTTCCCTATTCAAATATGCATAATCAGTTTTTTATTTTTATTTTTATTTTTTTTATACTTGTCAGTATAAACCAAGTAAACTTAAGTATTATTTTGTTAAGTATACACTGTTAAACCTTGCTGTAGATATCTGGGTAAATAACTGTAAAATCGCCAGTATTTAGCTTTAACATCATTTAAAGGTTTTTTACTATAATATGAGGTGAGGTTTTGTGCACTAATAATAAACTACAGTACATTACTTTCAGCGCCCATGAAGGGAAATGACTGTAACATTTACTGGTAAATTACTGGTCTACATTCCCATGATGCATTACGTCTCCGTTTATTTCAAACTGTTTACATCTTCAGTGGGAAAACAAGGATTAATGCATTAACACACACATACGCATGCAAGCATGCATGTGAGCACACAAATACATACACAAGGGTTGAATGTTTGAGCCTAAGCGAGCACGTGTCACCCGTTTGGAGTTTGTTTGCTACTGCTCCGTGCTGTGTTAAGAACTCCAATAGTAGATTTATGTTTTCAGACTGAAAATGAATCGCACGGCTACAAGTAAGTAAACAATTTAAATATTTGTGTTTTTAAAATACATAATGTAAAGTTAGATAGTTTGAATGGTTTGAAATAGTTTTTTAGCCTCTCCTTACAACTCTCCTTACAACTCCTCACTAAGTAATATCCCTTTGTGTAGAATTTTTTTTTTTTTTCCTGGAGTAACTGTATCAGCAAGTCAGGATTTGCCACAATGTACAGATGTAAACTTTGCAATTTGCCTTTTCACCAACTATTTTTTTTTATACAAAACAACTCCAACATTGGGCAAATTTCTTTCCAAAGAAAACTTCAACCTGAATGTCAGTGGAAGATGATCTACATCTACCAATGAAATATATGGTAAATAATTCATGTGTTTTGGTAGTTTTTATGGTGAGAACCAATTTCACGAAATAGCCTTCTAAATTCATCTAAGCGGATGAAAGTGACACAGTGCATTGATAAGCAGTTGGATTTCTCAGTGGCACTGCATGTGTTTTTCAGTGTCTTCTATATATTTAACATTGAATACCAAGAGTCAGCCAGTGCCACATTAGAACTCATTGAAAGGTACATGTGCAATAATGTAAAATGAGTTTGCCACAGTTGTGCATTTTATTTTTTTATAGTATGTTTTTTTTCTGAACTGTTTGATTTGTTACTCCATTTCTGAAATAGCTGTCGTCTGATTCGCTCAACAGGTTTTTAATGAGGATTAATCCTGAGGGGACAAAGTGTGCTTCCAAAGCTGGAACTAGCCGTAAAACTGTCATCTATGAAAAAAGATTCAAAACATAAATCCACATGTACATACATTTTTGTAGTGGCTCACTGAAATTAAACGGAAAACATACAACTAACTGAAAGCATTTTTGTTAAAGGGGGGGTGAAACACTCAGTTTCAGTCAATCTCATGTTAATCTTGAGTACCTATAGAGTAGTATTGCATCCTTCATATCTCCGAAAAGTCTTTAGTTTTATCATATTTATAAAAGAAATATGGGCTGTACCGAGTCTTTCCGGAAAAAAACGAGCGCCTGGAGGCGTATCGTGTGGGCGGAGCTAAAGAATGACAAGCGCGCAAAGCGGTGACGTCCTCAAGCGTGGAGAAACCCATCTATCTCAGCTAATACAGATAATGATCCAGAATCAAATCTGAGGCAGAAATAAATTGAACAGGAGAAACGGCAACATCAGGATGTCCGTCTCTGTGGTATGTACTGTATTTAGGGGCCTTTGTGTGTCTTTACGCACAGTTTATGAGGACATGATTTGGTTTATGGACTATTGTATGTGACTAACGTTAGACCTTAGAGGTAGCAAGCAAAACGGTTTTGCACGTCAGAGTCAGTGTAACAGAACAACAATGGAGTAACCGTTAGCGCATTTGAATGACGAAGCACGCGATCGTATCGTTTACTGATGTTTACTCATGCGACGGTAGCCAATAGCAGAGACATTTGATGTTGATTTACTCACCGGCTGCTTCCAAGGACCGAACCTTTATCGCTGGGACCGCTCTGTCAAAAACACACTTCTTTGGTATGATTTGGTGAAGTCCTGTGACAGCAGTGACCGTGGAATCCACTTTGCGACGCGACTGAAGCGATGCCTTGAAGCTTCCCGTCATTTCTGCGTTCAAATCGGTTCAAATGCAGCACTGCCTTCCCGGAATGCTGTGCTGAAGCGTTGAAGTCGCTCGACGTCACCCATAGGAATAAAGTGGAGCGCGGCGCGTCATAAGTGTTCACGGACGACTGGATCTGCACCTGAGAGACTGTTTACAGCGTGCATTTCCTCTCTCTCCCTCTAGTTACGCGCGCGCGCACCCTACCGGGATAAGAGCACGTACGGCCCATACAAGGACCTTCTGATCTATTTAACGTCAAGTAGACCCATACTCGAAAAAAACTCGCCGAAACTTGTGAGAAACCGGAAGGAGTATTTTTAACACAGAAAAACTCCATCAAACGTCCAACATTAGTTTTTGAAACTTTGTCTATGTTTAGGATGGGAATCCAAGTCTTTAAAGGTGTAAAAAGCTCAGTATGCATGAAACAGCATTTCACCCCCCCCCCCCCCCCCCTTTAATGTTTTACTTGTACGGACATGTAAAAAGGTGATTTCATTTGTGTTAACATGAATAACCTGAGGGGCATTAGTGCCTGAGATGTAGATTTGGGTGTTGCATCCAAGTTCATTTTTTATTTGGTTGGAGGCAGGATTTGACATATCTTGAGAATATTTGTGTATTTTCATATTATGTGTGTTGATATTATTGTTATGAAGGAGCAAATTATTATTATTTCATTAGTTTTTTGTAATTCTGTAATGTTGGGCAATAGATAAACATTTAAGTAGTAAAGTCAATTTGTGTAAAGATTTAAATGTTCTTTATAGTTTTTTTTTAAGTAACATGACAGAATGCTTCATAAGTTTAAGAGTAACACAATAAGTACTTAATTAAAAATTATGTAAATGTATATGCAGTACAGTAATTAACTGAAACCACTGCTGCCAGTTAGTCACTGTAACAGATTCTTTACAGTAACTAGCTGACAACAGTGTAAGGTTTAACAATGTATCTAAATATAAAAATAAGTGCAAAAAAAAAGACTATTTACTATTTTTAGTGAATTAAACCTATTACACACTTGATGTTTTTTTGTTTTTTGTAAAGGTACACGCATGTTTTTTTGTGAGGTTAAGGATGACTTTACACAATTTTTACAAGCATTCCTTCTGACCACATTACTTACAGTAACAAATTATAATCCTCAACATCACGTGTAATACATTTATAGATGGTCTCTGTGTTCAGCTTCTGATGATATGAATCGAATAGGGCTACATCTTTGGATACATGCATACAAATTCAAAAAAGCTCACTGACGTGAGGAGACAAGGAATAATACTTTTTTTAAATATTTTTTTTTTAACTTATAGTGGATGCCATTCCATGTATGGCCTAAAACATGAGTTCCTTCTTTGCATTTTATTTTACAGTATGTGCACTTGTAATGTACTTACAGTGCACTTACCTATAAGTACCCATAAGGATACTACATGGGTAATGGTTAGGTTTAAAGTTATTATTTGATTTTAAATGTGCACTAGGCAACTTTCCATCCACTGGAGGGCGCCTATTCTAAACAAAGGTGTAGTTTGATGACGCCAAGTGTGAGTGCAGTATCTTGGGACATGTGGTCTTCACCTTACACCCGGTGGAAAATAGGACTCGGGCAGAAATCATGTTCATGAGCGCGGTTATTAACGTTACTGTAGTGTAAAGCAGAGCAGGACCGAGTGTTGTGGAGCTGAGCACGGCCGTTGGAGCGATTGTTTTACAAACACACAGCTCGCGAGTACCAGGACTTTTATTATGATGGGACACAGTCACCGGGCACGCGCACTTCCACTTTTTCCGGTCATGATTATAAGGTAATGCAGCTCTGTTTATCATATTAGATACATTTAAGTGTGTTTAAAATGATGTTATGACGTTACTCTTTGTGTTCGCTTGGCACTGCTGTCACACTTGTTTACACTGCTAAGAGAAAAGCGCTTCTGCAGAATAAAACCGAAGGTAACGCAGATATGACGCGACTGACAGGCGACTCGCTCAAACGCTATGCTGACACGTCCCGGTCCTTAGTTAAAATAGCAATTTTCTTACAATTTACAAATAGTTGGAAACAATTGGGATACTGTAAGTACTCAACTGAACAAAATATATAACACTGGCCTAGTGGTTTTTGGATATTTTACTGCAAAAATACTACTTAGTGAACCTTTAACAGTTTAAAAAGACAGTTAACTGATTACCAGAAACTTTCTGTATTATATATGGTGAATAACTGTAATTGATCTAACATTATTTAACGTAATTTTACAGTAAAATACAGTCTTTGGAAGTAAAAAAAACAAAACAAGTCATTGTGTAATTTACAGTGAAAAACCATAAATTGTCTTTCCCAGAATTCCCTGCATGACACTTCACATTTGATGTATTTTCATTGAAATAACTGTTTCTTCTGATTTTTTTATTTATTTTTTAGTTATATTTAGTTTATTTAGTTTCTTAGTTGTACAATAGGGCTTTGTGTTACATTTAATGTTGTTAAATTCGTTTTTATTGTATTTTTAAAATGCCCTGTTACCATGATGGTGTTTAGTGTTTGTGAATGAAACGCTGCACCTTCTATTATATGTTAGTATTGTCCTCCTAAAAGCAGCTTGTTATGAGCTTTGATTCATCACGTGACTCTCATCACCACTGTGATTGGTGGTTATCAGTATATCAAAGGTACATAACAGATATTAGTATGTCAATAGCTTGGTAATGTAACATTATTTCAATCAATTAAATACAGTTATTTACTGTAAATTTAACTTAAATCTGTAAAATCTAAATTGTTGCTACCACTTTTTTTTTTTTCTTTTTTTTACGGTACAGTTCTGGCAACCACAGCTGCCGTTTTTTTTTTTTTTTAACATAAATTTTACGAGGATTATTTTATTTACATGTGGAACAGGACTGTAAAATAAAGTGCTTCCAAATTTCATGTCATCTTTGCAGATATTTTATATGAGGATTGTACAAAGTAACATTTATCTTTAGCAATACGGTCTGTGCAAAAGTTGGCACACACCAAGAGATCTATAGGTGCAATACGTGTCACATGACTAAATTAATTTTTAAATCTCCGTTTTCAGTCCACACTACAACACGGAAACAGCACCATCAATTTATTAACTTGGGAGAGGGTTATCAAAAAGATGTTTTCACTAGACAAAAACTAGTTTTTACAGTTATGGAAGTTTATTTCCGCCACAGGAAAAAAAAAAAAAATTAATTGCAATTACAATTCTGACTTCATCGCAATTTCAAGTTTATGTCTCAATTTTTTATTTATAAGTCTCAATTGCAAGTATATATCACAATTCTGAGAAAAAGTAGTCAAAATTGTGAGATAAAAAGTGTGAACAGAAGGCCAAAACTTTGTGAAAAAGATGCGTTTTTAAATATATATGGATGAATGTATCCTAAGTATAAACATGCATGTGTCACAAAAGTTTTTTAGAAAGAATTTGCATGATCCTTAACTAGATATGCGAGTAAAACGCACTAGATCGACCTCATATTCCATCATGCAGCACTTCCCTAGCCCCCCCACATGCAATGTATGCTATGAACATATGGTAAAATGCTGCAGTAACCCTGCATATGGTCACCCATGAGATTCATGCACTCTTTGCCTTTCTCTGCAACACTGGTGCAAAGTAAAAAAAATAAACAGTCAAAAAAGTACAACCTTTCATACAATAACAGAAGCCATGTCAGCCATTTTGAGTGACAAATCAGCATGGTGCATGGCACAGGTTTCCGACGGTGGAGGAAGAATCTGACAGCCATTTGAAGACATCCTCAAGAGAACGGCTTCTCTCGCTCCCCCACTCGTAGGGGTGCTGGGCCGCCATGGCCCCTAACAAAGGGAGAAGACGTTACGTTCTGTTCTGTCCTCTGTCAGAGCGCAGAGTGCTGATTTAGACATAATGAACGGAGACACAGATGCTGGAGTCAAGCTCTTCCTGTGTATGACAGAAGGAGGAGCAGAGCGCCAAGCAGCCCGGCCGGAGCTGACGCTGGGCGATACTCAGACATGCCCACGATCTGCTAGCACTGGCATGAGCACACAACACGTATCTTATGTTGTCGAAAAAAATCTAAGACAAAAAAATATATAACTATAGGCACATGAAACTGTTACACAACCAGATATTATAATTTTTGTCCACATTTTAGAACAATAGTAAAGTCATCAAAACTATAAAATATGTAAATTAAAGTTTGGGGAAAAATTGAAAAATTATAATTAACGTATGTCTAATTTTGTAAACTACCATTAAAAAGTTTGGGGCCAATAAGGATTTGTAACTAAATTTCATAAATAAAATAATAATAATATAAAATAATAATAATAATAATAATAATAATAATAATAATAATAATAATAATAATAATAATAATAATAATAATAATAATAATATTTAAATATTTAAATATTCTTTTTTTTCTTTAGGAAATTTTGTTAAAAATTATTTAAATAAAATAGGTTTTCAAATGCAACTTTTTTTAACACTGATAATCAGGGCCACTCAGCACTTTTCACTGGCCAAAATATTGTTGAGAAATTTGTTGTTATACATAAATGAGCACTGTACACACCAACTCTACATGATCAACTCTCAAGTAAAACTCTCTCTTTAAAGGGGGGGTGAAATGCTGTTTCATGCATACTGATCTTTTTACACTGTTAAAGACTTGGAATCCCATACTAAACATAGACAAAGTTTCAAAAGTTAAGGTGGACGTTTGATGGGAGTATTTCTTTGTCAAAAATACTACTTCCGGTTAGTCATAAGTTTCGGCAAGTTTTTTGAGATCATGCGTCCCCTTTGACGTTAATGGGGGCGGAATTTCCTTGTATGGGCCTTACGGACAATTCTACCGGAAGCGCGTGAGAGAGAGAGAGGGAGAGAGCGAAAGTAACAGGCAACGCCCATCAAAGCGCTGGCTTGTAGGATGCTGGACAGGTGATGTGCACAATTACCAATGTCACCAAAAAAGTGCGTTTTTGGTTGCCAGACCAAGACAGTCCTGCACAGATTCCCCAAAAACCCCGCGTTAAGGCAACAGTGGATGTAATTTGCTTTTCCGGATCAGCAACTGAGTTGCGCGAATGTTTATATCTGTTCGCTGCATTTCGGTGCCGACTGTTTCATAAACAAGGCCCAGCTCGACGCCGGATTTTCCCGATCGCCTAATGCTGAATGATGGAGCAGTCCCAACGATAAAGGTCCCAACGTTAGTACCGCAGGCGGTGAGTTAGACTGCTTCAAATGTCTGTGTTATTGCCAATGCTCATCAAGTAGCCCAAACATGATCACGTATAGTTAATTGATCAATGGAGCATGCGATGTGTAGTGCGTGTACATTTGTTTAGCTGGCCACTATATGTGTAACTTTATGTTTGTGTATTGTAAAAGCACTCCAAACAACAATACACAAAGAGGGGGGAAATATGTTGAACTAAATAAGCACGCTTCTTCATTCAAATGCGCTACTATTCCGTGTCTTTCTATGTAAACACTAACTTAACCTGCCGTGCAAAACCAGTCCGCTTACTGTCTAACGTTACACAAACCAAGCGTAAACACACAAACACACGTGCACAACTGCACTTCCCACATGTACACCTTCAAAGACAAAAATACGACGATATAATTCAAGTATAAATATGTAAATAACACAAGCCGCTAAGCATATTATATAGTTAGTGTATAACTTGTACCACATAGAGACGTCCTGCTCTAGTCGTTTTTGCTGCTGCTCCTGTTCAACTGCAGCCTCTGGGTCTGATTCCGGATCATAGATGTATGGCTGTATCTGATTAAAAGCCATATTTTTATTTTGAATAAAGTTTTTTTCCCGCTGTTAGGGATGACACAGCTTTACGACGCACTCGACTCAACACAATAGCAGCGGCGCGCACACGTCATTATTTAGCTCCGCTCACACGACACGCCCCCACCCGCTCGGCTTTTTTCGGAAAGACTCGGAACAGCGCATCTTTCTTATATAATTATAAAAAAAATAAAGACTTTTCGGAGATATGCAGGATGCAATGCTACTCTATAGGTACTCAAGATTGACATGACACTGACTGAAACTGAGTGTTTCACCCCCCCTTTAACTCAATTTAGAAAATAGTGATAGGGCTCTGTGTAGTTCAGAGAAAGCAGTTGCTTATCTGAAAATATATGTTTGTTTTTTGGTGTTAATATACAGTGATATATATATATATATATATATATATATATATATATATATATATATCCTCAAGCAATACTCATCAGTGTTATAGTTAAGATATATTTAAATCTAGCATATTTTGTGTATAAGCCAACCTGATCTCACAGATTTCCGTGAAATCAACGTGGACCCTTAACTCAAAAATCTGTGGTAGTTTCACGGAATCGCCGAAGATTCTGTGATGGGTTCACGGAAGTGATGCCTATGTAAGTCAATGACAGTCAGCATCCGTGGTCCACACACGGATTCCCTGTTCCAACACCTTATATTCGTCAGTTTGATTCAGTCAGCATAATTTATTTACATTTATTTTTCTTTTTATCCAGACACGTTTTGAACATGTAACTCAATCCCTTCCCTAAACCTACCCATTTGTGTATTATAAAAAACAGGATATAACAGGCAGATACACAGATACGACTGAAGGCACAATTTATTCAGAAATTACAAATATTCCAAGTGTTCCGAGGCCAAACGATTGATTTCTGTGAAGAAAATCCCCAAAAACGATCAGAAACGTCGAGTCCATCCGCCGAATATTAATACATTTCAAATATTGCCGCCGGAAGGAACGTCAGGTCCGGTTTGACAGCATTGGCTGTTGTGTCGCGTGACCAATTGTGTCATTACGTCAGCTTTGATTGTAAAATGCCATTGACTCTCATGTGTCTCGTGACCGATCACGTCATGCTGAAGAGTCAGTCGTCTCTCGTCTGTATCATTTGAATCATGAGAAATATAACCGAGTGTGTGTGTGGAGCACGATCATCATTTCAACGATTAAAACATTAAGATCAACTACATGAAGATATCGTATGACTTCAGAAGACTTGGAACGCAACATGAGTTAATACTTCTATACTGTTTCTGGTCCGTTTTTGCAATAAATAACTGTGACTGTACATTTATTGGTCTGTTATGTGTTTTATATTGTTGAGTGGGTAGGTTTAGGGTAGGAGTGGAGTTAGTTGCTCCGAAATATAAAAGTAGGCTATAAATATTCATAAAATCATGTCTAATTTTACAAATAATTAAATGTGTGTTGGGAATCCGTGTGTGGATCACGGATGCTGACTGTCCTTGACTTACATAGGCATCACTCTCGTATAATACAGACATCTATCCCTGTTCACACGGATCCCAAATATGAATGAAACGCTGTATTATGTTGTCAGGCCAGTATGTGTCATAAATGAGCGTCCAAAAACCAAAAGTTATTCGCTTTAAGTTGAAAACCGTGTAAACGCCACCTCAGAAACACATGTACACACAAAAATGTATTTTACGTTTAGAAAAGCTGCACAAAACACCCACAGACATTCACAAAAAGACCTACACACAACACACAGAGGACATATGTTCCATCTCACATTAATTGATTCAAGCAGCTCAGAAACGTTGAAACATTTTCAAACCCGTGATGACTCAATCTTGAGTGTGGTTACTCACTGCTGCTATAGCTAGTATCAGAACTGCAGTGAAAACGCTGTGAATAGTACCTCAGAAATAACTATAACAAGCCTCCCCAGAAGACTCACTCTTATTTAACTGCCAAATTGACCTGGATGTCATCTGGCGTCTCAGAGGGAATCACTCTCCATTTCTGAACGCCACGCACATGCTTGTAGCTGCTCTGCTCTTCACAACATCTGCGGCTGATGCAGCGGAGCAAGTTTAGCTCTACCACCCAGCGAGAGGCGCGTAGACCCCATCAGTAAATCTAAAGGCTTACCACCATCACAAAGACAAGTTACTTACAGTCAGGCCAACTGTGTGTGCAGCGACCAAATCTTGACAATCCAAAAAGTTATTGAAATGTCACATCAACACAACAATTACGATCATAAAACATATGTAAATGGGTTCAGAGTGACAAAAATTTGGCAGTCAAGGACTACAGAATGGAGAAGGCCAATGGTTTCCATCATAACAGATCTATGCATACAATCCAACTGATCTGAATGAAGAGTCAATGCAAGACCACTTTAACGCTAATCCAGAAATGCCTAGTTATTAGTGAAAAAATGGGAATGAAGCTAATATACTTGCACTGGTCTGTTTCCAATTATTGTGTTTTTTACAAGCAGTTATTAAAGCTAGCAATATGAGAAGAAAGCTTTCTTGGCTTATTTTTTTTATGTCAGTAAGTCAAACATGTCAGTTATTATCCGGGATGTCTTGCTTAGATGCCTAACTTCCTTAGCCTGACGTGGTCATACTCAATTCTAGTGAGAATATAGCCAGAGTCTGAAACTGCTCCATTGGGCTGTGATTATGGGGCGTGTTTCAACCAAACCAGGAAAGACCTCAATTGGATAGACCTACAACCAATCAGAGCAACGAAGCGACGAATTGTCAAATGTCAACAGAGCTTAACTGCACTATGTTGCCATGTCCGCGTTTTTTTCCGCGGGTTGTTTTCTATGTTTCTATGGGTTTAAGTGACTATTATGTGATATACAGACCCATGAGTGTGAATTTTAGCAGGCAACCTTGCCAAAATAACACACATTTTACCCCTCCAAACACCCAACCCTTCCCCCGATAAGCTATTGTTTTGGGCTAGTAGTTGGCGGGTTTTGTTGTAAAAACTTGGCAACCCTGTCTGCACACGCGCTGGAATAAACGATCTTTGCTGGTGTTGTAAAAAAATAAAATAATTGAATGATATACTTACCCAACATGATCCTAATTTTTTAGAGAAATTGTGAAGGTGAATGCATATTCAAACAAGCTCTCCGTTTAGGATTCAAACAAATATAACCCAAGCCCTTTTGATGACGTGGATGATTACGTTACTGTTGATCATCTGTCCGTCATCGTCTAAAGCCCGCTGTGATGATTTCATTGGTCCGAACAGTTTCTGTTTGGAAATAATTACTCCTCTATGGAGTGAGGCCAGACCGAACTGCCCGACCTAAAAATGTTGTGGGCGGGGCTAAGTTTGGCTGGCATCCAGGCTATAACATGTTTAGACTGCTGAAACAGTCACTTTTGTTGACAGAGACTATTTACAATAACTCAGCCCACAAATGTCTGGTTGGGCCAGACACAAGTACAAAAACGCCTGTGATCTGTCAGCAGCAGTTGTGTAGGGAGTTACGCGCATTGAAGATACTTTTGACGCGATCGACCCGAGTTGGAATCCACTGTTTGCCGAACTCGTTCTTTTCCTTTTTTATAAAAGGCATTTATTTTCAATAATGAAGAAAACATGTTACAAGTGGAATTCCGGTTATTTAATTATAAAGTGTTTATCAGGCATGGTTAGGGGTACGCTTATTGTCCCAATAAGGCACAATTTATTTAATAAATATAATATTTTACACTCAATATTTTATTATTGCATACCACTTTATAATGTACTAAAATACTGAGGTGCAAATAGTATCTATCTACTATTTACACTTTTTGCAAAGAAAATACTGCTATCTTCACATTGTGTAAGAAGTAGTAGCTATTGCTAAGAAAATAGTGCAAACAGCATCTAAGTTCAAATATTTAGTGAAAATAGCATCAAATTGTAAGCAATAGCGACAGAGCACATTTAAGCCACTAGCTAAAAAACACATTATGTTTTTATAAGCTGTCGACCCAAAAAACATGCTTTTAAGGAGACAAAAGTGGTTACAGGCAATAAGACGTGAAGCTTCAATTGGAAGAATTGGTCAATTTTGGGATCCTGACACTCAGTATGCCTCAGTATATCTACTGTACGTGTGCAGTAAACATTTAGTCAAATATCCAAATGTCAGTTTTATATATTATATTTCCTGTCGCTGACTATGTTCCGCTCCAGTGGGCTTAGTTTTCAGTGTAACAAAACATGTCGTGCTCTATCAGTCGCGGAAATGACTTGCCTGTATCCACTTTTGTGTCCTGAAACGCTCGTTTTTCAGGTCAGCAGTTTCTAAAATCTAGCCTGTTTTCTGTATACCTTGTCACATATCAGCTTTTAGACATTGTCTGTTGTTTTGTAATAAATCAGAAGTGTCAAGGTGTCAGAAATATTTTTTATTTTATTTTATTTTATTTTATTTTATTTTATTTTATTTTATTTTATTTTATTTTATTTTATTTTATTTTATTTTATTTTATTTTATTTTATTTTATTTGTTAACTGGTAACACTTTACAATAAGGTTGTAAAGTGTTCAGAAGTGTCAATTGCTTCACGCAATAGAAATTCAATGGAAATTCAATGGCCGTGGCTTTCAGGTTATGATGCGTGTTGCTCTGTCTCTTTAGCAATGCACCAACTCGGATAACTGGCGGATAACTGAGCCCAGGGCACTGGTGTGAAGTCCGCGACTGGAAAACGAAAAATGGACTAACAATTCGCACAAAACTTTCATGACCCAGCCACACCCACAGCAACGTAATGGTTCTGGGACGAATCTTATCTGAATGCTTGCTAAAGCTTATATGCTTACACAATGCTGTGTCTTCTATATTGGATCCGAGGAATGGTGCAACACACTTTTGTCTGTAAAAAGTGTTAAAAGAGAACTATCACTCATGTGATAGTATTGCATTGTTACAGATCATACTGATTATGTGTACATGACCTGTCTAACAGAATATACCTTAGCATGCTGTCACAGGCCAGAGAATCCCTTATTTGTTGGTTCATTGCGATTCAGGACCAAAACAGATCAGATTGGCTATGTTATGAGCCAGGGTTCGCAAAGCCCAACGTCCCAAGACTATGTGTTTCCCAGACCAAAACGTTAGCATTTCGGCAGTCCGGTGAATAGTGAATACTTAAATAGTGAAATAACATTAATTTATTGATCTGTGTAGTTAATGTTCACTCTCTTGACTTGATATTTGAAGAACGCAAGCCCGCTTATGCTTGTGTGGTTCGTGCTTATATTGGGCGGGTCAAGTAATAAAAAAATAATAAATCGCGAGTGGTTGAGAGATAAATCATTGTGTTTGTTTGATAAATACATTTTGAGAGCCCTGTCAGATAATTATTCCGGTTGCTGCTTTCAAAACAATCCCTCCCGTGAACTGACAGGGGAGCTGAAGCTAATTAAATATGCAAATCTTATCCAATCCTAGCCGTGGGCGTGTACTTCTAAGCCTTCAGTGTGGCACACCCATAAAAACTGAGGATTTAGGATAGACCCTCAAAACCAGTGTAGAAAATAGCCTATTACTTATTCATTCATTATGATGTTTTTGAATGTAAAAATCACAGAGACGTCATTAGTTGACCATAGACAACAGTATAAAAAAAAAATGTAAAAAGCCAGTTCATGACACCTTTAAAGCATTGGTCCTGAGGTAAAATCAGATGAGATATTAGCGTACACTGTTTAACTTCTCATTAATGCAATTATCTAATCAACCATCAAATGGCAGTTGCTTCAATGCATTTATGGGTGTGGTCCTGGTCAAGACAATCTCCTGAACTCCAAACTGAATGTCAGAATGGGAAAGAAAGGTGATTTAAGCAATTTTGAGCGTGGCATGGTTTTTTGGTGCCAGACGGGCCGGTCTGAGTATTTCAAACATTTCTAGGGTTTACAAAGATTGGTGTGAAAATGGAAAAGATCCAGTATGCGGCAGTCCTGTGGGCAAAAATGCCTTGTTGATGCTAGAGGTCAGAGGAGAATGGGCCAACTGATTCAAGCTGATAGAAGAGCAACTTTGACTGAAATAACCACTCGTTACAATTGAGTTGTGCAGCAAAGCAGTTATTAAGTCACAACACACACAACCTTGAGGCGGATGGGCTACAACAGCAGAAGACCCCACCGGGTACCACTCATCTCCACTACAAATAGGAAAAAGAGGCTCCAATTTTCACAAGCTCACCAAAATTGGACAGTTGAAGACTGGAAAAATGTTGCCTGGAGTGATGAGTCTTGATTTCTGTTGAGACATTTAGATGGTAGAGTCAGAATGTGACGCAAACAGAATAAGAACATGGATCCATCATGCCTTGTTACCACTGTGCAGGTGCACAGTGGTGGTGGTGTAATGGTGTGGGGGATGTTTTCATTGCACACTTTAGGCCCCTTAGTGCCAACTGGGCATCGTTTAAATGCCACGGCCTACCTGAGCATTGTTTCTGACCATGTCCATCCCTTTGTGACCATCATGTACTCATCCTCTGATGGCTACTTCCAGCAGGATAATGCACCATGTCACAAAGCTCTAATCTTTTTAACTTGGTTTCTTGAACATGGATATGAGTTCACTGTACTAAAATGGCCCCCACAGTCACCAGATCTCAACCCAATAGAGCATCTTTGGTATGTGGTAGAACGGGAGCTTTGTGCCCTGGATGTGCATCCCACCCTGGATGTGTAGAATTAAGGCAGTTCCGAAGGTAAAAGGGAACTGAATGTCCCCTTACCTTCTTCCGAAGGTAGAAGGTAAAACACAATATTAGCATGGTGTTCTTAATAATCCTTTAGGTGAGTGTATGATTAAATAATATAAGAATCTGCAATCAGATTAAACTGAATTCGATTGATGAAAATCTTTGAATGTAAACACTGTCAGTGAGAACTGAAATTCAGGATAAAAGGGTTAGGAAGGGGAAAACAAGCTGTAGGAAATGAGCAAAAGAGAGAGAGAAATGGGAGAATGTAGGGGAAAGAGAGACATTAGTGGCTTCAACCAGCTGCCAAATGATGGTCGTGACTGCCGGAGTTGGAGTATAGAAACAGAAGGTGTGAGGGGTGATTATCCAGCCTCCATTCCTGATGAACAGATGTTAATAACAAAGCAGCACATTTATTGTGTTTAATAGCCAAATGCAGGAGGCTAGGCTGAGCCTATCTCTCCTCCTCTCCCAGAGAGATGGGCTTGGTGCGCTCGCGTTGGCAGCTAGCTAGTCATAATGAGCCAGATATTTGCAAGAAAAGGTAATGATAATCAGTCACCGAGCTGAACGCAAACACAGATGATGGAATCGTGGAACGCAAAGACGGAGATGCAGACGTTGTGCCCTTGGTAGCTTTTTTATAGTCTTTAGCCACGTCCTAAATTATAAGTTATTAAAACCGTGTGAGGTTGTCGCTAATTGTAGCATTCATATGGAGTTGCTCACAGAGTGGCCTCCTGTCAAAAATTACGTCAACGCCGCAATAATGCCCGTGGAGACCGAGGATGCGAACGCAAATGGCTTTGAACCGCTTTCCTTGTGAAACAACACGCCGAGGCGACTGATGCAGGCAGGCACAACGAAGGGTTAACAGGCTGTAGAAAAACACATTACGGCAGCATCCGTGTTTAGCTTGTTTATGAAAGATAAAGTGAACACCCAACAGCTGCAAATGAAATGCCATTCCATGTTCCATAAGAGTACACAATTTACTTATAAAACATTAAAATGCCACCAAACGCCATGAATTATTGAAACGGTGCAGATGCGGCAAATTGAATAGCTTTGCTGTGTTTCTCTGAGCAGGAAGGCCCCATTCATCATGCAACTATTGTGTCTTTCTCTTTTAACTCAGCATTTTATTTGCTGTACTACCCTGAAATGTGGCATAGAGGGAAGTTCCTGTCAAACAGTAGATTGGGTTTGATTCAAGGGAATACATGAACTTCTAATGTTGGGTTTCATTCTCCTCTAAACAAATAGGTGGCACAAAAACTTGCCAGAGTACTTTCCAAAACATCCACGTTTCACAGTACGGAAATACTGGGGGTCTTTTGCCCCAAGTGTTTTCCCCTTCGCCGTCTCAAACATTTATATAAAAAAATAAAAAAATAAACCACTTTTATAATTTGTGTTTAATCCATATTCAATATATATTTTTTTTTTTCCTGCAATCATACATTTTGGGACAAGTGGAAAGCACATTTCCCTTAAGGAGTGCCTTTATTCCCGTTGTAATAGCTTAAATGCTATATGTAAGTTGCTTTGGATGAATCTACCATGTGAATGTAGATTCATCCTAGAATCTACCATGTGAATTCATCCTAAAAGAAAGCTGCCTCTCAGAAAAAAGGAAAGGTGTTTGGTGATGATGTCTGCTGACCCTCCAAGGTAAATAGGACATTCGCAAGTTGGAAAGGCAGTATTTTATGCCTGACGATCCCACACTTATGCTCTTGAAATGATGTCTCGTGTCCAATAAGAAGAGGACGTGGTAATGGCTGCACTTGAGAGATAAGGAGGCAGGGCAGGCGCTCTGACTGGTAGGCCTTTGTAAGGGCCAAATGTCCTTTATTGTGTCAGTCAGATTACAGAGTGTGAGGACCACAGAGAGACGGATGATTAGATGAAGGACCCATGCCTGTCTAAGTGTTTCTTCCTCGAGACATACAAAGGACGCTCTAGAAAATGCTAAATGTTTTACATAATGATTTTCAATTATGCATAAACATTCAGAATGTAAGAGAGGGTCATACAGCAGATTTGTTCTGTTTGAAGGTGTTAAATGAGCGTGTGGCTTCTCTGTGTGTGTGTGTGTGTGTGTGGCAGGCAATTTGAGATGTCTGACACAATGTTTCTTTAATCCACACACGTACATGCGTCTCTGATTGAGTTTCAGAGGAAGGAGCTGATGCACACACTCTCAGCAGCAGGCCATGTAATAGTCAACATGCATTTAACCCTAGAATAGGATTTTTTTAAATAAATAAAATAAATATATATATTTTTTATAATCCTCAGGATTCATCTGATGTGAGCCATAAGAATGTCATTTGCATATTTTTTTTCCACCCAAAATATTCTCTAATCATTGAGTCTCCCTTAAGGCGTTCCAAACCTGTATACATTTCTTTGTTCACTTAAACACAGAGGAAGATATTTTGAAGAATGTGGGAAACCGAACAGCTCTTGGACCATTTACTTCCATAGTATTTTTTTTTCTTCTGCTTTGCAAGTCAATGGTGCTCCAAAGTGGCCTGGTTACAAACTTTCTTCCTTTGTGTTCAGCAGGGGTAACAAAGAAGAAGAAGAAAAAAATATTTTTTACAGATTTGCAGCAACTTGAGGGTGAAAAAGAGAGAACAAAACATTTAAGTTTAGTTTTATAAGGATTCAGGTTATTTACTACACTATTTCCTCTTTATTTAATCATTATCATTTGGGTAACAATTGGGTACACCTGAATCTCATGATCTAAAGGACTGACTGGTCCTGGTGTCATTTTCTTGGAAGTCGTGTAAAAATTTACTCGAAAGGCATCGACAGAAAAGGGTTAATATTTTGCCTAATCTGCAAAATAAAAATGTCTCACCCGAACGCATGTATAACCGTTATAGTTATAATTAGTGATGTTGAATTTTACTCATTATTCTAAATGTACATGGGAAGTGAAAAAATCAATATTCCTAAAATGTTTAAACATTTGCATATAATTTTGTTTTTTGTAGAAAAGTACCAAATCCAGTACGGATCATTTTCATGTGTAGCTTTTTGGGTGGTTATACACTCTAGAGTTAAACATATAACTAATAATATCCATATCTATCAGTTGATACATTGTATATCTGTAAACAAAAATAGGTTTTATTTTAAGCAGACAATATTAAAAATGAGGTCTATGGACTGCATTTTTATGGACTATGGACTGCATTTATATAGCGCTTTTATCCAAAGCACTTTACATTTTGCCTCTCATTCACCCATTCATACACCGACGGCGATGTCAGCCTTGTAGGGCGCCATCCAGCTCGTCGGGAGCAGCTGGGGTTAGGTGTCTTGCTCATGGACACTTCGTCAGGTGGAACCGGGGATTGAACCACCAACCTTCTGGTTTGTAGAACCACTGAGCCACTGCTGCCCCAGAGGTGGCTAGAGTAAGTGTGCAGAACAACAACAACAACAGGAACCATATCTATTCAGAGTACCTTTGTATCCTGCTTTACTTTTTATATAAAAATTGCACAGATTTTTAGAGTGGTGAAAAAATGTCACATGTAATATTAGCCCCCACTGTGGATAAATAAGGAAGGATAGAAGGAAAAGATTATTTAAATTAGTATGCCAGAAGTTACACTTCATCCATTTGTGGTGTTGAAAAAAAAAAAAAAAAATGAGAGCAAAAAAGAAAAAAGCAAATGGCATCCTACGTCACATCAAAGGGTGCTTGTAGTGTAGAGAGCTTCGCTGATTTTAATGCGTGCGATCTTGTTTTGTTGCGTCGCGCTGTTCGCAGCCATAATGACTTCACAACTGTTTTTTTCTTTCACAATGGCAAAGAACATTGAACGCATCACAACACTGTAACAGGGGTCATGAAACATGAATAACCCAGAGCAGCACGGAGCCATTCCGATTTCATGATGACAACGAGGTTTCTCTTAATATTCACACCAATACAATTGAACAAAGTGAAAGAGATGAGGGCAAGGGGAGAGAAAAAAAGCACCCTGATGAAAGTGGAGGCCGTTATTTGAAATTGAAAGAATATGAGGATAGTTAGTGGCTGTATTCCCAGCGGATGCCTGGCTGTCACGGGTCTGGAGCTCCACTGTTTAATGTACACTCATGCTCCATCACCCTTCCCGTTCCATTATTCCAATCTCCAAACTGCCGTTTCATGCACACTTGGGCCGACCCCATGCTGCTCCTGCTATTTATTGAATACATTTTTTACTCCAAAAACATTTTTCCACCTGAGCTGCCACTTACAACTTCCGTGGCCATGAAAGCATGCAAGAGGGAGTGAAAGAGAGGAAGAGATGGAAGAGAGAGGCAGATAAAGAGAAAAAGGAGAGATGAGGGAGCAAGACGGATCCCTCTGCTCGGTGACGCCGTCCATTTGCTTGACTCGCATCTTGAGTTGATGCGGGTGAGCTAGCACAGAATAAACTAACTGAGAAAGTCATTTATTTCCTTTTTCTTTTTTATGTATTGTAGGAGGCCATCACCATATTCTCTCTCGTCCTTTTGAAAAGAAAAAAAGAAACTGGGGAATAGGTTGCCCCCAGCTGTGAAGAGATGTTCAGAAATCATAGTGAGGGTAAGTACACACCAGCCTGGTCCATTATTCAATACAAATGCACTAGATCAATTTTAAAGAGTGCTGATAAAAACCATGCTAAATGTGGGTTAAGCTAGAAACACATGTTTAGTGAATGCGCAAATGCAAATACTTGGTCAGTGCACAAAATCATTGTACTGTACTGTGGCGTTGACTCCAGGACTCAAGGGGGCGACATCATTTCCTTCAAATCTCTGTAATAAATCAGATGCTATTATTCTGGTAAGATGAGAGGGTCTGTATCTCTTACCATTGGAGAAAGAGTAACGGCTAACTTGAATCACGTGAGGCATACTATTGTGTAATGGCAGTGACGTCAGTGCCTGCTTTTTAAAGTTTTATGACAGTCAGTTAGAGTTTAGGTTATTCAGTTTCTTGTGGATTATTAGCACATTCAGTTCTATATTTGGTGTTATATATCGCTAGTAAACAATAGGACTGCGTTGTTTGTGGAATGTGCTTTCTTGCGAAAAACACACAAAAAAGTGCGGGACTCTCTCTATAAGCTGCTATTTTATTACTATTAAATACTATGGTAATGGCTTAAATGAGTCCTACCTGTCGCGACATTCCCTTATCTGCGTCCTTTTTATCATAGTAAAATCTACATATCATTCCCAACGGAAATATTGTTTAGCATTAAATGATAAGCTATTTCCTCAAAAGCTGTTTATGCAGTGTAGTGAAGCCTCTTCTCCATTGACATCTATTTTTAAAAAATGGCTCTGCTCTCCTTCGCTGCAAACCGTATCACTTTTTTAGCTTAAAGGGATAGTTCACTTTAAAATGAAAATTATGTCATCCTTTACTCACCCTCAAGTTGTTTCAAACCTGTATGAATTTCTTTCTTCAGCTGAACACAAGGGAAGATATTTTGAAGAACGTCAGTAACCAAACAGGTAACTGGAACATTGAATTCAAGAGTAGGGAAAAAAAAAATATATACTATGGAAGTCAATGGCTCCAGTTAACTGTTTGGTTACTGACATTCTTTAAAATATCTTCCCTTGTGTTCAGCTGAAGAATGAAATTCATACAGGTTTGATGTGGGTGAGTACACATCACGGTTTTGATTGTGACAGAAATTTCATTTTAAAGTGTGAACTTTCCCTTTAAGATTGCAGGCTTGCCTTCTCATTGCTTTGTGGCTAGTTTAAGGCATGTTGACAGTTTGTCTAACTTTAAATACGTCTTCATATATATATATATATATATTTAAAGGTCCACTGAAATCAATTTTTTTTTTAGCTTTTAGTATGACTGTGTTAGCCTTAAAGTTATGAATAAGTTGGTATGTTCCAAAACTATGACAAAATTTGCATTTAGGAGATATAAGCATTCAAAATTTACAGTCTCCTACTTCCGCTAAAACGAATCTCAGATTTTGGTGACATCATCGCAGACTTCACTTTCTCGTCAAATCTTCTGTCCAATCAGAATGCTCTCTAGAATCTAAAGCCCGCCCCCTACACTGCTGAAGCTGAAATCGGTCAGTTAACACACATTTACTAATTTCTACATGGCAAAAGGCACATAGCACACTATATATGTGATAGGAAACGATTCAGTGTAAATATGCTTTCATTTGAGGCCAATGAAGTCTGTTTTCACGGTAGTTTCACACACCGCGGCAGCGCACTCACTCCAACGGCTCTGGTCTAAATTTAGACTACAGACACGAGAGCGCAGTGCGGATCATATGCGCGAGTCCGCGCAGACAACAAACATATCGACCCGTGAAACACTTGTTCACACTGCTAAGAGTAAAGTGTTTCTGCTGAATAAAACCGAGGGTAACGCAGATATTACGCGATTGACAGGCGACTCCCTCAACCGCTATGCTGACACGTCCTGGCTCCTTGGTTAAAATAGCAATTTTCTCACAATTTACAAATAGTTGGAAACATTTGGGATATTGTAGGTACTCAAAAGAACAAAATATATAACACTGGCCTAGTGGTTTTTGGATATTTTACTGCAAAAATACTACATAGTGCACCTTTAAGTTTGACCATCAATCGGACGTGGTCCACTACGTTCTAAAAACAGCTTGGGATAAGGTTTTCACTGACGGTTTTTAGCAACTGTCAGTTAGCAACTCCATTTGTGTGTCCGATTTATCAATTGTATTGATGTATTTTAGTCAAAACATCAAAGTATATTTATTTAAAGCAGGGTCATAACCACCATGGACATTGAGGAGGACACGTCCCCCACAGTAATTGGAATGTCCAATTAATGTCCAAAAGAATAATTGGAAATGTATTTTTTTACAGCGAAAGAGTGCGTGTGTGAAAAGATATATGTAGCTAAATATTTAATATTTGACAACTGTTTTTTCAACGGATATGTTTAATGATCCAAAGGCAAAACAGACTACTCAACATTTTTTATGTAATTTCGCCATTTTGAATTTATCATTTAAATTGTCATTCATAATTGAATGTGACAAGTAAGATGTTTTCTTTGCTATTTGCATTTTGCTATTTTACTTCACAAATATGTAGGCTATAATATTATTACAACAAATATATTTAAAATAAAACTATTAATTTGACAATTACAAAGCTCACTTTTTAAGAAAATACTTAAAAACATAATCATGAAATGTACTATCTTTAAGTACATATGTGGCCTTTTGTTTTATAAATTGTATATTCTGCAAGTAATTGCCAATTGCAAATAGCTAGCTATTTAATGTTTAACTAATTTAGAAGTTAACCCTTATGCTCACCCTTGTGGCCACACTGAGAATGCATCTTACTTGAATTACAAATTGTGTTCGGGCAAATTTCAGAATGCAATAACGTGTGAAATCAAGCTTGCGTAGCTCGTCAGTTTAATTCATATACTGGTGTAGAGTATGTTTCAGGCCTTATACACCAGTCAACAAGAATTCTGCGAGGTTTATTTTGTTAAAGTATAGATGTTATGGGTGTAATTGGTGTGTGTGCTTTGGCAGGTGGAAGGAACGCGGCTTTTCAGACACAGTCTAACCCTATCACACACAGGTCAAAAGCAGAAGGGAAAAGACGTGACACTTATTCCAGCAGTGCTTGGTCTTGCTTTGTAATGGCCCTGAAAGCGACGCTTTCCAACAGAATTACACCGGCTTTGTGTAAATAATCAAGGGCTGACCTGTGGGGTTAAACCCCGTAATTGAAGTGATACTTCAAAGAGACGACCACCACCTTCATACACTGTGTGTGTGAGAGTGTGGAAAAAGAGGGGACCATTTGAGAGGGACAGCATCCAGTGTGTGTGTCCTGTGTGTGTGTGTCCGTTTGATTGGACAGGGATGGCTCTGTGGGAAGGTCTCATCTCCCCTACAGCTGCTCTCTCTATATCCATCTCATCTTTTTTCCCGCTCTGTCCCTCTTCTCTCATCTCCTTTCACTCATTAAATGAGTGACACAAATGCAACATTAAGTTGTGTCGGGGCCACAAATGGATAAATAAAATCAAATGATCTGATGTAATGTATTCTTTTCCACCATTGCACAAATGTGTATTGAGAGTCATTTTCCTGGTTGTGAACGACTGTCTTCAATGACATTCTCTAGACTTTTTTTTTTTACACGCATATAGATGATGACGCTTTTCACTGTGTGTTAAAACAAAAGTTTAACTTGTAAATAATGTAGGCCATATTTAAATGGGGCTGTCCATACTAAAAGTGCTTTCGTGATAATCTCACAGTGAAAATGAAATAATGCTACAAAATAATGTGCTGACAAAGACACGTTTGCGGTTGAAGTGAAGACCTAACACCTTTTCATTAATATTCATTGATGTCACTGGGGGGAATTTGTCATCATTTATCAACATTTAAGGCTAATTATTATGACTGACGTGATGGGTAAATGAGGTCAATACAAAGTGTCAAAAACATTACAGACACTGATTTACAGAAGAGTTTAGCATATAGAGAGCTTTTTAACATGCCGTTTCACACAGTCAAACACACAAGCACAAATCAATAAATGCCGTTGATCACCAACTGCAATAAAGCCACAAAAGGCCATGTGTTCCAGTCATTTTACTACAGTTAATGGGTGATGATAGACAGCAACCCTAATAGCTGCAACAGCAATATGATACAATGTGTTTTAATAATTAAATTTAGTATTATGATTATTATAAACCATTTCACCACCAAGTTGCAGTTTTAATTTTAAAAAAACCTTAATTGTAGGTAATACTGTAGACTAGCCTGACGTGGTCATACTCAATTCTAGTCAGAATATGAGTCTGAAACTGCTCAATTGGGCTGTGACTATGGGGCGTGTTTCAACCGAACCAGGAAAGACCTCAATTGGATAGACCTACAACCAATCAGAGCAATGGAGGGACGCATGACGTTAGTTGTCAAATGGCAAGGAAGCTCAACTGCACTGTGTTGCCAAGTATGCGTTTTTTTTCCCGCGGGTTGTTTTCTATGTCCGCGGGTTGAATCGACTATTATGTGATATATATATACCTATGAGTGCGAATTTCAGGCAACCATGCCAAAATAACACATTTTACCCTCCAAACACCATTTTTTCCCTGGATAACCCCCCCGAGAAGCTATTGTTTAGGGCTAGTAGTTGGCGGGTTTTGTTGTAAAAACTTGGCAATCCTGTCTGCACGCGCGCTGGAATAAACGATTTTTTGCCGGTGTTGTAAAAAAATAAAAGAATTTAATGATACATAGAGTACTTACCCAACATGATCATCATTTTTGAGAGAAATAGACGGGGTTGTTAACTTGAAATTAGTGGGTATGATAATGTCACATACAACAGAGGAAAAAAGGAAAATGCAATTCAATAAATTCAAGTAACCATTTATAACTGTCCATTTGCTTTGTTGTTGATGTCAAAGTCTGCTGTATTTTGGTACAAATTCATCTTTAACTTGGTAAAAAAAAAAAAAAAAAAAAGCTAGTTAAATTAGGCAGATTTCAACATGGAGATTTTGTGACATGTCCCTATCCTTGAGAACCATGAAAAAGAATGCACAAGGTAGAAGAAAATGTGACCCCGACTGAAAACAGGTTTGCCACGACCACAATAGAGTGGTGCAGGTATGACTTCAGAACCCGGAAAACTAATGCTAAAACTAAAACAAAAATTAAAATGATGTCATTAATTGCTCACTCTTCTGTCATCTTCGGAACACAAATTAAGATCTTTTTGATGAAATCCAAGAGCTCTCTGAGCCCTCCATAGAAAACGATTTAATTGCCACTTTCAAACTAACCCTTTAAAGGGATACTTTTTCATATTAAACTATTATTCCCTTAACTAAAACGAGTTGAAACATACCTCTCACGTCTGAGTGTGTGCCCTTAATCTCTCTGACACGCAGTGACGATCTGATAGCATTTAGCTTATTCACTATGGTACCAAACAGAGATCAAGTTAGAAGTGACCAAACACCTCCACGTTTTCCCTATTTAAATACAGTTACACGAATAGTTGAACGATCAAGGTGACACAAAATAAAATGTGGCGCTTTTCTAAGAAGATTAAAAAGGAGAACTATGATGTATTAGCACTTTTGAGAGTACTTCGACTCAGCGCAGTAAATAGTCCCGGCTAAAACATCCTCCCTCACCTCTCTCATTTCTGTCCAGAGGGGGGAGGGGGAGATGTGAGGGAGGATGTTTTAGCCGGGACTATTTACTGCACCAAGTCGAAGTACTCTCAGAAGTGCTATTCCGCCATACAATATAGTTCTTCTTTTTAATCCGCTTAGAAAGGGAAAACGTGGAGGTGTTTGGTCACTTCTAACTCGATCTCTGTTTGGTACCATAGTGAATGCACTGGGCTTAGTGGGCTAAGCTGAATGCTATCAGATCGTCACCGCGCGTCAGAGCGATTAAGTGCACACACTCAGACAAGAGAGGTGTATCAACTCATTTTACTTAAAGGGGGGGTGAAACACTCAGTTTCAGTCAATCTCATGTCAATCTTGAGTACCTATAGAGTAGTATTGCATCCTTCATATCTCCGAAAAGTCTTTAGTTTTATCATATTTATAAAAGAAATATGGGCTGTACCGAGTCTTTCCGAGAAAAAAACGAGTGCCTGGAGGCGTATCGTGTGGGCGGAGCTAAGGAATGACGAATGTGCACAAAGCGGTGATGTCCTCAAGCGTAGATAAACCCATCTATCTCAGCTAATACAGATAATGATCCAGAATCAAATCTGAGGCTGAAATAAATTGAACAGGAGAAACGGCAACATCAGGACGTCCGTCTCTGTGATATGTACTGTATTTAGGGGCCTTTGTGTGTCTTTACGCGCAGTTTACGAGGACATGATTCGGTTTATGGAATATTGTATGTGACTAGACCTTAGAGGTAGCAAGCAAAACGGTTTTGCACGTCAGAGTCAGACTAGTGTTATACAGAACAACAATGGAGTAACCGTTAGCGCATTTGAATGACGAAGCACACGATCGTGTCGTTTACTGATGTTTACTCACGCGACGGTAGCCAATAGCAGAGACATCACATTTGAAGTTGATTTACTCACCGGCTGCTTCCAAAGCAGGACCGAACCTTTACCGCTGGGACCGCTCTGTCAAAAACACACTTCTTTGGTATGATTTGGTGAAGTCCTGTGACAGCAGTGACCGTGGAAATCCACTTTGCGACGCGACTGAAGCGATGCCTTGAAGCTTCCCGTCATTTCTGCGTTCAAATCGGTTCAAATGCAGCGCTGCCTTCCCGGAATGCTGTGCTGAAGCGTTGAAGTCGCTCGACGTCACCCATAGGAATAAAGTGGAGCGCAGCGCGTCATAAGTGTTCACGGACGACTGGATCTGCATCTGAGAGACTGTTTACAGCGTGCATTTCCTCTCTCTCCCTCTAGTCACGTGCGCGCGCACCCTTCCGGGAGAAGAGCCCGTACAGCCCATACAAGGACCTTCCGATCTATTAACGTCAAGTAGACCCATACTCGAAAAAAACTCGCCGAAACTTGTGAGAAACCGGAAGGAGTATTTTTAACACAGAAATACTCCATCAAACGTCCAACATTAGTTTTTGAAACTTTGTCTATGTTTAGGATGGGAATCCAAGTCTTTAAAGGTGTAAAAAGCTCAGTATGCATGAAACAGCATTTCACCCCCCCCCCCCCCCCCCCCCCCCCCCCCCCCCCCAAGGGAATAACATAGTTTAATATGAAAAAGCGGTGAAGTATCCCTTTAAGACTTTTTTTTTTTTTTTGCCAAAAAAGCAAGACATTCTGTCCATGATTTTTCATCGCTCATTGTGAAGATGATAGTAAACCTGGCCCTTATTGGTGCTGGTTCTTTCGAGAACTTCCTATGGGTTTTATCATGGTTTTTTTTTCAATTTATGTGTAAAATAAAGCCTGTAGTAAACATAACTTGATGATACATTTTGCTCTACAATGTGAATTACACACCCATAAGGAAAACGCACATTTTGAAGCAGCTATGTTCATATTTGAAAACTTACGCTTTTAATGAGTATCTAGATAAGACAGCTTGGGGTGTGAGCTGTAGACCAAAACATATAGTGCCACAGTATGTTTACCGCAGGCTTGTTTTGCTCATAATTTGAAAAATCCATTGGAAAATCTCAGAGAACCCAGCGGTGAATTAGACTTCCGGGTTCCGACGCCATACCTGCACCACTTTGTGTATTAATGACAGCCAAGAGCAAGAAACCATTGGAATTCAATGAACATTTTTGATAACAAACCAATTAAAATGTCAAAATGTCACAGTTTTTGTATGATAAAGATTGTTGGTACGGTCTTTGGGTCACCACATGATATCCAAAGTGAAATCTGGACTGCCATTTATTTATTTATTTTATGTTTTCTTTCCACGATAGCTAAGAGAGAAAAGAGAGAGAGTGGCCCAACATACAAGCCTAGTGTCACTGTAGCCTGGTGTAAAGTGCTGCAAGCTCTAGATGTTATCTACGAAACATTCTCCATTTTGCAGGAAACAAATGACGGTCTTCAAAAGCCAAGTCAAGCCAAGTTATTCACAGAGCAAAACGCTCAAACACAGACAAGCGTGTAGACAGATGCACATCCAGTAGCACACACACGGATAGATTGATCCCCGGTCCTGCTCTAGCTACGGGCCTCCTTCCCTCATTAATTTTACCGAGTCCTCCAGATGGGAAACAAAATATTAATTTTATTCAGCCTAAGGCGTGGAGCCGTGCGAAGGTGCTCCGTAAATCAGAGGGCTCTGGCAAAGACGCAATATCACAGGACGACCACAGAGGCCTACGGGTGGGCAGAGGCTTCAGTTTGTCATAAATGTAATTAATTGAATGGCGTGGAATGATGAATCGATCAGAACACGTGGAGCAGACATGACTTCCTTAGAGTCATGGCAACCGCTCACCAAATTATGCAAATTAATTGGCTCTACCAATGTGGCATAAAATGCTAGTGCTACTACACTGCATGGTACATTAGTCGGTTCATCCAATAAAAACCGCCTTCTTTACAAGTGAATCCTTGAGTCGCAGAGCTCAGGGAAACTATTCATTTGCAGCACAGATGTGAGAGTCTGGCAGCATTTTGCAGCCCGTTTCGGGCGGAAAGCGGCATGGGGTGAGTTGCATGTGTGAGCGGGGTTGTGCACAGAAAGAAAGGGACAAAAAGAGATCGAAATAGCGAGAAAAAGTGAGTGGGAAAAGGCTTGAACAGATGAGACACTCTCTTGACCATGACCACGATGACATCTGGGATAGAAGCAGTACAAGTGTTGCTCATTGAAATTCTACTGTTGCCTCAAACTGATCATCTCAAAGCCCTGTGTCCAACTATAATGTCTCTTTTTTTGATCCACTCAAGCGAAGACTTGAGGGAGTCTATTGGTCACATCTCAGAGATGGAGTATCACTGATTTTGTCCACAATGTTGCTCTACCACCTGCTGCGTCGCTGCTGAAATTGCTATTGTCAACACACACACGCACAGGCGCTCGCGCACACACGACGTGGCTCTAATTAAAGAGACAGTCCAATGAATGTCACCCGTGCTTTTCACATTACTGCGTCTGACTTCCCTCAGTCGTGATAGACCTTGTCACATGGGTGGATTATGCTAATTGTCCATACATCTAGGGGCTTATATCAATTTAATTTACACAAATCCTGTGCCTTGGACCTCTGAATTCATGTCTGTTATGATCAAAGGCAGGACAGATCATTCTACAAGGAAAGATATCACATATGAATATCAGGTTAAGGTTGTCAAATATCCTAATTTGGCTATGTTAAACACATATCCATTTTTTGCATGAAAATGTGTTTTGAAAATATTTGGGTCATTTTATTAATTAACATTTGTTCTATTAATCTAACTGAAAAAATGCAATTCATACATTTATATGACTGGAATGCACTTGTATAATAATCATGATTCATTCATTTCTGAATTAAACTATTTTTGATACTTGGCCCAGCGGGTGATGCAAGAATATGGTTCTCCTGGTATTATATAATCATATATGAAAAATTTAAAAAAGAAAAAATATAACGAAATATGTATTACACTACTCGGTTTATATAGCATATGTACATTTATTTTTGGTGGGGGCAATATTTCAACAACTGCTTTATTTTTATATAATTTCGCTATTTTGGAAATGACGTGATCCGCAATGTTTCAACGTTGATAAAAATGATCACGCTCATTGACTGCTGCAAAGTATACTAGCACAGTGTTGTGTTAACTAATGCGAAAATTAGACAACGAAACACACTTATTGTTATTGCGCTTTACCTGCTGAGACAACGAGAGACTTCATACCTGTACGGCCGAGGAAGCAGAAGGTCTGAAGTGAATTGCCAGCCACGTGATAAAAAGCCCGGCAAAGATGGGTAAACATCAGCACGGCAAGCAACAGGTGGAACGTTTTGATGGCAGATAAAATCCTGAGTTGCGGTGCCCAAATTACTTCATTTATTTATCTCTGTTAGACAGGTAAGTGATTTCTGATTATTGTGTTGAGCGCTCGGTAAAACTAGTATTATTTAACTCAGAGACGAGCATGCTGATCCACGCCGATAGATGGCAGTGCAGCGTATAATGACATTGTGGCAACTGTACTTCAAGTACACTATATGGTTTAAACAGCGACGCTAGCGCTAGCTTAAAGAAAAACTGAATGCATTCAAAATTGAACCTCATGATGACTGTCAAGTCAACAAAAGATAATTTAACCTTTTTTGTGTGTGTGTGTGTGTGTGGGGGGGGGGGGGGGGGGGGGGGCTAACGAGTTAATTCATGAAAGGTAATGTGGTGTGTGTGTGTGTGTGTGTGTGTGTGTGTGTGTGTGTGTGTGTGTGTGTGTGTGTGTGTGTGAATAATCAGAAAATAAATAATTATACATTATACTGTATATAATTTTTTTTCTCCAAAAACATATAAAATCAACATTCAAACAGTACATTTATAAGAATTGAGACATGATTTCTAAACTATTTGCCACTCAAAAATGAACAATTAATTACAAAAAAATGATTTGGGCTTTTCACACTGCACTCCAGGTTATCAGCGGTCTAAACCCTGCTTTTAAAGGCTCACTATAGTGCCTTGAAACACGCAGCATTATTCAATGTGTTCACATAATTTCCAATGAAACAGGAAAACAAGGCAGGACATATAAAACAGCTCCTCCCCTTACATAACAGCTCAGCCAGAGCCATTGAGCTCAGTAAAGCTGCAGTTTCCTCCTATATCCTCCATCACTTTAAAATATTCTGTGCAGAATTCAAATGGGTCTGATAAATTTTCAGTTATGCACCGACTCGTGCTTATGATCCGCTCTGTGCTATAGTGCGTCTGGACCGTAGCAGACTGTGTGCACTGTGGCGGTTCTCATGACACTGACTTGAAACCAGACTTAATTTGCCCCAATGGAAAACATATTTTTACATCTGAATCGTTCCCTATCCCCTATATAGTGCACTGTGCCATTCATCATGTGTGAACAAGTGATCGATTTTAGCCGCAGCTATTTTTAATGTATCGCGTGGGGTGCTTTAGATTCTAAGAAGCATTTGATTGGAAAGCAAATCTGATGAGAAGCTGGAGTGCAGAGTTACTGTATGTCATCAAAATCATTGATTCATATTGGCAGAAGTGAGAGACTGTCAGTTGTTAATGCTTATATCTTCTAAATATGATTTTTGTCATTGTTTTTGAGCACACTAGCTTATAGATAACAGTAAGGCTAACTTATTCATACTTAAATTTTGATGTCATGGCAACTTTAAAAGGATAGTTCACCCAAAAAAGGAAAATTATCCCATAATTTACTCATTCCCAAGCCATCCTAGGTGTATGACGTTCTTCTTTGAGAGTAGACAAATACAATCAGAGTTATATTCATAAGTTGAATAAAAAGGCGGTCCACCAGAAGCTAGATATTTTACTTTATATTATATTAAATATGGATATTTTTCTTACAAAAACCCATCAATTTGCTTCAGAAGGTGTTTATTAACCTCCCAGAGCCGTGTGGATTACTTTTATAATGGATTTACTGTATTTATCCATTTACTGTAATTATAAAGCTTGGAAGAGCCAGGACATTTTAACATGAACTCTGACTGTATTCTTCTGAAAGAAGAAGGTCATACACTCACCTAAAGGATTATTAGGAACACCATACTAATATTGTGTTTGACCCCCTTTCGCCTTCAGAACTGCCTTAATTCTACGTGGCATTGATTCAACAAGGTGCCGAAAGCATTCTTTAGAAATGTTGGCCCATATTGATAGGAGAGCATCTTACAGTTGATGGAGATTTGTGGGATGCACATCCAGGGCAGGAAGCTCCCGTTCCACCACATCCCAAAGATGCTCTATTGGTTTGAGATCTGGTGACTGTGGGGGCCATTTTAGTACAGTAAACTCATTGTCAAGAAACCAATTTGAAATGATCCGAGCTTTGTGACATGGTGCATTATCCTGCTGGAAATAGCCATCAGAGGATGGGTACATGTCAATCAATCAATCAACTTTATTTATATAGCGCTTTTACAATCACGATTGTGTCAAAGCAGCTTCACAGTGTCAAACAGGATAATATTGCGACAAAATTAGATTTGGCTGTTCAGCCGTACTGGAGAAAACAGTGATGTTATCAGCTTATTTTAATTTATCATATAGCGACAATGTTGGCAGATCAGTATTATAGTTTATAGAATTAAATAAGACCTAATTCATATATTTTATTTGTATAATAAGTTGAATAACTTTAATCATAATTTTAGTGTCCCCAACTGAGCAAGCCAAGCCAAAGGCGACAGTGGCAAGGAACCAAAACTCCATCGGGGCATGATGGAGAAAAATAAACCTTGAGAGAAACCAGACTCAGTCGGGGTGCCAGTTCTCCTCTGGCCTATTAACACACCGTGTATGATTATTATTCTGGCAACCTTACAGGTCGGAAATCATATTAGATCGGATTATTCAAAATTTTCAGGGTATCACGGAAGAGACAGATTTATTTAGGATGGGGCGTCAATTACACAAGAGTATGAATACATGAAAGATCGGAATTATTGCGCCGAAGACGGGTTTTGAGCATGTCGTGCCAGTGAGGCAAATTCGGAGGAGACACCATTTGACACGGCTCAGCAGACACTCCAGGATGCATGTGTTACATGTGTTCATAAAGGGATGGACATGGTCAGAAACAATGCTCAGGTAGGCCGTGGCATTTAAATTATGGCCAATTGGCATTAAGGGGCCTAAAGTGTGCCAAGAAAACATCCCCCACACCATTACACCACCACCACCAGCCTGCACAGTGGTAACAAGGCATGACGGATCCATGTTCTCATTCTGTTTATGCCAAATTCTGACTCTACCATCTGAATGTCTCAACAGAAATCGAGACTCATCAGACCAGGCAACATTTTTCCAGTCTTCAACTGTCCAATTTTGGTTGGAAATGGTTGTCAGTGAAAATCCCAGAAACTGAGCAGATTGTGAAATACTCAGACCGCCCCGTCTGGCACCAACAACCATGCCACGCTCAAAATTGCTTAAATCACCTTTCTTTACCATTCTGATGTTCAGTTTGGAGTTTGGAGTCTTGACCAGGACCACACCCCTAAAGACATTGAAGCAACTGCCATGTGATTGGTTGATTAGATAATTGCATTAATGAGAAATTGGACAAGTGTTCCTAATAATTCTTTAGGTGAGTGTATACACATGTGATTGCTTGAGGGTGAGTATATCATGGGGTAATTTTCATTTTTTGGTAAACTATCTCTTTAACCCCAGGGAACGGTACACGTCACAATTTCAAAGTGGAGTTAGCATCCAATCGTGTGCCTCATATTTTTATTTCAGCATTTGAGAGCAAAACGTCAAATGGTAATGGAAAGCATGACGATTGGGGTGAAGAACTAACTGTTTCATTCTTACTTTTATAGTCTAAAAAGTCATTCAGTAAAAACTTGATAGTACAATTGGCTATAAATAATATAAGGATGCAATGCTAGAGCTGTTATGTAAACAGGTCGAGTGTTGCCTTTGTCCAATCAGTAATACTGACACAGCAAATATGCAAATAAGAACGTCAACCCAGTTATCCACCGGAAACGTAGCGTGTGAAACATCAGCTTATATACCAAGGGTTAATTAAGAGCAGTGTGAGACATGAAGTAAGCTAACCAAGGATTAGCTGGGAACAACCCAGGTTTAACTTTTCAAGTGTCAAAAGCCTTCTTGAGTTCCTAGTATGACATCACCAATTATCTTGAAACTTTTTTGAGGTAATAATTTTAGGGCCCATCAACTTCCATTAGGAGTGCCATTCTGTACAGGGCTGTACATTATTTGGCAGACATTATATTTCATTTAACCAATAATATGTTATTGTTATCAACAGAATAATGCAATAACTCAACCTACCAATAACTAAAAGATCAAATTGAATTGAACAAATACCATTTTTTTTAAATGTGTTTACAAACACAGCAGCGCACACACCAGACACAAGAAACGACTGAAGACATCATGTGTCACAGATCCGTGCCCACACGCTTTTCTTGTGGCATTCTCCCACAAAATGGCAGCGCAAGACAGAAGGAAAGACAAGAACGAGTGACATCTTTCTTCTAATAACAGAGAAGAGGTCCCTTCCAACAGCACTATCCTTCCACGGCTCTCTCTTTTTGAAATACACGTGTCACTGCAAAGTGACAAATAGCACATATTAATTAGGTACTAGACTGGGCGAGATTGCTGTTATTAACAGGGAAGGGGAAGGTCGGATTTAATTGCCTGTGACATCAAAGTCAAGTGACTGGTATTTCAAGCATCATTTAAAATGTTTGATATGGAAGCCATTGTTCTCACATAAAGGAGCGTCTAAAAATACAAAAGGAGAATGATGGGGAGCAAAGACAGTGCTCAGGCGGTTATCTGCAGCCTGACTGCTAATATCACCAGGGCTGCTCATGAAATGACTGGCTTCTAATGGAAGAATCTGTTCCTTTCAGTTCAAAGCTGTTTCCTTGCATCCCAGTAGGGTTTATTTTCCCATCTCAAATTCATATTACAGTTCTCATTTGTTCCGCGTTGTTAAATTGAATTCTGAAAAATCGGAAAAATTCCACGATCGATCAACTTCACGCCATCTCTTGTCTGTTAAACCAGCATCTTTTTGTGGTAAATTTGGATTTTCCTCAAAAAAAAAAAAAAAAAAAAAAAAAACCTTTCTCCCAGGGGGAAGGTGCACTGATGAGCTGGAATTACATGGCTGGAAAGGATATTAATAGTGTTATACATTTACCTTGAACTTTTAATTATTGCGAAAGCACGGCGAGCGCGGCAATTAGACATAAATAAGTGCATCACTTTTAGTGTACAATTAGGTTGATGGCACTCATGATGGGGATTACAGATATATGGTATGAACCGGCAGCGGTCTGGCTAATGATTGGGAGGGGCCGACAGTGCAGAGAGCACTACGCGGTTAGTCGCACGTCGCCATGGCAACAGCACGCTCGCACTCTGTGGTCCCCAACCCTAAAATTAGAGCTGAGGTGTGCGGCTCCAAATCGCATTCCAGACTCCCTTTGACAGACATCCATTTGGCAAGCTGTACCAAAAGCACCCCCCAAAAATCAAGAGATAACCTCCACCATCTCTATATACTAGCTAACACAAGACAGACGCATGGAGAAAAAAAAGCGGTGGCGATAAACTCTCTAGTCTGACTCGTAAGCACCCAGTTTGCAGTCGATTTTATGTGCTTTGGGGGCCCTTCACTCTCGTTGATGTTTCGAACCCATCCACCATCTGCTAGCCACAACCATTCGGCTTTTATCATCAGTCCCAGGCTGAGGGTTACAGGCCCCTGGAGGAGGAACTACAGTAGTCCATTCAAAAGCGTCGCATCATGAGTGTATCCATATTAAAGCACGCTCTGCCCACGGCCGACAGTACAGCGGAGCCATCTTGATCCTGTACCATCCTCGATCTATTTCCACGCTGATTTTATTCCGCTCTAAATGGAATGTTAATGCAAACACTGTCAGCGGCAGGTCTTTAGATGTTCCGACTCATGCATATAACATAGCTTAGCGCTGCCTCCAGAGTCTGCCGTTCTATAAGACTCACCAGGTGCACAGCTCGGCAAATTATCAGATCAACAGGGAGGCGACTACAACATCCTGATGATCGCAGGACTGCGCACCACATCATTTAGAAAATAGCCTATTCGTTTTTCTTGCTTTTTTGCCAGCATTAAAGATAATTTACTGACTTTCAACTCCTGATTTGTACCCAGAAACACTTAAGGAGTAAACCACCAGCTGAGGTGCACGTTAGTATGGTTGTAATGCTTAAGATGTCTTGTGTGGAATAAGGAAAGCTTCTTCACCTGGCTGGGTCTCTGGGCCTGTAATCTTACTTTCAGAGGAGCTGTTTTTTTCTCTTTAAAACGGGTGATTAATCATTGAGCTCTAGCCATTGTGAATGTGAGGGAATTATAAGGGTTTATAAACTTCTAAAATAGATCAATCAAGAGAGTGTTGTCATGGCTAATGTCTCTTATTTGATCACCACGATGATTGACAGGATAAATTAGGTTGTTTCAGAGATCGCTGAAAACTCTTGCTTCATCAAAACCTGTTTGACTCGTTCAGAAGTAATAATTCATAACTGACTGTCTTTGGCTCAGCGTGAGAAGTTATCAATCAGTATTAGCAAAAATGATACAAGTGTCAGTACTTTCGGATGAGTGACATGATAAATATGGCAATAAATGATGGTACTCATCTCATTTTAAAGCAAAATAATAATGGCAAACTGTCATTGGGTAGGCTTTCAATCTCTTATACAATATAAAAATAATTTATGTGAATGGTTAAAATACATGAAATTCAGTTCATTGTAGTGAAAAATATATTACTATAATTGTGAGATTATACTGATCAATTTCCCTGATTGGTTAATTCACAAAAGTTGCAGTTAGAAAAATGTTCCCATTTACACACTTTTATTGTTCTTTAGTTTTGGTTATATACATTTCATTGAACTACATACATGTCGGTCTTTATATTAGGTGGACAGGTGTGGTGGTGTGGGTCAGTTTAAGGGTAAAGTTAGGGTCAGGTGTGGTGGTGTGAGTCAGTTTAAGGGTAAAGTTAGGGTCAGGTGTGGTGGTGTGGGTCAGTTTAAGGGTAAAGTTAGGGTCAGGTGTGGTGGTGTGGGTCAGTTTAAGGGTAAAGTTAGGGTCAGGTGTGGTGGTGTGGGTCAGTTTAAGGGTAAAGTTAGGGTCAGGTGTGGTGGTGTGGGTCAGTTTAAGGGTAAAGTTAGGGTCAGATGTGGTGGTGTGGGTCAGTTTAAGGGTAACGTTAGGGACAGGTGTGGTGGTGTGAGTCAGTTTAAGGGTAAAGTTAGGGTCAGGTGTGGTGGTGTGGGTCAGTTTAAGGGTAACGTTAGGGTCAGGTGTGGTGGTGTGGGTAAGTTTAAGAGTAAAGTTAGGGTCAGGTGTGGTGGTGTGGGTCAGTTTAAGAGTAAAGTTAGGGTGAGGTGTGGTGGTGTGGGTCAGTTTAAGGGTAAAGTTAGGGTCAGGTGTGGTGGTGTGAGTCAGTTTAAGGGTAAAGTTAGGGTCAGGTGTGGTGGTGTGGGTCAGTTTAAGGGTAAAGTAAGGGTCAGGTGTGGTGGTGTGGGTAAGTTTAAGGGTAAAGTTAGGGTGAGGTGTGGTGGTGTGGGTCAGTTTAAGGGTAAAGTTAGGGACAGGTGTGGTGGTGTGGGTAAGTTTAAGGGTAAAGTTAGGGTCAGGTGTGGTGGTGTGGATAAGTTTAAGGGTAAAGTTAGGGTCAGGTGTGGTGGTGTGGATAAGTTTAAGGGTAAAGTTAGGGACAGGTGTGGTGGTGTGGGTAAGTTTAAGGGTAAAGTTAGGGTCAGGTGTGGTGGTGTGGATAAGTTTAAGGGTAAAGTTAGGGTCAGGTGTGGTGGTGTGGATAAGTTTAAGGGTAAAGTTAGGGTCAGGTGTGGTGGTGTGGGTAAGTTTAAGGGTAAAGTTAGGGACAGGTGTGGTGGTGTGGGTAAGTCTAAGGGTAAAGTTAGGGACAGGTGTGGTGGTGTGGGTAAGTTTAGGGGTAAAGTTAGGGACAGGTGTGGTGGTGTGGATAAGTTTAAGGGTAAAGTTAGGGTCAGGTGTGGTGGTGTGGATAAGTTTAAGGGTAAAGTTAGGGACAGGTGTGGTGGTGTGGGTAAGTCTAAGGGTAAAGTTAGGGTCAGGTGTGGTGGTGTGGGTAAGTTTAAGGGTAAAGTTAGGGTCAGGTGTGGTGGTATGTGTAAGTTTAAGGGTAAAGTTAGTTCTGCCAGAAAGACTAGGGAGAATAAATACTGTGACAATTATCCATTTATTAACAACCCAGCTAGCAATAAAGTACTTTGGCATAGGCCCCATCTATAGCTCGCAATCAGAGGTTATGGACTCTGCATATCCTGCCTGAAGACAAAGGCAGAGGCGCAGCCGACCCCCCCGAGAGGTATGGAAGGGACCATCCTGGTGGTGGTGGGGTGGAGTAGGGAAGGATTTGACTTGGAGGTGGTGGGGAGGATGGCAGTGAATTAGGGCGTCAGCATCTGCAAAGTCAAACATGAGTAAGTACCGATCTTTTACCCAAGTATTAGAATGTGATTGGATAGATAGAAGTTTAAGTTACGTAACATTTAAGTCTTCCCAGCAGAACTTATGCTAAAGCTTTCATGGACAGCTGTGGTGGTATGGGTCAGTTTAAGGGTAGGGTTAGGTGTAAACAAAGTGTCAACAGTGTAATTATAAATGTAACTACAGAAATTAAATAGAGGTGTAATTACATGCAGGTATTTTTTTTAAATGTAAGTACTGTGTAAAAATATGTACAGGTATGTATACAATAAGTGCATTGTATCAAATTATTAATTTAAATGTTAGTACATATTAGGCCACCTAATGCGTGCAGATTTTGAGTGTATATTATGAAATAATTAAAAAATTTCAATAAAAAATGGTCGTAGCCCATATATTTTTATAACAAACTAATATAAAATCTGTTGCTATTTGATATACAGTGCTGGGTAGTAACTGATTACATGTCATCTGGATTACATATTCCTATTCCCAAAAAGAAGTATTTGAAATTAGATTATAATATTGTTTTACAGTTGTTCATAATCAGAGTAGTTACTTTATTGATTACATGATTACATACAATATTATTCACACAACAGCAGTAAATATTTAATAATTTATTAATTGTCCCCAATTCTTTAAAAAAGATATCGCCACAGTAAAAAAGTCTTCTTGTATTGTACAATTGAATTTCTTTCACAAACCCCATTACCTTATTCAATTCTATTTGATAAACGATTTAGGTCCAAAGTAATCTAAAAGTAGTCAGATTATATGAAACAAAATGTAATGGATTACTTTATGTATTTTGGAATCAGTAACAGACTACAATGTGTATTGTGATAGTAATCTACCCAGCACTGTGTATGTATATTTGCCAATATTGGCATTGGTCATGTGTTTGTTTATTAACTAAAATATTCAGCATAAAATTTAGAAAGTGTGAAGACAGAAATACTAAAAAGAAAAATATACATTAGACGCCACTACCTAGAGACCATAAATGTACACTTGGTCATCCTCCTGATGGCCATGGGTTGGAGCTGTAATTGCACAAACAGCAAAACAAACACACACACGCGCGCGCGCGCATTGGCTTCGTGGCCTTGCAGGGAGGGGTTCAGAGAGAAAATACATATTGATAAGTTGCTGTGGTGGTCCCCAGCAGAAGCGGTCCCTCGACGAGTCACAGATTGGAATTATAATGAGTGGGATTACCTCAGCACCCCCCTATCCCCAACACACACATACACATCACCCCTGTGCGAGTGCGCCACGACACTGGGCTCTGCCCCGTGTGGACGACAGGAAGCCGAGCGCGGGTGAGGAACATACTGACGTTAATTAACAACATCTGACACAGATGCTACGCTTGTACTCGCACAAGAGGTGGTCCGGCACATTATTAAATTTTGGGTTATTTCCTTTCATTTGGCACCCCCATTTCCACTCTTTCCTCCGACTCTCCATTTTTAATCTTCTTGACACACTGTCCTCTCGGTCCATCAGGGATGCAGCAACCGAACAGGCTTTCGACGCAATTAGGCTTTTGCTTAATTTTCAATAAACTGCTCTTTTGTAGTGTCCTCACCGCATTATTTGCACTCTCACCTTCATTTGCTCCAATCTGTTTAAATCTGCGATCCTGAAAATATTGTGACATAAAACCTAACTGTCAGGCCACATATGGCGAGCTTTCCACCTCCGGGCTCCATATGAGATGTACAGCTAGTCTAGAGATAATTGACCTCTGGAGATGGAACAGATATTGTACTGTAATATTAGAATGGAGGAATAAGGACAACCTTTCCTGTCAATCCATCAGAAGGTGCTGAAACAAAAGGACTACGGTTGAACTCGCTATTACACCATACCTCCGTAATTAACCCTGATCTTCTACTGTTGTTACACCATGTCAGGGTGGGGAGAGCGTTAACATATGTTTAATATCTTCTGCAACTAATCAGGGGACCCAAAACTGAAATAGATGTGTGATTTGCCGCGTTGTCTGTAAACGTGTTGATAAGCAGCACATATGTCAAATACAGGTTTGCAGAGATCCAGAAATCATGTGTGTGTGTGTGTGTGTGTGTGTGTGTGTGTGTGTGTGTGTGTGTGTGTGTGTGTGTGTGTGTGTGTGTGTGTGTGTGTGTGTGTGTGTGTGTGATGTGCGATCTGCGATGTGTAGTAGTACTACTGTAAGACTCAAATCAGTTCGGTCTGGGAAACAAAAAGCTAAAGGAAAAGAAGCCCAATGTCATCGATTCTTCTTTTCTAAAATGTGCAGTGACCTAAGTTCCCTTTTGCCCTGTCTTGTTAATTACCCTCATACATCACGTCTTAAATGCCACACCGTTTACCTGCTGCGGGTTGGCCGCCCTGTGCGCGCTGGACCTGCAGAGAGCTGGACCGGCTGATGGAGATGAGACGCATCCTGCGCGCAGCATCAGGACCGCCGTCACCAGGGGGAAGTCACCGCCGAGGTCACAAAACAATGACTGCTCCTCGGTGCATTTAAACATGCTAAAATGTCTGGAGGTGTATGAAGCGGATGTGCTATCAAATATATATGACCTGGATTGTCTGTTTAACCCCAGACTGTCTGATGGGGCCCGACTGGTGAAATCACGTTGCAAATCGCCATCAGCATTTGCTCGTGCGAGTGCACAAATTAGCCCAGGCCACTTCTGATTTCGCCGCAGAGATGTTAAACAATGAAATGTGCATAATTTCGATAGGTAAATATGATAAATCATTTGAAAATGCCATGAGCTTTCAGCGGCCTGGAAGGCAGAAGGGGTGGGGCAGCTGAAACGTTATGCTGCCGCCACCTGCTGGTAATCTCTTTTGATTTCTCCCCCTGTGTGGCCACTTAAAAAACACCCCCAGCCGCCTCTCTCTCTCTCTCTCTCTCTCTCTCTCTCTCTCTCTCTCTCTCTCTCTCTCTCTCTCTCTCTCTCTCTCTCTCTCTCTCTCTCTCTCTCTCTCTCTCTCTCTCTCCATCAACAGCCTCAGAACAGAGATGGTGGTGAAGGGAAATTTACAGGTTTTATTTCTTCTTCACATTCCAATTCGCCTGCGAATTAAATTATACTTTAAACAATGCTTGGTTGGTTGGTTCAAGCATGTTTGTGTCAAATATGGATAAACACAATCATTTATTTATTTATTTTTTGTATTAAATTTTAACCCAACCGTTGGGTTTGTCCATATTTGAGTTGAAACAACCCAGCTATTTTAAAGTGTACAAATAAGAAACTGTACTTAATTAATTATTAATTAATATATCTGATTATTAGTCTCTTATCGTTTATTTTTAAAGATATTTGTTTGCGAAACAGCATTGAATTATAAAACCCAAACCACTGTACAGAATTCGTTCAGAACTTACCGACTAATGTACAGACATCAAAAACTTTATTTTGCATAGTATTTTAATTTTAATTTTTTGTAAAGATACCTTTTAAGATTAAATTCGAAATTACAATGACAGACTGCTCATTTCTGCAATTCCTAAATGCTGAATTTCGATTGGTCTTCTTTCTTGATTTTATTTGCATTTTGACATGCGATTGGTCTTCATTTTTGTTTTCATTGGTAATTAATTGGTAAATATTTATAACTACATTTATGATTTATTTACAAATGTTATTCAAAAGTGAAAGTGTGATGTCAAAAACCTACTATTTTATTGAATTGCAATGACAAAATTTAATGACAACAATTGGGGTTTAAAGATGAAAACCTAAAAATGAGCATAAATGGAAATTATGCTTTTTTTATGATGCGTGATAGGCATGTTGTCTATATAAAATCAATGTTATGTTGGCATTATGATCAACATTTGCATTTACAACACTAGAAAACATAAAATGTAGGCTAGTCCTTTGCTTTCCAACGAATTTTTATTTATTTATTTCATAATAAAATAATTTCTTAAATCCTTCAATAAATCCTTAACACCGTTGTGTTTATGTTCATATTGCTTCATATCGAAGACGTTGCTTTCCCACCATAATCAGTAGATTTTTAAAAAGCGAGATCTTTCCGACAGAGCTACAGCTGCCTGGACTCATGCTGGTGAGCGGTGGTCTCAGACTGGTGGTGGAGGTGGCATTAGTGCCCTCAGCGGTGCAAAGGGGGGCTCCAACCAGACAATGGTCCGCCAAAAACTGTGTCTGTATACCTCTTGTTGAAATCGACTGTGGGGTCTGGAGATTTCCTCAACACGGTCGCCGTATAAAAACGTATATTGACATGAATTATTCACCGCTGGTCGTCTGCAGCCCTAATTGATAAAAGAATGTGTTTATTTAAGCTGACGACTTTTCATATGTAAGATTGCTTGTCCATTGTTCTCCAGAGGGCCCGTCAAGGTGAGATGAGACAGGGGCCACTCATTCTTCATGAACAAAAGGAACAAATGAATGCGCGCACACTCCCTAATGGTTTCCCCGTATACTTGGGTCCACGGGAGATAAGTCTAACAAAATTAGTATGCAAAAGAGCCGTTCTCTTGAGGCCTATAATTTTCTTTGCAAATGATTTCCGTTTTGAGGATGAAACAAACACGACAATGCCGTTTTGAGCGAGAGCTGCTCCGGGATGTGTGCGTGCCTTCGAGCTCCTAAAAGACGAGGGATTTGAAGAAGTTAACCCTCATCAGCAGGTGGTTTTGGAAAGGGGAGAGAGGGAAGAAACAACAACTAAAAGCAGAAAAGATTCTGCTCGGTTCCAATCATATTTAGTTGATTACATTTGGCACAATGCCCTGGCGAAAAGGGCCCACGGAATCCAGAAGAGCCTTTGCTTTGAGAGAGGCTTGCATGAGTTCTTCAGCACCATGCTGTGCCATCTTTTTCATCAGTTAACTTAATTAAACATATATCCACCCGAGACTGTTCTCATATTCTCTAGCAGTTTAGCTTTTGTTAACTGTCTTCAAACAGCCCCTCAAGTGTAAAGCGCTGTTATTTACATCAACTTTTGTCTTCTAAATCCAAGGGCTTGATACTCTTCTTTATTGTGCTTAAGAATTTTATTCTTCGAACATAATTAGCGGCTTTCTGAATTGCAATAGCAATATGATATAATTTTAAATAATATTGTTTAAAAAATATATATTAATAAGCTACTGAAACATCATTTTAAAATGCAATGAATGTATATTATTCAGTATTTTTTAATGCTATTATTTATTGTAGATCATTAAATATTATCTTAGCTTGTATAATAACACGCGCACATTGTAATGTATGAATTATTTATTTATTTCTGCAGTCGAATCTTTTCTCCGTGTTCCTGCCGCGTCTTAATGCACCATATAAGGGGGGGGGGGGGGCAGTCGTAAATTGTGAATCTTCAAAATTATTTGAATTAAACACGAATGCCTTATGAGTGAAATGCGTGCGCGCGCGCTTTTATTAGATCCAGAGTCTATGAATGTTAATTGCGCCGTTTCCCTATCATAAATGCGCGTATAAATCACAGCACTGTATAACAATACTCTCTCTGTATTTTTACGTTCCTAACGTGGTCTGCAGCAGCTCTCTTTTCCAATAAATCATGTACTTACTTCCCAGGAGCTTCCTGCTCTGTGGTGAAGATTAGGACCCCGTGTCTTACTGAAAGCCAGGAGCAGTTTGAAATTATCAAGCGTTTAAAGACATCACAGTCACAAAAGTTATTTTATGCACTTCTAAAGCTCTGTATGCAGCTTTACTTTGTTCCAGAAGTCTGCTTTTTTACTCTTAAGAATTGCTGATATGGTAACAGTTTTTTTGTTATAATAATAACAATTTGAATATAATACGATATTGCACTATATTACTTTATTATGTAATAATAAATATGATCCCTAAAATACAACATAATAATAATTCGTTATGGTAACATGGGAACGCTTGCTTTCCGTCGAATAAGCTATTACATAAATGCATTATATCAACCCCACGTGCACGCGTCAAAATGCTGCATATAAAAATAAATAAAACCCCGTCCGGACATTGATGAGAATTATTATGAGCAAGTTTGACACTCAAAGACAACATCTGGCAGCACGATGCTTAAGTGGATTTTCACTGAAAAAAACATCAAGACATGTTCAAATAATTAGATTTGTAATGTAATTATTTTTCGATCTCAAATCTGTTCTTGCCTGCATACCATTAAACGAATTGAATTACTTTTTTTCATATACTTAATAATTTTTTCAATTTAGTTTTCTTCTCATAAATGTATTTATGATGGCTGGTCGTTTTCATGGTCAGTCGTATGTTTGTCTGTCCATCTTGTTAAAGGTTAAACTATTTGTTATTTTACATTAATTTAATATACATTTCTTTAAGATTAGATCTGCCAATGTGCTTTGACTTACAAGTGACATGTAAAGTCTTTAAAATATAGCCATCTTGGTTAAATCGTAATAGTAAGGCTAGATTAACATTTGATTTTGGTAAATATTTAAGACGGTGATAACTAACAGCAATACTGTCAATGCATTTACTGAGAATTCACTTTGAAATTGGCTGGTATATAGAGACAAGAGTGTAATTAGTCAAAGATGAGGCTAAAGCGGAACATATTTGAATAGTTTCCTCATTAACCTTGGCTTGGAAATGCAGCCTACATTGTGCCATAGAGTCTTGTGCTACATTAGTTTTAGTGTCAGTCTGTGAAGTGCTGCTCTCCCCTGGTTATGGAGGGGAAAGTAATGCATGGGGACTCATTTCTGCATGTGTCTGTGTCATAACCCTGGCCAGGGTGTCATATTCCTCTCCTCCCTCATCTGGCCCAGCATGAGAGCCCTAATACACACATCTCTGTGCAGCGCCTCTCCAACTAAATCGACGGATTTGCACATTTCCTGAGCCGCTCACACCCAATTCCTTTACTCTGTTAATGCCGGTTAATTTTTTACAAATAACGCCTGGGCAAATCAGTCTTTGGAAGTGTTATATCATTTATTGCGGGGACTTCTGTGAACTTCTTTTTGAAAAATTAATGCCTTTAATTTTGGTTGATGGCAACATCAGCACAGCTCCGTAAATTGCAGTTTAATGAGATTTTGCTACAGGGGATAATCTGCTACTGACAGAAAAACATCTTGAAAACATCTGTAGACCTATGATTTCACTCTGACGATTAAACCCCCAACCCCCCGCGTCTCTGAGCACTGAGCAAGAAAAATGGTCAGTTTAAAAAGTTACACTCCGCCATCCAATCTGATGAAAACGACTTGGAGGAAACTTGACGCTGTTTTACCTCTATTTGTCTGTGTAATGAACGTCTCTGTTGTTTAAGAGGTAACGTCCAGCTATCTTTGCCTTGCTGTGGGAGTCTAGTGGCTAGTATAATGAGCAATGCTTTATACGAGTCCTAAATGAGCAATCTGCTCCTCCAACCCAAGCATGTAGATGCAATGTAAGGTTCATTACCCTCAAGTGGACAGCAACCTAATGTATTCTGCTCTACGACTAATGTCGTCATAAGCCAGACCGTGCTTAATGACATCCTTTCAAGCATTGTTTGCTAGTAGAGGTCAACAACATGTACTTGACCAAGTACCTTATTGGGAATCCACTAACTTGGAAAGCGCTGATGGCAAGAATTGGTGGAGATCCTACCAAGAAGTCAGCGTTCTTAACACCTGTCCTTGTGCTTTTCTGTCTGTCAAAGTTAGAACTACTCCCTTCTTAGAGTACCTAATGCTGTTAACACATTTTATTGCAAGGTTTTATAAAGCTGACATTGAAACAATGACATTGAAACCAGCACGATCTCATTGCCTATTAATTAAAACATCAGCATTTCAATTTCAGTTTCCGTAAACTTGTTGGCTGCGCCATGACATTTGAGTAAGCACAGTCAAGGAGGAATGTACACCCACGTCCCTGTCCTCTAAAGCTCATGCGCTCCCAGGACTCTGCAATGTAGATTACTTCCTCCAGGGAGTCTGGAGAGAATCCCAATCCCTCCAACTTTTCCAGTGAACAGACAGATTTGGCCCACCTCCAGCAAAAATAGACCATACCATGCAGCGAGTAAGCTACTCCAGAAAGCCCAAAATTATATCTGACACGTTGGGTCACATCAACTTGTTTTTAATGTGTCTCACTCTCTGGTTCTCTCTCACACAAGAGAGAATGTGAATCTGTTCATTTCAACAGGGAACGACAGTCTCCCATTGAGTGAAACCAATTAGACATTTACGAATGTGCTTTAAACACCCACTCACATTTATTGAAGAGATATTCATTTTTTGGGATTCATTCCCTAATTGTTTCTTATGGGATCCACTCCTTGATGTAAACCCAGAAACAGCAGGTTTAACCGAGAAAATTACAGAGCGACGCAGAACAGGAAGCAGAAGATAAATGCTCTGTGATTTTGCGTTTTTCATTGAAGACTGTTCTGGAAATTCCATACATTTATGGTCACATCGTTATTCAGCATTGAAACTGATTCCGATGAAGTCCAACTGCAATGTAGACAAAGACACATAATCAATTGTTCCCGGGAGAAAATTTGTCTTTCGGAAAATGAGCATCTGTCTTTGATTCGACAAACCGATATTTTCTGTAGGCAAAGATAGAGTTATTCCATTTTATTAACCAACCCACCCCTATACTCTCTCTTTCAAAGCACAACCCATAGGGCTTTGTTCTCCGCAGTGACTTGCCACACCATCAGCAGTGATTGGTGCCACGAACGATGCCAGGAAGAGAGCATTGACTCTGCAGGGTTCTCCATTTTCAATGGCGTGAATGGACACCTCTTGTCTAGCGATGGCACTGCTGCGCTCTTTCAGATGGAGGCACATGTCACACCCAGACTCATCATGCCAGCCGCCAGCAGAGAGGCCAGGGCACAGCGCCCATGACTACTATTGCAAAAAGTGAAGTTCAGCAGCAAAAAGATCAATTTAATTTGCGTAATATCAAAATTAACATCAATTTGATCAAGTCAGTACTTGTAAAGAGAATGAGCGACAGCTACTAATTTTCAACATATTAGAGACATGATTATCAATTTCCCCTTGGGACTAGTCAGGATACCCATCGGTGGCTGTTCTGGTCAACTGAACCAACAAACCGTTAGTCAAACAGGCCTGCGAATGCCATATTTGCAGCAATCTGCTCCAGTGCTAGCAATCCAGAGTGTCCCATCCAGAGTGTTGCACGGTCACTCTCAACAGCTCATCACACCAACTTCCTAATCCTTAAAATGGACAAGCCGGATGCGGAAACCGAGAACAATATGCTCGCATGCACAATGGCATGTATTGGAGACTGTGTGATTATAAGCACCAGGGAGTTTGCCTTCCCTTATTCATCCACAGTCCCGTTTTGAAGAGACCAGATCCAGGGGTGCCAAATTAAGCGGAGTGCTGATATGTGCTGGCTGCATAGAGTAATGAGCAGGCCCAGAGGATATTTGCAGGGTCACACAAAGGAGTTGGTGTGGAGTGGCAAAGAAAATCGGGCGTACAGCAGGAAGCCAAGCAACTAAATTCTGCAGGCCATCCTCATCTGCTGTCATCAGCGAAACGAGCTCCCCATCCCATCAACAACAGCTCGGCTATAGGGGATGGGTCTCATCGCTGTTTTCCTAGTATTTACCTTATGCCACGGACCCGTAGAAACCCTGTTTGGGCTGCTGTTCGTTCAGCGACTCTGAGGAAAGAAAGAGTAATGAGAGGCTCGGAGGAAATTGTAACAATTTCAGGTCATTAAGATTTAACAGCATTACACTGTTTCTCTGTCTGGAATCTTTGAGGCCTGGTCCGGTTTAGATCCTACTAAGCTACGCGAGACATTTATCACAAGGAATCATTGTAAACCATATTTTCAACACTCTCTCTGGCAAGCCCAACAAAGAGCCATTTTACATCGCTACCATGACTATAAAGCGAGTCCTACTGTTTTCCCAACGTGGGGTATAATGGAATTAATAACGTCGACTGCGCATTTGCCTGGAATTCCCATGAGGCCTTGCAGATTTTTATAACTCCGCAGTGTAATGCTAAGGGTTCGGAGGAGAAGATTTACAGGCTGTGAGAATCTAATGATACCGAACACTGACTTTGCGATTGCTCCAGCCAGCTAGTTTGCATGACAATCTGGATAACAATGGCCCTTTTCAGATTAAGTGTGTGGGGGCTTATTATGATTGCTCTTTGTTCTAGATCCTTTATACTCTCAAAATGTTGATGTTGTCTGATACCGAAAGGCTAAGTTGGAATAAGCGCACCTTGCTTCTCCCAATATTTGACATCTGAGTCATTTATGCTAGATTTAATTATTTTAATGTTTATTATACCGAACATAAAGACGTTTAGGCGTTCATATTTCCTTTGTGTTGTCGCAAGCAATTATAGGTGCGCCCATCTATTTACTTGATGAATCCTCTTTTATACTCCACTTGCTTGATAAATAAGGAAATAAGTCAACGCTCCACTTTATATTCAGTAATTAAAGTGAAAAATATAGTCACAATGCAAATCCTTAATTGGACTCCAGGAGAGAGATTCAGAATTTCTCTTTAATAATAAGAGATGACTGGGGACACAGAAAAAAGCATGCTGAAATGTGATTCTGGAAGTTCAATTAATCAAGAACAGAAAACAACCAATTTAGCAAAGAGCTGTTCATTCAGGGAATCACAGGGCTCAGGTAATGTTCTTTTAATCATCTCTATGTGACATTATACTTGTCATGTCACAACAGATGAATGAAAAAAACTGCCATTGCATTAGAGGAAGATAATATCTCTTATGTTGCAAAAACTGGATGTTTAATAGGATGATTTTAAAGCTAAATGTCTGCCTCTGTGACAGTGTTGAGGTACACTCTAAAAAATGCTGGGTTAAAAACAACCCAAGTTGGGTTGAAAATGCACTAACCCAACAATTGAGTTGTTTTAACCCAGTGGTTGGGTTAAATGTTGCTTAAGACAACCCAATTGCTGGGTAAGAACAACTCAACCATTGGGTTAAAACAACCCAATTGTTGGGTCGGTGCATTTTCAACCCAACTTGGGTTGTTTTTAACCCAGCATTTTTTAGAGTGTAGCAATGGTAACCAGGACAATACAAATTAAGAGTGGGTCTTAAATTATTATTTGTTAAATGCCAATAGTGAATATTTTAGATGTGGACCATGAAATAATGGAGGAAAAAAAAATATTTCTTTTAATCTTAGTCACTAAGCTGAACTCCAGCACCATCTGTAAAAAGCCTCAGTCACACCTGCTCTAGACGCTTTTTCACAAGAGATGCTTTAGTCAGCTGAAAAAGCTTTCTGAAAGACCTTACCCATTCAGCAACCAACTAAAGATGTGGATTACACTTCGACTCTGCAGTAAACTCTATAATAATTGATAAGGAATCTGCGATGTGTCTGTAGGGTCAATCTGGCATAAACGATTTCCTATTGTTTTAAAGTCAGTCTTTAATGTTTTTTCCCTCTACACGGCACAAAACAAGAAGAAGTGTCATGGAACGCCAAACTCGCCGGACTCTAACTGTGCGGCGACAGCACTGGAGCCAGTGCGAGAGAAGAGCAGTGGGGCTTGCCCTCTGCCCAATGCATCTCTTTCAGAACGGGACAGACACAGGCCTTGGCTGTACCCTGCTGGGTCCTTCTGAAACCAGAGACTGTTGAAGTGAACGTCTGCACTGTCCAGCCAGTCCACAATGTTTTCCAGCCTCTCTGACGCTCCAAATGTGCCCTGTCGCACAGAGATGTTTCGGACAGTCTGGTCAGCCACCCCCCTCCATACCGACTCCTCCAGACCAGGGCACGGACCACCCTGGGCTGGTCAGCAACCCCTGCTTACACCTGCCATAAAACTTAAAAGCTACAGTCCCATCCTAAGGCTTTGAAGTGTTCAAAGCATAGCTCCCTGACCTTTGATGCAACTTTGGCCGTAACACATGTTTGGCGCACCACGTATAAAGCAAACCTCTCTCAGGCCTCGGTCCACGGCCTGTTGGTTTACATGTGTGAGATGCAGGGGCCCACGCATGGCAGCCATGCATACCCATCATGCTGTTCCCACCAGCGAGGGGGGCCCTTGAGCGGGAAAAGAAGAGGGCAGGAAGGACTGGCCCCTTCTGACCCCCTCATGTGTTCACTACTCATCCATACAAACCAACCCGACTCCCATCCCCCCATTCCCCCTTTACAAACTACATATCTTATGCTTCATACGCCAAAAAAAGCGCTTGCTGACTTCAGAAGGCATTGGGAAGTGAAAGCAAAATCAATAAAAAACCTAATAGTGTGGGCCTCTTACACCGACTAAGAGAGTAACAACAGATTTTAGACTAAAGAATCGATATTCTAGGCTAGAAGAGCTGTTTTGTCTGACAAAACACTGAATCTCTGTGCAAGAAGCATACATAGCGTTTGAGCAAATGTGAGTACCATTGATTCGGGATACACTTTCAATGATTTGTGTCCCCACAAACAGAAGGGTCTGTAATTCCCTTACGTTTTCATTGCCATCTCCGCCGGATCAAACAATAAAGCATTATTTGCAAGCCTGGCTTGTCTATGTTATATGAGGCATTATATATCTGCATAAATACTGGTGCTCATAATCGCATAAGGCCCGATTATACTACCTTAACCGATCATGGCTCTGTAAATGTCAAACATAGCACTTTGATATAGTGTCCACCTCAGGGTGCATACTTTTACAGCCGGAGTGACAGTGTCATAATGACACAATGCCAACATGACCCGTGCTGTAAATGCATGGAATTGTATAGCGCCATTCAGATCCTTTAAGCTCACATGCATAAAGGCCTGTGGTAGGTATTCTTACACATCATACATTTTGTGCAGTGAATAATACCGTGTGCAATTTAAGTACTTTTAAATGTGTGACATTAACAATTTTTATTTATTTATTTACATGTCTTTAATGTAACGTAAAATGTTAGAATGGTAACACTAAGGTCTCATTTGTTAATTTTAGTTAATGCTGTAACATTTTAGAGTACGGTTCCGTCAGTGAGTAATGCATTATTAATATTCTAGTAACTAATATTAACTGACAAGAAAGTCTGATTAATAAATTAGTAAGTAATAGTGTGTAGTGGAATGGGGTAGTTCACTATTAGTTCATCAATAACTACTATTTATTATTACATTTATATACTATTAATACTAAAGTAAAGGTCATCGTAACCCACTACACTGATAAAAACAACTTGTAAGATTTACTTGATAAAATCTTTGTAACAATTTGCACTCAGTTTTTCTAAGTAAAATTTACTGCTGCGATATCAAGTACAACTTACTTGCCAATATCAAGTAAAATGTACTTAACTATAAATGTAACATTTGCAAAGACATTAAGTAAATGTTACTTAATTATATTTAACTTAGCATGTTGTATTTATTAAAGGTAATCAAGTAAATTTTATAAATCTGTATTATTTACTCTTATGAAGTAATTAAGTAGATTTTATAATGTTTGTCCATTTGACATTTTGAATTACTTAGTTGAATTAATTTATATTACTCACTATTATTATGTAAATGTTGCTATTTTAAACCAAATAAATGTAATAATTTTCTCTGCATCAAATACATTTATCACAAATCACACATAAATACAATAAAGTTGAACAGTTTATTATGTCAAAATTTACAATTAACCATTAAATCAGTAATGTTCACATCAACTGATTAAGTAGTTAAGGTACATTCATTATAATTTACAATAACTGTAGAATTAACCATGTATGGTTCAACTAAACATCAGCAGCCAACAGTGGCATAACTAACATTAAAGGGTTAGTTCAGCCAAATATGAAATGTATCACATTTGAGTCCAAAAATAACAAAAACTACGACTTTATTCAGCATTGTCTTCTCTTCCGTGTTTGTGTTCAATCCTCAAATAAAGATTCAAACGGTGAAGAGAAGCCAATGCTGAATAAAGTCGTAGTTTTTGTTATTTTTGGACCCAAATGTATTTTGGATGCTTCAAGAGACTCTAATTAACCCACTGATGTCTCATATGGACTACTTTGATGATGTTTTTATTCCCTTTCTGTACATGGACAGTATAGTGTGCATACACTTGCATACGCTCTCGGACTAAATATAAAATATCTTAAACTGTGTGTTAAGATGAACGGAGGTCTTACGGGTGTGGAGCGACATTAGGGAGAGGAGTTAATGACAGACATTTCATTTTAGACTGAACTGAACTAACTTAACCCTTTAATGACGAGCACATGCATAGTCCAGCTGAAACAGAATGGTCACTTTTCCTTAATGCTCATTCATCGACTGGATCCTCTCGATCAGCTCCATGGACGCCCATCTTAAGGATATGTTCAGCGGCAACACTGCGACTGTCCTCCTGCATACAGTTTGTAAGAAAGAAAGAACACAATTCCATTTAAGAAATAGAATTACATTTATAACATTACATTTTATTTTCATTAAAAAGGTGACCGGACCTTCATGTCGTTAGCTCACTAAAATAGAATTGCTGACATTCATGCACTTGTTGCTAACGTTATACATCAATGCTTATTTGGTATCAGAGTTCACCTGCCATCCAAACTTTCCTTCTTTAGTGCAGAGTGCAGACTAACTTATGCTTTGATAAAATAATTGCTGTGAAATTTTCATTGGATATAAAAACAACTTAGACACTTGCTAAAAATGCTAACATTAGCTAGAAGACACACACACAGGCAGCCAGCACTTAATCACGGCCAGCTAACATTAAATTATTTTGAAGTTAACCAGACAGGGTGACTTTTTCTACAAGAACGTGGCTAACTACATTTAATCCCCTCTATCTTTGACTAAACACCGGTCTCAACTTTATAGAAGTGGATAAAGCTTTAGCTTTAGCTACCGTTATTGTGATTAAAACTCACTTTTAGTCAATTTTAAACCGTAACGTCTATGCAATAATCAAACCATCAAAACGAAGTACATCGTTATCACAAATCTAAAATAGAAAAGTCAGAACTTACCGAGAATAAGTCAGCCATATAAAAGCGACATCCCAAACCGACCGTCTCTGCCACTGAACCGGGATCTTTTTGAGCAACAACAAAAATGGCCGGGCAGATTCAAACACACTTTGCTTTTCAGATTAAAATTTACTTAGTATTTTTAGGTGAATGTGCTGTGACTATAAAACATTAAATACTATTTGTAAATATATGGTAAAATGTACTCTTTCTTCTCAGTTAATTTATTACATTAATAAATTGTGTAAATTTTACATAAGATATATAGTTCCAACTTAATCTTGATTTTACAATGTATAAATTACATGAATTAATGTAATAGATTTTACAATACCACAAAGTCAGTTTTTTCAGTGTAGTAATGACTCAAGTATTACCAAATCATTCAGAAGTAATTATTTGTATCAGTATTCTAAAGTGAAAAACATAACTCTAGTAATGATTGAAGTCATTGTAAGCTTTTTGTAAGTTTTTGCTCATAATGGATTTGGTAACACTTGAGGACCCACTTTATATTAGGTGGCCTTAACTACTATGTACTAACATTATAATTACTCATTTGAAACAATGAACTTATTGTGTACATACATGTTTTTACATTGTACTTATATTTTAAAAATACCTGCATGTAATTACGCCTGTAATTCATTTATGTAGTTACATTTGTAATTACACAGTTGTCACTTCTCTTACACCTAACCCTACCCTTAAACTGACCCATACCACCACACCTGTCCCTAACTCTACCCGTATCCCACCTCAATATCAGAAAAAGTGCTTTGCAATACAATTTGAACACAGTAAGTACATTGTACTTATTTTTTGATGTAAGTAAATAGTACTTAAGGCCACCTAATATAAAGTGGGGACACACTTGAGCTATTACTAGTGTGTTATCGTCACTTTAGAATACTGATCCAAACAATTAGTAATTACTTCTGAATGATTTGGTAATACTTGAGTAATTACTAATGGGTTACTATGACCTTCACTTTAGAATTAATTATATATCATGCATTATTCACATTTATTATGAATCTGTATATAGTAGTTCTTAGTAGTCCTCTAGAAGGTGTGAAAAATGAACTTATAGTGAACTACACTGGAAACAAATACAGTTACCTGGCTGCCTTAAAATATGGAGTTCATTGAAATTAAAAATATGAGTTAATACAATAAACATTTTTGAGAGTCGACAACCTTTATTCAAATATTATTACAAGATTTTGCAAGCATATTGCGTAATTGTGTGAGTGTTTTATTCGTGAAGATGCAGTGAAACATGATCAATTGTACTATTTTCATGATTTATCTTTTTTTGTGGTTCAGCCACAATAATATTTTGAGTTTCTATTTATTAAACCAATTTCCTTCATTGTATCAACTCAAATTTATAATGTCAATAAATTCAAAACTTTAAGGCATCCATGCAGGTTACTTACTTTTAGTTAAACCGAAAATATTTGTTACAGTGTACCGCATTCACAGTAATTCATTAAGTTTATTGTTAGGTTATAGTTACTAGAATGTTAATTGTGCATTACTTATGCATTCCTATGTAGTTATGAATTAATAACGGAACAGTATTATAAAGTGTTTCAGTTAATATATTGTCTGACAATATGCAATGTACTTTATTTATGGAGTTTCAACAAAGTAATCTTTGTTGATGTCAGTTAATAAAATACAATTGTGCATTGTTTGTTAGTTCATAGTGCATTATATAATATTAACAGATCCAACTTTTGATGTAAAGATGTATAAAGAAGTATTTTTCATTGAAATGAAAACATATATAATGTACATTACCACAGAATGTAATATATGTAAATATATATATATATATATATATATATATATATATATATATATATATATATATATATATATATATATATATATATATATATATATATATATATATATATATATATATAATTTGAGAAAATAATGTGGAAAATGGGGAACACTTCACATAAGCTTGCAAGTCAGACAATCGTTTATCCACTGCATGAGCTTCCATCCATGAGGCGTTGTATACATCATGTAAGATTATTGCACTTCTGCTTACGTGCCCAACTTGGCTTCTACGGTTTCGTAATCCGTTACTGTAAATCTAGCTTTTGTATTTATCCACGAGCTTCCGGAGCATGTGCATCTCAAGGCAACTGAACGGGTCAGACGAATGCTGACTTGGCTGAGACAGCAGCTCCAAATGCTGCAAGCTTTCTCGAACTATGACCTTTGGAATGCACAGTCGACAAAGATTTTCGGTGCAAGATATTTCTGCGAGAAATTCGTCTCAATTTCCGGCGCCTCGTTTTATTCATAGCGTTCATACTTACACCTGGTGGAATGGTTGTGCACAACAAAACGATATTTCATGCCTAATGTATTTATAAAGACTCTATGTAATATTCAATTGCTTGTGATCATTTAAATAACAAAAGCACAATCTCAATTTGTGTTTTGAAAGGGTGGCAGCATAATCTCACTGTTCTCCATTAGATGATGTGGTGTTTTGAATAAGTCGGCCTTCTGGGAGTTAGACTGGGCCTGAGCAACACCCTGCAATGAGGATTACTATAGCATAACAGTACTATAACAGTATGGGCGCGAGTCAGTTCAGTATGGCTGTCAACACCTATGTGTCTGCTGACATGACAAGCCCTTTAAACTGTGACGAGCATAAATCAAGAGGCCATTCTGAAACAACAGGGTCGTATTCTTCCCCTGTCGTGCTTGGACCTCCAGTCCCTGCATGGGGCACCATTCCAGGCCTGGCTGGAGCGGGGCGCGCCTGAGGAGTGCCATACGGAACCAGGCACCACACGTCTCCTCCATCAGTGTAAATTCTAAAACCTGCACAACAACGCTCAACAAGTCATCACAGCTTTAGTATACCTGTCACTGCTGTTCAGGGAGTGCACGATTGTTGCTATTCATTGTGCCCACAAGTCTCAAACACCCACCGGCTCCTACGCCCACTGCTGCCATGAAGATTGACTGCATGCTTTTTTGATGACATTATTATTATTTTATTTCAGAAGAGAAATCGAAATTACCGTTTTTAAAAGTCTATTTAAAAGTATAGACTAAATGTGTAAGTTTGCAGAGTGGTTACAGAAGAGATTCTCAGGCATGGTTTATGGGGACATTTATTAAATAGAAATGATTTGTATAGTACACACTGTATATTTTATCGCATGACACTGACCCTACACCTAAACCTACTCATCATAGAAAACTTTCGGCATTTTTACATTTTCAAAAAACATCACTTAGTATGATTTATAAGCTGTTTTGTTCCCCATTATGTAGGATCTACCAGAACACACACACACACACACACACACACACACACACACACACACACACACGTTTGTTTTGTGACATATGGGGACATTCCATAGGCTTTTAATGGTTTTTATACCGTACAAACTGTATTTCCTATCCCCTTACACTGCCCCTACCCCTAAACCTACCCATCACAGGAAACATTCTGCATTGTTACTTAAAAAATTTATCCTGTATGATTTATAAGTATTTTGAAAAGTGGGGACATGGCCAATGTCCTCATATTTCACCCTCTCCTTGTAATACCTGTCATACCCATGTCATACACATTTGTGTCCTAATATGTCACAAAAACATGACACCCTACCCCCCCCCCAACACACACACACACACACACACACACACACTGTTGAGGGACATTCCATAGACCTAAAGACTTTCACTCTAAAAAGTAATTCAGGGGACCTGTTACCACAACGTTAAAAAATCAAATTTATTGTTTTAATTGAACCTTTTAAGTTGCAAACTTTATTCTGTAGAGTTCTGTTGACATTATAATGTCTTCATTAAATCAACTTAATATCGTCTGTAATTTCAACTCAAATTTCTGCATTAATTGGCTTTTTCTTAAATTAGGTTGTATGCTTAAGGAAATTGTTTTGATAACTTCTGAAATTAGAAAGTGGATTTCTAGTTCCCAGCATGCTTTGCATAAGACTGGATAAGGAGAATAAATGTTTAAATTAAGTGTTATTGTATTTAGTGAGGGAGAAGACCATTTAAAAGTGTTTCTGTAATGTCAGTGTTTGTGGCTACCATCGTGCTGAAGAGATACATGAAGGCAAACACTTGACTTTCATCAAATATACATGTTAAATAAGTTATGTTAGCATACATGTGCTGTGATGGCTGTTGATTTGAACTGAAATAGATAAGATTATTTGGGTCCAGGGCTACAGCTCTGGTAATTGGAGTGACTTTTTTTTTTTTTTGAGTAATCAACTTAAAATTGAGACTGGTTTATGCGACAGATTAAGTTCCTCTAACTCAGTCTAGCTTGTTGGTTGAATGTAAATTCCCTCAAAGTCGTCGTAACTCGATAACTTGATACAAAACTCTACCTTCTTACTTCTAAACCTACCCATAACAGAAAATGTTCTACTATTTTAGAATTTCAACAACAACAACAACAACAAAAGGATAATTATGTATGATTTATAAGCTTGGTTCCTCATGGGGACCAAAACAAAACGTCAAAATGTACTGGTAATGCTATAGTTGTTGGGACATTTGTTGACAGATCATCATTACTCCAAAAACTGACTGATTCTCAAACACACCCCCCCCACACACACACACACACACACCCCAATAATTTCCATTAAACAAATGTTGTGATGTTCCATTTAAAATAAGGCATTGTATTATTATTAAATCAACTTATCTGATCTATACAGCTGACCAGTTCTCCGTATATTTCATGTTGACTGCAGCTGAGGGTTTTACTCTTTTTATCTCCCCGTGAAACTCTTGAAACTGTGTCAGGCAGTTAAATTGAGCGTGAAAAACACTTTGTGTTTGTTTATTTGTTGGTGTTTGTTTACGGGTGTACGCAACCACATTAACTGATTCTAAGTGTTCTCGTACCTCATCAAGCATTGACGCGAAGTTCCGAGTGAATGGAAATCTGGGGGGAAACTTGAGAAACACAGAGGAATTAAAATAGTAATTAATATGTCATTTACAGTATTTTATCAAACCACAGGCATTTTATGGGAATATATGTACACGGGCATTGCTGTATTGTGCAACATTTAGCTCAATTGTATTTCTTCTTTTAAATTAGTCTTAATGAAATGTCATTATTAATAAGTAGGCTGCAATATTAACATATGAATTATTATTTAAACACGTAGGATCGAGCCCACAGGTTTGTTTGATGTCTAGCAGTTTGAAGACTCTTTCATGACATATTACCAATAAGTCATTCACGCAAATCATGTTGACTTGGACCAGAGATTACACGGCCTGCTCTTTGTGTGCACATCCGTCCTCTAGCTCGAGACTCTCCGTCACTCGAGTTCTCCTGGAGGGCTGTTTTACTAAGACATTGTGAACGCCACTGACAGTCTCTTCATTGGAGGAGGTGAAGGCTGAACATCTCGCTCTGTTCTTGTGCACTGAGCTGGCCGCGGTCAGTCTATCTCGGCACAATGGTGGGCCGGGCAGCTGTTGTGGCCCGACAAAAGGTTCAGCGCTGTTTACTTAGCAACGAATTAAAGACGCATGTGTTACAAACCTGCAAATGCAGGAGAAAAAGCCTTGGAGAAAAATCTGCCATGCGAGATGAGTTTCAGGAAGTTTTTTTTTTTTTTTTACTTCTCTCCATTAGATATGCCATTACTACTTACATACTTTATAGAAACGTACAACTAAAATGATTAGTAGGCCTATTTTGTAACCACCCTCCCCCAAACAATGTCCAATCCAAACGTATGTGGCTGTAATTCATGAATGCTTTGGGATATAGATTTAAGTTTGATCTTGTTTTAAAGAAGACACTCAGCATAAGAATTGCGAAAATGAAAGTATGGAAAAGTAATGAAAGATTAAACTTACCGTGAATTAAATATACTGCATTAAATATGTTTCTATTTTATTCAAAAATATATAGGCTACTATTTTACAAAATATTTGTACTCTAAAGTTACTCTAAAATCAAAGCCATATGTCTATCCAAGGTGTGTTCCAAATTTGAAGTTAATATCACAAAAATTGTTGCTTAGGCTGTTCCAAAAATAGCCTTAGAGTTTTACCTGCATTCCATGGCTTTTTAAAATGCATTTTCCTGTTGCAAATTAATACATTTCTGTCCAAATATCACTTTTTTTGTATTTATTTATTTTTCTTCACAAAACACGGAACCTTGAGACGCAGACCTTTCTGAGTTTTTTTTTTAATCAAGATTAAAAAAGTACCTCAAATAATATGAAATATGAAACCTGACACCGCCCACTAGGGGAGGAGTCACTGGAATAATTTAAAGTACCGTTTCCATGGCAACAACGTCCAATTAAAAAAAAAAAAACGGTTTCCACAGGATGAATTTTAAGTTCGTATAAGCTTTCGAGTGATACATAATTTATGATTACTACGTATGCGTATTAAAATGCGATTTTAAAAAGACCGTCGCTCGCAGAACGGTGACAGCAAACATTGTTAGCATAAAATGTATAGGCCTATTTGAAATGTAATATTTAAGAATTGCTCTGGTAAGCATTGTGCAAGTGTAACCCTAAAATGCTTTCAGTTTAAATCTGTATACAGTTGCACTTGGTCTCTCTCTCGCTCCATTGAGGGCCTATAACTGCTTTGGCTCTTCTGAGGAGAATGTCCTGGAAACGGGGCTCAGGCGCCTTTCCAATTCTTGCCAAGTACTTAGAAGTCAACATCGTCTATCTTTGATTCACAGACGCATCCACGCTCCCAAGAGCTCACCCTTTGATCCCTTTCTTTTTTCTCTCCCTCCTGTTTCTACACCAGATCTGTTATGCGCTAAAATTCTTTGCTTTTCCATAGAAACATCTCCTTTCCCTGGGAATATTGATGTTTTCTTCCTCGCGGGGGTTATGATATGGTGAATCAGAATCTCAAAGCCACGGACAATGGCAGTATTCATGGTCACTTTTTGTCTTTGTCTGGTTTTGTCTTGTTGTTCAAACCCCTCGTTTCTCAAATGAATACAAATATTGTTTATTCTGTTGATGTCCACGTTCTAGTCACTTCAGCTGCTTTTCAACGTTTCGACTCTTTGTTGGAGCAGCAGGTTCTGTACACTGGAGAGAATATAGACTTGGAGGAGGCCTCTTTCTTTCTTTCTTTCTTTCTTTCTTTCTTTCTTTCTTTTCTTTCTTTCTTTCTTTCTATGCAGGCAAGTCATAAAAATCGTTCATTTTCCCTATATGGCTAAATGTTTCGCTTGTATCAACAATGTGTTGCGGAATCATATTGTGACATGTGCGCGCGAAACGCTTAATTTCCCTCAGTAAGCCATGGCAAATTCATATGCTCTATGAATTAAAAAGAGCCCTTTCCCGTCTTCTTTCTTTCCAGCATTGACATATCTGCTCCAGCACACTTTCACTCCCCATTGTCATCATGTCACCCCAACAATGTTCATCTCCTGGACACCAATTTTAGAGCTCTTTGATCTACCGAGTGAAAAGAACAAAGTTATGGAGAGAAGGGGCTTTTGTGTTCCGGCTTTTAGATGTTCTTAATATTACTGGACAATGTGGAAAACCAGATAATTGATGATTGATGTCATACAGTTTAAGAATTTTTTTTAGCGGAGTTTCAAATTATGCACATATAAAATGAACCAGCTGATAAAGACAGATACATGAGTAAAATGATACAAAGTCGCCGTAAAAGTAATTGTAAAGTCAAAATGAACTTTTATCGTTGCTAATTTGATACCGAAATCCAGAGAATCATCTGGTCCCTGTTGGCCAGACTGTTTAAAATGGACCATACATTAATTCCGAGATGCGGCTTTTATGTGTCTAGTGTCAACTTTCATGGCTCTCTGTTTGAATTACATGAGCAATCATCAAGTAACCCCACCCCACACCACCACCACCACGTACACCCACTACCACACCACACCACACCACACCACACCCACCCACCCATCCTTCTCTCTCTCTCTCTCTCTCTCTCTCTCTCTCTCTCTCCTCTCTCTCTCTCTCTCTCTCTCTCTCTCTCTCTCTCTCTCTCTCTCTCTCTCTCCTCTCTCTCTCTCTCTCTCTCTCTCTCTCTCTCTCTCTCTCTCTCTCTTCTCTCTCTCTCTCTCTCTCTCTCTCCTCTCTCTCTCTCTCTCTCTCTCTCTCTCTCTCTCAGCCCTACTCGCTAAACATGCATTTTTAAATGCATTCGTTTTTCAACGAAATATATTAACTAGGCTACTACAAAAAAACTTTTCTTTAAACATTAAAGACACCACTGGCATTCTTTAAACGTCAGTGAGCGACATTTAGGCTATTGTGGTCATTTTACTACTGACCAAAACGAGATCATATTCGTTTTTCGTGATGCTCAAACGTTCAATCAAATCCTGGGAATGATACATGTACTCGAACACAACTGGACTTGTTGCTATCGGATCCTAACTTGACTTTTAAACGACCAAACATTCTATAAATAAAACAAAATGTTCTCTCTCGCGTCGTTCGCACTTCGCTGCAAAATAAATTCTAAAATTAGTCAAAAGCAAGATTATCGTTGATTTGACGGTAATATTATTATCGGTTCCCTTCAAAAATGTCGGATTATAATATGCCTAATCTTTTTATTTCCATTAATAGTCTTATGCTGCTTTACTTTCGTTTAGGGTGATTAAGGGGACACCTTATTAAATGTTCAGATAAGTCGGTTTCTCTTTTTGCCCCATCATTTTGATCATTTATAGGGTAAATAAAGGATTCAGCAATTGTGATTAAACCACTTGTATCTTTTTATATTATTATTATTATTATTATTATTATTATTATTATTATTATTATTATTATTATTATTATCCGTCTTAATGCGTAGGCTACATACACTGGAATTTATGATTTTATCCAATGCCCTGAAATATGATTGAGATCCCCGCTATAACAGTGGCGTTGCTATTTTTATGCATTCTAATGCATTATATAACCCTGCTACCTCTTCACACACACACACCACACACACACACACACACCATCCTTGTCGATGAGCACACACTGTCTTAATATTGATTGAAAACAGAGACCAGACACAAAAACGTTTACAAACATCTAGACGCCATTCACATCCACGGGATTCATTCTCAGTGCGAACATCCATCTGATGAAAAGGAGGTGTCAGGCCTGCGCAAGTCCTTTATAAAGAGCGATTGTCATTTAGACAAACACTGGAAGACAACATAAAGGCAAAGGTCAAGTCCTTTTCCAGTTCAAGTGTGTGCTGATTCACCTACAGGTCGACAGGGCACCACATATTCTATCTATCTATCTATCTATCTATCTATCTATCTATCTATCTATCTATCTATCTATCTATCTATCTATCTATCTATCTATCTATCTATCTATCTATCTATCTATCTATCTATCTATCTATCTATCTATCTATCTATCTATCTATCTGATATATGACACGGCTGGTTTTGGAGATTAATATTCGCACGCCATATATTTAAGAGCGCTCATTGTGAATCTTCTCTTACTACCAGCACAATTACGAACTGCAGTAATACCTTTTACACTTTGATAAAATATGAATTAAATATACAATGCATATTTAATGGTTGCGTGCTTCCATCTCGCTCCGCAAGTTCAATTATAACTGTGAGGAGACAGACGGATTAAAGAAACAAGTAACACTAATTGCGCGGCAGGTATAACGAGGAGGTCCAATCTTGCTTCCCCTCTCTCTATTGAGTTTGTGTCGTCTTAATGAATGACAGGTAGAGCTACTTCCTGCTTTCACACGTGCAAAAATAGGCCTCTCTCTGCTTGCAGCCATGGACCCTTACTGAGCTCGGGAAACAATTGATTTTAAGCATATAGTTAATTATGTTCAAAAGGAAATCGTCTCGAGTCCATCATAAAGACGCTTACATTATTCTCTTATTCTTCCTTCGTGTATCATGCAAGCAAAATCATGCATTTTATGTGGTCAGCCATGTTTGTGACTGGATTTGGCTTTTTTCTATTTTCAGATAAAAATAAATAGTTCTTACCTTGTCTCCTAGATCATTTTTATGCCAGCCAAAGTCTGAATCTACACATTTTTAACTAGCTGTTAACACTGAATATGAGCAGGGAAAGAAAAAAAGAAAGAAAAAAGGAAAGAAAGAAAATTGGGGGAAATCGCAGACTATTCCTCAGCCCTCGTCTGTGGAGTTTCCTCAGCCACACAAAAGAGTATTATGAAAAATAGCCCAAGTCCAAAGAATGCCACAGTGGTCGGCTTATTATTTAAATCTTTCATTATATGGGTGAGAAAAAAAAAAAAAAAACTTATAGAAACTTTCTTTTTGGTGAATTAACTCGTGCACAACGGGAAAAGCCTCGCTGGACATAATTCTGCCTTTTTATGATGGTTTGAGACTTTAAAAGAAAGATCATCAGCTTTTGTATCAGGATCGATGTGCTAGCGGAAATGATTTTGAAATGTCGACGACAATTAAAACAATAATGCAAACAGGTTGATTTCAACTCTGTTTATTAATTTTTGAATTTATGTAGTTATCTTGAGACAACCGCCAAAAATAATAATAATAATAATAATAATAATAATAATAATAATAATAATAATAATAATAATAATAATAATAATAAAATAACGTGCAAAACGTTTATTAGCCTATATATTTTTGGCAATTCGACTTTGTTTTGGTGTTGTCGAATACACACACACACACACACACACACACACACACACACACACACACACACACACACACACACACACACACACACACACACACACACACACACACACACACACAAAATCGTATTGAAAACTATTGGATGAGCTATTTCATCATACATCAGAAACAACAGGACTCAACAGGAATTTCTTTCCTTCATCTACACCTTTAAATCTCCTTCAAGACAGACTTGAAAACGTGTCATTTGTCAAGTACAGAGAGCGCATATATCGAGATAACTTGTCTTGTGTGTGTCTAATTGGAAAAGTCGATGCTGGAAGTCTGGCCACGCGTCTGTAGCTCTAAGAAAGAAAGAAAGAGAGAAAGAATGCCGGAGCGGAAATGAACTGCAGTTGAATGACACTTTACTTGCCGGTGATTAATATTGATCCACACCCCCTTCAAGCGCCGAGCTTTAACAACGCGCAGGTGGCTGTTGACATTTCACTCGAAACTTCACCTCCAAAAATCCACACACACACAATATCGTAAACTAAATAAATAAATCAAAACATTGCACAAATTATTAGTAATCAAAAAGACACAAAAAACAACACTCTCATCAACAGCAACAACAATATGCGTAAATACAATAACATTAAGACAATAAAATAATGCTATATTGAAAGGGAAAAAAGACAATATATCTTAATGATCTTAATAAAAGGTAAGTTAACAAAAATAAGATATTTATTGTACACGATTTCAGGATGTAAAACGGCACAGACTGGTGTAAAACATCTTAATTATACAATAAATTCATTTATTTGAATGATATGGTACATCTCAGGTCTGCTTTGTTCCCCTGTCTGTCTGTGGGTCATTTGTTTCCGGGTTGTGTGTCGATACCTTCAGCAGGTCGGTCATACAGTCATTGTGACAGCACAGATATAATGCTGTTTAATAGACCGTGATGATGCAAAAGACATTAAAGTTAACAAAGATGTGTCAAAATGCACATAATACTCCATATGTTCATTAGAGTGATCTCAGAGGGCCGTGGAACATTTCATTAATTTGTAATTTATGAATGTTTGACAAATATTACAGGGTATGTAAATATGAGAGGCGTAATGTCTTTTCTGCGGGAGATGAAGAAATGACCCAAAGTCTGTGTTGCTGCTAGAGTGATCACAAGAATTATTCCCCTGCTCAAACTGTGCTTTCACCATGCACAGCACATTTCCGAGCCGTCGTGTGAAATAGTGCACATAAACCAATGACTTAAAACGTCACGTTGGCAGTGCGCATTTGCATGTCTGAAACATTTCACACGTTACTATGATGCATGATATCTTACGCCTCATCTATTTGCGCTTTTTCAAAAACGAGTAGCCTAGATGTGAGATTTTCTATTCTATTCTATTCTATTCTATTCTATTCTATTCTATTCTATTCTATTCTATTCTATTCTAGTTTATGCCCTTATTCCATGCAGTTTTCTGCCCTATATGCATTGCTTTACCTTAAATGTAAATTGATCTGTTCCATGGAGGGTGTCAGTGTTTCTGTGCGAAGGCGCTTCCTCGCACAGCAGAGTTCTGAAACATGCCTCGTTCAGGTGCCAGAGGTCAATCTCCACTGTTACTCTCAGGCGTCTGAAACCTGACACCTGCAGAAAGCTGCACAATACAAAACCAATTTACAACCTGTTGCTGAGGCTGAATAATAATAATAATAATAATAATAATAATAATAATAATAATAATAATAAGTAAAAAAGTTGCTGCCTTACAGTTTTAATTACAATCAATTTGAGACTTTTAATTTAAGTCAACAGAAATGTTATTAAACTGACTTTAAATTATTTGAAAATGGCTTAACTTATGTTGATGAGTTAAAGTAACGTAAAAACATATATTGTCATAACTTATTTATCATATAATTTTGACAATATGTGTATGTACACTGTAAAAAAATGTTGGTTTAACTTAAAAAATTAAGTAACCTGGTTGCCTTAAAATTTTGAGTTTATTGAAATTAAAAAAATTGAGTTGATACAAGGAAGGAAATTTGTTTAATAAATAGAAACTCAAAATATTTTTGTATCTGAACCACATAAAAAATGTGATAAATCATGAAAAAAGCACTATTTGGCATGTTTCACTTTGTTATCAAAAATAAAACGCACACACTTACCCAATATGCATACAAAATCTTTTAATACTATTTTAATAAAGGTTATCGAATCTCAAAAAAATGTTCATTGTATTAACTCAAATTTTTTATTTCAATGAACTCAAAATGTTAAGGCAGCCAGGTAACTTTTTTTCTAAATATGTTGTTACAGTGTATGAAGCGTAAAAAAATCTGCTGCCTTACAGTTTTAACAATCAACATGGATATTTAAGTCAACTTAAATTGTATTAAACTGACATAAAATTATTTAAAAATTGCTTAACTTATTTTGATGAGTTAAAGCAATGTAAAAACATATGTTGTCACAACTTACTGATCATATAATTTTTGACTATCTGTAAAAAGTTGCTGCCTTACATTTTTAAGTACAATCAACTTGGATATTTAAACCAACCTAAATTTTATCAAACTGATTTAAATATTATTTGAAATTGCTTAACCTATTTTGATTAGTTAAAGCAATGTAAAAATATATGTTGTCACAACTCATTGATATTGTGAGTATTTTATACTATATTATATATATATATATATATATATATATATATATATATATATATATATATATATATATATATATATATATATATATATATATATATTCATTAGAATTAGATGTTTTCCAGAGGTTCATATCGGGTTAGTGCAGATGTTCAATCGGAAGCATGTGGCAGCGTGCCTTATAAGCGGGTTTACACCCTTTAAGTCCGCCTCTTTACTGAACATATAGAATTACCAACCATTCTCAAGACCTACATTTACGCCGTGTGTTCAAGTGAGTAAATGAAACCAAAAATTTGCTTTTGCACAGATATCTGAAGACAACACTTTCTTCTTCTGCCTCAAACTTTCACAGCTAATAAAAATAAATAATAAAAAAACGTCCTCTCCTCTCCCTTTCTCTACACCAACCACCTCATATGCTGCTCATAATATGAAATATGAACCACGAGATGATAAATTATATTTCAGAAATACTTAATCGCTGAAGGGCACATTCTGCAATTCATTATCATTTGCCCATGGTGATGATGTATGGCCCACTTAAATAAATCTGATACTCCCATAAAAACGATTTCATTATTTTTACTTTTCATTATCATCATTACCCTATTGTATCGCACGCTTAACGCTGGAGCAGTTGCATTGATTGATGCCTCTTGTATCATCGTATTAGAAGACTACACATGGCCTATTGCCAGCACAGCTTTGACCATTCAGTTTAGGCATCTGGAGATTAAGGTGGATCATCCATAGGGAGCACGGGAAATATGGAAATGTTCTTAATTTAGTTACTTTTGTTTGCATTTAAGTGTAGGCCTGTGCGGAGATAGACCCTCTGAATGCTGTACATTGAATTAAACTGCGAGTTCTTAAAGGAAACCAACTGAGTTAACAATGTTTACGATAGGGGAATTTCCATGTGGAGCATCAATAAAAAGGGTTTAGCTGAAAATATCGCATGTAACTAGGCAGTTCAGAACAAACAAAACAAATAATGAACCAATTTGAACTCAAACTCAAAGCAAACCTTCACAACTAGGCAAAAGTGAACTAAACACGTTTGAGTTCTTTTTTTCTTCAAGTCACGTGAAACATGAAACGGTCGGTGGTGAATAAGCATAAATACCAAAGATAAAATAACTGCAGGTACAACTTGGCAACTCACCTAAGAATGTCGTATAGACCCCACAGAGTGCACATCTGGGGTTGCATTGCATCGTATCTTGACTTTTAGACACCTATATTATATTTTGAATGAAAAATGCAAAGTTGCCCTCATATCAGCAGTCAAGCATTCCTCAAATGATCACCTTTCCAATGGCTTTAATGTTTAAATGCTATTAAATGCTCGAATAAAACATCAACGACATGTGCTTTCACCGACTAAATGTTTTTTAGTGGAAACGCACGATGCTCCCCACGTAGCGCGCTCCTTTGCATGGCATCTATCCTGTTCATGTGCCTCTTATAGACTCCAACGTTTTAATAGCAAATAGAAAGTCCTTGTTGCAGACTATACGAACAAATTAGAGAGAGAGAGATCAGAGATCAAAGGAAGCGAAATAAGCACGGGTCGCTCGACTCATTCATGCAGCTGCTTTGAGATTCAAGGCCAACAAGCGTATCTTACATTGAAAGAAGGTTCCCATTCAGAGTGCAGGTGCGAAGTAGTGCGGCACATTCTGCTACATTATCTGAAGGTTGTTAGAGATCAGTGTTCACTCTGCTAACTATAGGGGCTGATTCTCACTGGAGAAAAACTCCTTCATCCATGAAAGTACAATAACTCAGCGCCAACGAATAGATGATGGTGGTAATCTGACTATTTAGGAGCTTATTCAATCAGGCTACCCAATTTATTAGTCATTTCTCGCTATTTCGTTTCATTTAGTCCACGCCAGTAACATTTCTGTGCCCCGTTCCACCTCCACACCTAATAGTGCAGGAAGTGATGTCATCACGTGTTAAGTTCAAGTTTGTTTTACGTTGTTAAACACAATTTTGTTTTATTTTTATGGTCACGTTTGCAGGTGCTAAAACGAGATGTCTAAACTTCTGTTGGCGCCATAAGAACTCGTTTAGCAATGAGTTTAAAGTTCATAACAAAGCATGTAAGTGTAAAAAGGTGTAGGCTAGTTAATATGTAATTACGTTATATATAACACTTTTTGGGAACACTTTATTTTAGTGTCCTTGTCACACAGTAGTTACTGTAGTAATAACAGTAAATGAAGCATAATTACATGCAACTATCCCTCAACCAAATGCTAATCTATACCCTAACCCTAAGTAAACGTAGTTAATTATTACTCAGTACCTATAAATAAACTGTAACAATGACACCTTAACATAAAGTGAAACCCACTATTTTAAGGTGTCATTGTTACAGTGTAATTATATATTTAAGTTCTGAGTAATATTAGTTAACTACATGTACTTACTATAGGGTTGTGGTAGGATTAAGGTTTCGGTTGAGATTATGTTGCATGTGTTATGCATCATTTACTGTTATTGAGTATATGTAACAAGGACAATGTAAAAGAAAGTGTTACCAGAACTTTTTTTATTGTAAAAAATAAATAAAAAAATAAACATGGTGCATATTGGGATGCCATACATGTCAATCACAGCGTTATAAATGTACTAACAATTAGCAATAGTTGTACTTTATTTTAACTCGGCTTGCAATTTTTTTTCTTCAAATAATATTACAAATTCAAGTCGATTCGAGCTGAATTCTCATTTCACCAAGATTAAATCTTCATAACATTACTTGAATAATTGTACACATTTTAGAAATATTTGATTGATTGATCGATTGATAGTCAGCTTTTATAGACAAAGCATTGGCTACAGTATAATAAAGTGTAAAGTATCATCATTTAGTACAAAGTAACAATACTTGAACGGCAAGACCAGCGCCAGTTAGTTGGTTGGAGTTGGACGGGGCAAATAGGTCTAAAAGTAGCCTAATATGTTTTAACAAGCTTTGTGTTATTTACTAGTTTATATATATATATTTATTTATTTATTTATTTATTTATTTGCCATTGCACCTGCCCTGTCATTTTGCATACGAATTCTAGTCAGCCCTTGTCATGTAATTATGACATTAAATAGAGCGTTGAATGGTGTGGAGAGAACCGCTAATCCCCCATTAAAAGAGCTTTGTTAAATAATGCAGGACAGTTTCCGGAAGTGTGATTATCGCCTCAATTATTTCACAAAGAAATTATATTTCACACTCAAATGAGCCCTGGACTGCATTTAACAAAGACGTTTTTTCCTGCTTCCTTTAGAGAGGCAGGCTATTGCTTAATATAACCAGAATACGAATTCATAGGAAGGCCAAGTCCACCATATTGTGACAAGTGAACAAACTTTGATTTAAATTTTGTCATAAGAATTGTAAAGGTTAAATGGATGCGCGTCGTGTGTACCAGTTGTGTTCACTTCACACTTGTAAGTGCTTTCTTTGCATTTGAAAGGAGTCAATTATTATTATTATTATTATTATTATTATTATTATTATTATTATTATTATTATTATTATTATTTGCTGTTGTTCACTTGTAGCTACTTTCAGTGGGCTGGCTGTTCATTAAATGGTTAATTCCTCGTGTAGCCTATGATCATGATTTATGTTTCCCAAAAGTTATATAGTCTTATTAACTAACGAATGGCTGGCTTGTTTTGAGGGGGGGATATGGAAAGCGGATTCGACACTATTCAAAAGCGAGAAACTGTTGAAAGGAAACATTTATTGTTCTGTCCCCTTTAATCACAACTTTGACACACGGACGAGCGCGCGCTCACATGCTCACCGGGAGTCCGAGAATGGCGGCTTGTCGATAGTTGATATTTCTTGGGAGTACTTGATTCTGGTCAATTCATGTCCTCTTATTTTGTTGAATGGAATGGAAAACTTGAAACACATCTGCGCGATAAAATGGAGAGACAGAAAGGCCCTTTCCATGTCATCAGCGTCGTTTAGACGACATACAAGAATCCTCTTGATAATAAAATCACTTCAAAGGATCCTTGCTTCAATTGAGACAGACTATCCCTTTCTCCTCTGATACAGCAGCTCCGACACTAGACTACGCCACTGTTTGGCTTTCCCCGCTGTATTTATTTTACACTGTGTGTAACAGAGAAGTTTTAAAGCTAAACGTGCTAATACACACACACACACACACACACACACACACACACACACACACACACACACACACACACACACACACACACACACACACACACACACACACACACACACACACACAAGTGTGTCGTCTTAAAGGGGCCAGTTGAGAATTAAGCTAATTTGTGTAGATTTCTGCTTTCGTTGTATGGCGATTTCTAACGTGAAGAAATATTGATATTGATTGATACTTAATGAGCCATTAATTGATACAAAATTATTAATTAGCTTGGATATGCAATGGCTATTTTAAGTTGTTAGTTTGTTATTCCAATCCAGTGAACATGATGAAAATTAATATTTTTTCGACTTTTGTTAAAAGAACGCTTTACCAAACTAATACAGAAAAAAAAAAAAAACAAACAAAAAAAAAACATTCGCGTCAGTAAACGAAAGCGTGTTTCGTGTTTTTTTTTTTCTTCAGAGCAAATATTGCATTCTTTCTGACAGAACATATTCTACGGCCCCGTCGCCCATATTATTTAAATTTGACTGGGCTTTTGCCATTGAAATCTTAACTCACCATGAAGATTCACCGTCGTGGAAAAAAATGTCTCTTTGTATAAAAGCCTCTTTGAAGTCTGTGTGAAAATATGCAACTCTTTCATCAATTGCTGGCCATGTAATTGGAGTGTAAAGCTAGGGTATATTTGTGTGTATAAGGAATACAAAAGGAAATAAAAAAAGTTATTGGAATGGGGTTCGCTAAGAGAATTACATTTATTTTAAGTTAGCTGGTATTTACTGTGACGTTATTTTGGGATAATGCATATTTTGCTATTGTTTTTTTAGTGGGTTAGATAATGAATGACTAATCATTATTTTTTTCCTATACAGCGTAATGAGGTCGTTTACCTTTGCATCATACACAATTTATTCAAAATACTGACAACGTACAAGGCATTTCGGTACACATTTTAAGGTCTCTTCTGATAATTCATATTTTTCATAAAAATGGATTGCTGACAAGTTTTACAAAATCACAAAATAACCACATTGATAAATGACTAATCATAAATGAAACGTCATATCAAATACAATAACACTGTTTCCATCAAATTGGCCTGGCTGGAGAAAGCACAAGAAGAGGAAAGAGTCTACGTCTTTATGAAATTCAAATAATCCGAAATATTAATTTTGTACAAAGTAGAGTAGCAAACATTTAAAAATCGCTGAAAGACGAAACCTTACAAAAGTACTGTTCACACGTAGACATTAAAACGTCGTCATTTACAACTGTACATGTTTAATAATTAAGCACTTTGGTTCAATGATACAAAAAGAAATTCTTTACCGATTAAAAAATAAATTAAGATATTGAAATCAAAGCGGAATTTACAAAATAATACAGTGACATGCGTACGGTCAGTACTCTATTTAGAAACATAGACACTCGGGACATGTTTTATATCGATTGGTGGTTAGGCAGTGACATTAGCTGTCAAAGGGCCAGTGCATCCTTCAGTAAGGCAGTAACAGTGGACAAGCCTACTGTTTGAACCTGTGACCATTCAGTCCAAAACGGACAGTCCAAATAAGAAAAGATGTCAAAGTCATTTCAGTCACTTTGCCAAATGTATATTACAGGGCTAGCAGTTTGTTAGAAGGCGTCCCTCCGTTCGGGATTGCCGTACGTTGGCCCCTCCGTATGGCCCGGTGTGGAGGAGCCGCTGGGTGGGGTCTGAGGGCCACTGGCACCGGAGCTGTGACACACGTACCATTCGCTTAGATTGGCCGGCTGGGACGATGATGAGAGAGGCTCGGAGAGCGCAGAGGGAGCTGGCTCCCGTCCCAAGTCCGATGAAGGAGAAACAAGAGATGGAGTCGATGATTCGTAGCCCGAACTCGGAGGTGGAGACTTGCAGTGCACCTTCATGTGTTTTCTCAAAGAGCTGGGATGCGTGTACGATTTGTCACAACCTCTGACTTTGCAGTTGTACGGCTTATCGCTAGTGTGTACGTGGGAATGCTTTTTCCGGTCACTGCTGTTGGCGAACCGTCTGTCACAGCCGTCAAACTCGCATTTGAAAGGCTTTTCACCTAAAACAACAAAACAGTTGTGACAATGGTCATTATAGGCAAAGTGCATCACAAGTGTACCCATTATAACGAAGCACATCATTATAACGAGCGCATAACCAAATACACTTTGCATTAGTCAAACGTATGTCAGTCTGTACAGGGTAAATCAGGTCACATGAGCCCCATGATATCGTGATTATCTTTTTACTGCTCTGTCTGCTCTCATGGCAAGCCCCTTGTGACTGAAACAATCAGACAGCAATGATTTCTTTTCACAATTACAGATTATTGGGCATCCGTTTTTAAAGCGTGCACATGCTCTCATAGTAGTTTCATTTACCTTTGGAATGAAGAGTAAGAAGATCTCATAAAATACATCTGATCCACCATCTAAACTGCTATTAGGCCTGTCCCACTGTAACAATAATAGCTGCAGGAAAATGCGTCCAGGCAATAGAAATGTTTGAATTAATTACATTTAATCACATCACGCTTGTTTCCAAAGGACATAAGCTCCAGGAGTTTATAAGACTACGTAATTGCTGCTGTCTAATTACAGTTGCTTGCTGAATATCAATTTGACCTTCAGCTGTTGGGCCGAGAAAGCCAATCAAGAATATTAGTGTACTACAAGAAAACAGCTAGGAAGAGACCCTTGGGAAACCATATCCATAACCAAAGATTCAAATACCGCCCAAGCAAGAAAATAATGTGGCCGCCCCCGGGAACGTCGCCCAGAAGTAATAAACAACGTTGGTTAAACATCAAAACCGAAGGACTGTTATCTTAGTTTCCAGGTAAACGTTACACTCAAAGGAGACAAAACTCACTGTCGAAAAATGACCTAATTTAACATACTAAAACATATTCATCCATTTGTACAGAGCCCACAAAGCATTACAACGAACAAAATAACAAAAGCGAACGGATTGTATCAATGTGTTCCACGTAGTATTAAATATTAAAGTGTATCCTGTTAAGTCACGACTGATTTATTCTTTCAGAACTTTGATAACGACTTGTTGCATGCGGCCAATCTGCAATGTGTCAACAGCGAATACTTTCTTATCTTCACTTCTGAGATAAATGGAAATAATTACAAATCTTGTCTCTAGGTGCAATTAATGACAGTCATTTTGGACTGTTTCTTTCTAAAGCCTTTTCTCACACACACACACACACACACACACACACACACACACACACACACACACACACACACACACACACACACACACACACACACATACACACACACACACACAAGCTGTGCAGCGTAAGCAAAACAAGACACTAGCTCTCTAAATATGCTACCATGACTCTGTGTACCGTTCTGCGGGGTTAACAGATTACTTCAAAAAATATGTCTGAAAAAAGGAAATACGTTAATAATAAAAACACAACTGTTAATAGTATTCACAATATAGGCTACTGAAAAGTAGCGAATAAACACTAATAAACTGTGTGTGCAACTTACAATAATTGATGTAAAAAGCGATTTATTGTGTGAGGGGGAAAAGGCATGACCCTATTTCTTAATCTCTTATTGTATTTAATTTTTTCATATTGATTTCCCAGACGACTAAACTGGACGCAGTAGGCCCCAAACATATGAATGTGTTGGGACATCGTGAAGGTGTTATGAATTAAGGAATGCATTATTTTTGTACAAAAAAGCAAGCACATTTTTTTAAAACAACTCCACAATGATCCACCTTTGTGGTTGTTCTTCTTTTAAAAGCGACGCATAGCTAAACGAGTAGTACTATTAGCGTAAACTACATAGAAGTATCAAATTCATTAAACAACAAAGAAATAATGAAAGTGACTCAGTGTTATGCGAACACTCTTTGCAGCATAAACAAGTCACTGCGTTCTATATTTCTATAAAATATCTTAAATAAGCAGAATTCTAGACAGACTGCGCTTATTTAGCTTGCAAGCTAGCTCGCTCACTCCCTCACTCATTAATAAACTAGTTGCCCAGCATTGATTTGTTTACATTTCAGCATTATGCGTGGCTAGAATTTAGCTAAATTCTCCTAAGGGACAGCAAATTAAGTCACTGACCTGTGTGTGTCCTCTTGTGGATTTTCAAGTTTTCCGAACGCGCAAATACTTTTCCACAGCCGGGGAATGGACAGGGGAACGGTTTCTCTCCGGTGTGCACTCTGATGTGATTCACAAGTTTGTACTTTGCTTTAAATGGCTTTCCTTCTCGTGGACATTCTTCCCAAAAACAGATATGGTTTGCTTGCTCTGGTCCTCCAACGTGCTCCACAGTCACATGTGTCACTAGTTCGTGCATGGTGCTGTAAGTTTTGGAGCAAAGTTTCTTGGCGGAGTGCTCTGGCTCCAGCCACTTGCAGATGAGTTCTTGCTTGATCGGTTGCCTCATGTAACGGAAAAAAGCGCCAGCTCCGTGGTGGTGGTGGTGGTGGTGTGCGCTGAGATTCATGTTCAGATTGAGCCCGCCGTATCCGTGCAGCGGAGAAGCAGCGAACGGGTCTGCCCTGGAGCTCGCTACTTGACTCAAATGATCAGACCGAACGTACATTTCGGCAGGTATTCCTAACCTTATTTGTCCGTTCAAGGCTTGGCCACCTGGTGCTCCGGTAGATGGCTGCTCGTGATGAAGTCCAGGGAAGAGGGTATGGTTCCCAGGGTCGGGGTGATGACCATAGTGTCCCGGATAGCTACCTGTTGTTGAGACAAACATTCCGTGGTGAGAGGCTGAACCAGAAGTCTGATCGGTCAGCACAGGCATGGCTTGAGCTGTCAAATCTCGGCGAATGAGGAAATCCCTACCTGCGGATAGCGCCTGGGCCGTGTGAGACATAGAGTACGGGACCGTTGCCGCCTGCACCGGGCCAAAAGCTCCCGTTTGACTGGAGACCACTTCACTGTGGCCTGCAATATGATGATTGTGGTGGTGATGGTGGTGGGGATAATGATGGGTTGGGCTGATTTTGAGGGCCGCGGAGTGCCCCATGTGTTCTGGCCCGAATGGACTCGGCCCCAGGCGGGGTTCCGCAGTCATCTCCCCAGGGTGCGAGTGAGCCATTGAGTGTGGATGGCTGCTGAACCCCGGGAAGCCTGTCACGCTCTGAGGGGTATGGTGGTGATGATGGTGATGGTGGTGAGCCCCTGCCAAGTCAACTAATCTCAGCGTCGTGTTCCGTTTGGAAAACGCGGGGTCCATCACAGGGCTTCCCAAAGCATCCACGCTCATTACTCCTAATTTTAGAATAACTTGACAGCAGGCAAAATAATAATAATGATGATGACAAATATATTTTAATCGCTTTGAAGAATACAGAAGAAAAAAAAATTAAACTTCCCCTAAAGTTTAGTTGCTATCTCAGTGCCTACGTGGAATCCCATTCGGTTGAGAGGCAGCAGCAGGACGCTTTGATATACTGAATAGAGATTCATGGTAGGCGCTGCAGCCCGTGGAGCCAAACAATCACCGAGCGCTCTAATTGGTCAGAGCTCCGTGATTGACGTCACTCGTGACAGTTTCCAATGCGAAGAAAAATGTTTTAGTGACAGCAAACAGCGAGCGCGCATGCGCCGAGCCTCAGGCAGCGGATGAAAAAAATGCTTTTGTTATGCAAAGGTTATTGTACTTTTAACTGCAATCCCAAAGTTGCAACGAAGCAATGTAACCTTTATTTATATTACAGCTGTGGAGAATGAGCGACTGCGCTTTAAAACAGTGCTACTTACCGCAATAAGCAAACTAGAAAGTGTGGACTTGCATGCAATAAAAAAGCGACATGTATGTTCAGTCTGGTAGTCCGTTATAGAAAACATGTTGAAGAAGCTCCGTAATAAGCATCGAAAACGGCGGTTAGTAGCCTACAAAGTTTGCACGCTGCTTGCTTAGACTCCGATTTTTCTATAATTAACCATTTTGTTGACAAAAAAAAAAAAAAAAAAGTTTTCACACCCCTTTTTTTTCCTCTAACGGTGCTTCTGCGTCGTCATGGGATCGGTGTCTTGTGAAAAGCGCGAAGGTCGCCTATTGTCCAGAGGGGAAAAAGTAACGCAAAAGACCTGTTGTTATGATCGGGGGTAATTTTCGGCCTCAGTTGTTCAGCGGCGGCGGATCAGGCACGCAGGAGGTGGTGCTTCATCAAAAGTGTAGGCTACAGGGCAGCAAAGCAAAGAAGTCTTGGCAACATAGCTCGAGTAGCTATTAAATAAAAATCCTAATACACAATAATCCTTAATTTACGTCTTTCAGAGACGTAAAATGTATCTCATCGTTATTGAATAAAGATATTGTTGACAGTGCACCTGTTATGAATAAAGTAGCCATGAATCAACAACCGGCTGTTGTGTTGCCGCCTCATCTTGTGGAAAAAGCTTGAAAGCAAGTGGCAAGTATCCACCTCATGAAAACAAGCTCAGGAATTGTAATGGCATTCTTTGAACTTTGCCCATGGGAAGGCATTTGAAGCGAATGCTGATATTTTAAAATATAAAACTGACTTCATCCGAATGTATATCTAAGTGGTGTTTTAAATGTCCACAAGGTTTAACATGAAAAAAAAAATGTAGGATATATCTATCTAATGCAAATGAAGTTTACATGTAATACTAATACAGTGGTAGTATTTTAAATACCCTGCTTCCATGTTGCCGCAAGGAGAGAAAAATAGAACTCACGAGGAAAAATTATCAAGCCAAACCAAAATAGCACAACTTATATAAAAAAAGTTTGATCTTATTGTTTGTATGTATCTAATTTTCCAATATGTAATGAAATATGCCATAAGTGCAATCACCATGATGCAGTGAAATAAGTTTTCGTGCATGGAATGTTTCCTGCTTAAAAAAAAAAAAATTGCAAATAGTCTACTACTTAATTCCAATACAAAATTATTACCTTGATCGAAGCTTTATCTTAATCAAACCTGCCAGACACAGATAGAAGGTGTTGGGTGGACTGGCCTATAAGGTCAGACAGTTACTATATATGTTAAATATCATATGTTCAAGCTGTACCGGTATTAGGCTGATTATACGGGAGAGTACAGACCGCATTTAGATTGTATTAGTGCTCATGTGTCTCGATGAAAAATGGAAAAAGTTGGCACCCCCCACCCACAGCCCACAGTTAGTAACTTCACTCAAAGACATAGTTTATGGTATTACAGCATATCAGTGCAAAACATAGAAACAGCCGTGACATAACATTTTTTTTTTTTACACTTTTACTTTGTGGCTGCAAGACTGAAAAATCGCATTTCACGGAAACATTACTTAATCTAAAGACCATTGTGTTCGTATTTGTTGTTCACGTATTAACACTCGAATCCAACACTAAGTCTAAAATCCACACATTTAATTTTTGAAAATAATAAAAGCGTGACCTTTTTTAACTTTAGGTGGCTTTATTTTAATCAAGGTCAAGATGCATTCAATTACTGATGCAAATAAATTGGTATTCCCTTGAGAAAGGTCATGAATTGATCTGTCAGGCCTCTGGTGACAAAACCACACAATCCGTCTCATCAATAAGTAAACATTGTATGAACTATGACTAGTGAATATGTTAGTCAAATGACTGGGGCTTAGGGTCGAAGTGATCGCAGTTGCATTCTTTAGGAATTTCTTTAGCTCGTAACACAAAGTTTATTTTTCAGCTTCTTTTCGTGTGGTAAAAGGGGAAATATGCTAAGACTGAATACGGTTTTGATTTGACAATAAAGAAAATGGAAGACAAGTTTTTTTTTTTTTTTTTTTTTTTTTTTTTTTTTAATAAGTTGAATGGCGCCAAACAGATTAGGTGTGCTTGTCCTTTAATATTCTTTAACTTCAACAATAAAAATAGTGTAATACACTTTACTGATTCCAGTTTTTTTTTTTCAAAATCTAATTTAACTGTTACAAGCAGTAGCCTACTTGCATATGAAAAAACAAAACAAAAAAAAAACACATTATTAAAATATTTCCAAATTATCCCAACCTCCAAAACTTATTTCGTCTCCACGCTAGAGTCTTACCGTTTTTCACCTGTTGAAGTCACCGTCCAGATTTCTTTTATAAAGATAACGTCCGTTAGACAAAACATTCAACTCAGCAGCTTCGGCTGGCCCTCTCTCTCTCTCTCCCTTTCTCTCTCTCTCTCTGGAAGGAGTTTGAGAGTGTATGGAACTGAAGGCTGCAGTCTGGATGATATTTTAATGGTTCGTCTGTTCATGCGGCTTTGAACTCCAGCCGCCGGAGTTTCCTGCAGAGAGAAATCCCACTTCACAACTTCCACAACCCACAAGTTTTACACACATACACAAGGGTGATACATTACGGCCTTAATCTTTCAAAAACACCGGTTAAAAATATGAATAACAGAAAGAGACACCTCGTTCGCAGGTTTGAAACTATTATTTGAAGTTTGAAGGTTTCTACGGAAGGCCTACTGAGTTTAGGCACAGAGCCTTTTTTTAAACTAAACTAATCAGAGGCGTAAAACGCACTGCGTTTAAGTATATAATGTGGATATCAAAGCAATAATTAGATTCCAACAACTGCATCAAACAAGTGTTGAGCAGAAGTGACTTTTACTGCGTATTGCAAAACCAGTGAAGGAATAGTTTGCCAGAGATCTCTCAATGCCCGTAAAAGTAAACCATACAACGCCCACTATTAAAGTAACCAAAAAAACGTGATGTCGGTGCATTCCAATTATCCTTATAGATCATATTTTGTAGCTACTGTTGACAAATGTATACATTGGATGAGCTCAAATGTATGCATTGAATTGCTCAAAAACTAATAAAAATGTCATTTTAACTTCACATGTATGGAAAGACCGCACAAAACACTATTTTGTTTTTCATGAGTATGAGTTTCATGTCATGAAAGAATAGCTACACTGTATCACATTTCAGCGAGTGTTTACTCGATGCGCGCCAGGTTCTTCTCATAGCATCGGGCTGCCACATAAGTAGGCCAAACGTGGAAGCACTCCGTCTAGGACAAAAGCTATTATTCGGCCATGCATTCGCTAAACTCTGTTTCTGAATTTTAACATCCAGAGCAAAATCACAGTCAGCAACCTCCCGACAATCCCATAGATTGATGATGTAAACCGACCAATCGCACTGATGCTGAGGCATGGCGGGCTGTTATTTGGTGAGTGAATGTTAGTAGGGGGAGAGCGCCCTCTCCAATGATGGTCCAAGCACGGGGTCACGTGCTGCCCCCCTCCTTCCCCATTCATCAGGGGTGGACTGTGTTGTCTTTTCAATTCATTTATCTGCAGGAATGATTGCGACTATCAGTCTGAAGCTCACCGCCTGACTGAGGAGGTGAAAGTTGCGCCACAGGAAGATAAACCGCAAAAGACAATATTGCACATGATTTGCGTGTGCATCGGATGAGCAAGAGAGGGAAATTCCTCTCTACTAAAAGTAAATAGGAATAGGGGATCGGAGTTTGCCTTGCACAGACTTAAGTCAGAGAAATAGCAAGCAGAGACAGTTGTTAGAGATTCTTCCTCTCGCAGTCTCCACCGCTGCAGACTGAAGATGCTCTTGGACGCAGGACCACAGTATCCCACCATTGGAGTGACTACTTTCGGCTCCACCAGACATCACTCAACAGGCGAAGTTACAGACAGAGAAGTGGCTTTGGGTATCAATCCGTTCGCCGACGGTATGGGCGCTTTTAAAATCAACCATAGCTCCCACGATCTTGGCTCTGGACAAACGGCGTTTTCCTCGCAGGCACCCGGTTACGCCGCCGCCGCTGCCCTGGGACACCATCATCACCCCACTCATGTCAGCTCGTACTCCACGGCCGCGTTCAACTCCACTCGGGACTTTCTCTTTCGCAATCGGGGCTTCGGAGACGCCACGAGCGCCCAACACAGTCTCTTCGCCTCCGCCGCAGGAAGTTTCGCCGGGCCACATGGACACTCTGACGCCGCTGGGCACCTGCTCTTCCCGGGACTGCACGAGCAAGCGGCCACGCACGCATCCTCCAACGTGGTGAACAGTCAGATGCGCCTGGGCTTTTCCGGGGACATGTACGGGAGGGCCGAGCAATACGGTCACGTCGCGAGTCCGAGGTCCGAGCACTACGCCTCGACCCAGTTGCACGGCTATGGCCCCATGAACATGAATATGGCTGCTCATCACGGGGCAGGGGCCTTCTTTCGGTACATGAGACAGCCCATAAAGCAAGAGCTCATCTGCAAATGGGTCGAACCAGAGCAGCTGACGAATCCGAAAAAGTCCTGCAACAAAACTTTCAGCACCATGCACGAGCTCGTGACCCACCTGACGGTGGAGCACGTTGGGGGGCCAGAGCAGTCGAACCACATTTGCTTTTGGGAAGAGTGTTCCCGGGAAGGGAAACCGTTTAAAGCAAAGTATAAACTTGTGAATCATATCCGAGTTCACACCGGAGAGAAACCGTTTCCGTGTCCGTTCCCCGGCTGTGGAAAAGTATTTGCCCGATCGGAAAATCTGAAAATCCATAAAAGAACACACACCGGTAAGAAATGCATTATTTTCCTATACATACATTTCTATCATTGATGTTGTAATTAAGGGACCGTAAATAAGCATTTATTGCCAAGCAAATAATGCTGGTATTATTATTTGTTTCTTTGTCCTATAGAAAAAAAAAGAAAAAGAAAAATCACACCAAGCATAATTATATACGACGCGAATTAGTAGGCCTATTTATGTTCGTTATGGGTTGTATAATATCAAACAAATAAAAACATGTATCGTTGCAAAAGAAAAAATTGCAGGAATAATTTTGAGTTTAGTAGTGGAATATAGGGGTAGTAACTTTTTATATTTGCTCATATTTATTTGCTCTATTTATGCATCTACAAAATGTAACTGATTTTTTAAAAATAATTTTTAAATGTATTTTGAGAGATTTTTTTGCTCTGTTTTGTTAGGTGAAAAGCCGTTCAAGTGTGAGTTTGACGGCTGTGACAGGCGCTTTGCGAACAGCAGTGATCGTAAGAAACACATGCACGTCCATACCTCTGACAAACCATATCTCTGCAAAATGTGTGATAAATCCTACACACATCCCAGCTCCCTCCGGAAACACATGAAGGTAACGTTACAAAATATTATTTTTCACCTACGTTATTTTATTTCTGCACACTTCCATTTGTTTTCTTTTTTTTCAGTTTACTGAACGCTATTTTACAGTATCTGTGGCTTTTTATGGAATATTGTTATGGTGTTGCACCCAAAAAATGTGCACCAAAATTATAATGTTATATCGATGTAATCTATACATGACGCTAAATCCAATCTGATAGAATCTATTGCATTGTTCGAGTGTTTTTTTTTTTTTTTTTTTTTTTTTGAGATAACTATGAAGCACACATGGCGGTGGAGCTTTATGCACACACTGATCTCTGTTTGCCTTCGACGCAGGTTCACGAGGCGTCGTCTCAAGGATCCCAACCCTCCCCTGCAGCCAGCTCCGGCTACGAGTCCTCCACGCCGCCCACCATCGTGTCCCCTTCCACAGAAAACCAGAGCAGCAGTTCCATATCACCAGCATCATCCACAGTTCACCACACGAGCAGCCACAGCACCCTATCGTCAAATTTTAATGAATGGTACGTGTAAATATTTTCAAAAGACTGCAGAATTAAGACTGCTTTGGAACCAAGACTCAAAAGTCAGCCTATTCTCGCGTGGACCTACATACACACACAATGTGAAGAATCTGAACGGTTGTCTAGAGAGAGCAGTGCATGGACGGAGTGTGCAACGCTCTTGACAGCCGATTTTGTCCTCCATTTCTTTTGCTATTTTTCCCCTCTTCTTCCTTTTTTCATATTTTCGGAAGACTGCACAGAGAACTTCAATTGCATGCTACCAGCAGGTCACAGCCTGTTTTGTTTTGTACATAAAGATTCACCTAGTTTAAAATGTAATATTTTATTTTGTAAATAGTCATAATACAGTTTAAGGGAATTTGTGAAAAAATGTGGTCCCTAGATATATGGAAAATGAAATGGTTTTACGAATATTGCGATGAATAGTCTTGACTGAAAAGAATGTTATAGTTTATGTGTACCAAATGTGAATTACCCAGTATTACCACAGTCTACACGTTTACCTAACCGATTAGTATTAATGTGCTTTTGTATCCAGTGCAACATTTCGTCTCCAGTCCAGTCTGAGTAGCACACAGTTGTTGTTATTTAATGTCATGTCGATAAACCGTGTAGTGAAAGCCTGAAGCTCCGTGTCAATCTTGTTTATGTAAGTGATAAAATATAAACCTATCTGTCTATTGCATTGGCAATTGCAAGAAATTATTACTTGTATATAACTCAATTTTCCATATTTATCCGCATGTAAAGGACCGGTAACACATGTTAGAGATAATCGGTATTTATGGAAAATGCGTTCGTAGGGTATGTAAAATTTAGTTTACGAAATAATGTTTGGTTACTTTTCGTACAATATTAAAGAATTAAACGTACAACAGAAATGCCTACAATATTTTATTTCTCGACTGTTCTTTAAACAATTGAATTGGAGGTTGAGAAACAACACAAATATTATTTATATTTATTTTTCTATCAGTCTAAATTAATAATTGCAACAATAACCACTGGTGTTAAGTATCACGAGGACAAGAGTTAGTCTTTAGGATTTAACGCTTAAAATGGAAATTACATTTCAGTCCTAAAAAAAAGAAAAGGAAGAAAATCCGCCTGCTTTTATATTTTGCCCCACTAATTCAGCAGGACGAATTATTGTTTAAGTAATTTAATTTCACTTTTGTCCCCCTCATTATTAACAGAGATTAAATATAACCATTTCCCCAAGGTAACGTTTTAAAGCATTAACACGTTAAATCGTGACGAATTCATTTTAATATAAAAAGTCTGCATTACTTGACTCTCCTCGTGGCCTTACATAATTCTGCTTGTTTGGGACCAGTATATGGTAGGAGTGAAGGACTTGAGCCCAAGAAAAGAGTCACTGTTGGGCTTTTGTTCTTGGTTGCAACTTGCTTGATCGCCCCATTAGGCACATCAAGATCACGAGCGCGCTTGATATCGCCACTGCACAATTCTCACTCAGCGGTTTTGCCAACTGCTAAAGATGCTGTGTGGATATTCAAATCTATACGGTGATACAATGCTTAACCATTGCGTATTTCTTCACGGCCAAAAAAGCGCAAAGTTTTCTGGAATCAGAGAGGGAATGTGCACCTATGGAGGGAGGGGGCAATCTGAGCGCTTCTAAGTCCAGGCAAGCACGCGGTCTGTAGGCTACTATTAGGAGTATGCACGCATGCAACTTTGTGTGTTTGTCTCAGATAACACAAGATCATTAGCATGTGCAAATTTAAACTGTGCCCCAAGGCTATGAAACTAATGAATCGAGCATTGCAGTGTTTCTAATTCGCGGCCATTTGGATGTATTTTTGTTTTTAAATGTGTTCCGACGACATGTTCGTTGCAAAGCGGTGCTTAGTCGCTTAAAGGAAAATGCGATATACCCTACAGTGTTTACATGTTCCTCTTGGGGGGTGTGCACAAGTGCAGGCGCGAGTGTTGACTGCCGTGCGCGTGCATGCGCGTGAGAAATAGCCCACCGACAGGAGGAGATACTGACTTCGGGAAAATATAAACATATTGGCACATCAAACAGTAGGGGCGAATGCGAAATGCATTATGTCGGAGGTGATTTTTTTCCCGAAATATGTTCATATTCTCCTTCCACGGGTTATTAGGTTTTGAGATATGTGAATGATGGTAATAAAATGAATTGTTCGACTCTATTTAACACTCTATCTATTCAAACGTTCTGGTACATTTTCATTCATGCACCGTTAGAGTAACAGTAGAAAGTGTTACGTATTGATCCGTACAATGGAATGCACATTTTTGAAGGAAGTCGTTTCGCTTGCCTGTTATCCTCATTACTCCTATTTTCCCCAGAAAATAAAAGCACAACAATCATATCCATGGACAAACGCCATTACAATATGGCTATGTTAGATTATTTGACGGATATGACTGTTAACTAAGATATCAGTGCTTGTTTTTATTTATTTTTTTGGTGTTAGTTTTCCGTTGTAGTACACCCAGCATTTCAAATAAATATAGGCAAATGGCTATTTAAAAATTATAATGCAAAAATACATTTAGGTGCATGTCACATTTACACATACTATTCATAATAACACCACATAAAAGGCGCACAGATGACAGTTCATAAACATAGACGCAAATATATTTTTGCATTGTCTTCGATTCTAAACACACTAAAACTAGTTTAGAAAAACGTAAACAATCTGGACCTAGCAGCCTACTGAGTATTAGGCCTAATATGAATAGTCATAATTAGCATGTTTTTATGATCATTACAAAAATCCGATAGTGAAAATTGTACACATTTTGTGTGTGTATATATATATATATATATATATATATATATATATATGAAATATACCTAAATCTTATAGTCGACTAATTGAAAGCCGCATGCGTTTCTCTATGAATATATTACGCCAAACTTTCTCAGAAAATAACCGCATATTTTTATAATAAGCTTCTATGGTGGCTCTATTTATAATACAATTACCGTTTAATTTGAGCGAAGAATTGTCTAATTTTGACATGCAGCCTAAACGCAAACGTCATATAAATGAGTCAAAGCTTTTTGACATTCGTAGCCTACATTAAACACAAATCACTTCACCGTTCAAATTAGTTATTTTCATAAGAACGAAAAATGACTTTCCAACAAGTTACATAACAGTCAATGCGAGCCTTACGTAACTATTAACCTTAACATGCACTTGTGCAGTCCTAAATAACCGTCGGTTGCCTGTTTTTAAGGCTCTCCAGTATGTTTTCCATATCCAGATACTGAGCGATGAACTTTCTGATTGTTGCGCAGCTGTTGTCTAGAGATGGATGCATCGCTGTTCTTTCTCTGTAATGTAAAAGTAGCTGACAGTTTTCCCCTCTCATTCATATGCGCTTGACCTCTCTCTGACTTCAGCGCCGTCGTGTTCGGCTGAACGCGTAGAAACGAGATCAGGATGAGAAAAAAAGACATTTAAACTTGAACGCAGAGTGCAAATTGACAAGAGTGCGCCAGAGAGTCTGTGGAGGGTGACTGTTATTCTGCATTGAGATGGATGATTATTTTCAGAGTATTTATCATTGCTTTGTAAAGAAAGCACTATAGATTGGTAGTGCAAAGATATGCAAATAGGTCATTTTTCTTGTTTTGATAGGTCAAGGGGGCATAGGGAGAAATGCAAAATATTATACTGCGTGTAATAACTGAGTGACCACACACTTAAAAAGCCACAAAAAAGTAATATATATATATATATATATATATATATATATATATATATATATATATATATATATATATATATATATATATATATATATATATATATATATATATATATATATATAAATGTATAGTTAAATTAACAATTTTATATTTATAATTTCAGAGCAATTTTGTTTGTTATTACTTAGTAATAACACATGTAATTACACTGTGAAATAATATATATATATATATATATATATATATATATATATATATATATATATATATATATATATATATATACACACACACACACAGCATATCAAAATTGAGTTATTTAAATACACTTATTACTGTTTTAATCAGCCTATATTTGCGCATGTATGGACACGTTAAGATAAAATTGTGCTGAATAACTTTAAAATTCACCCTCTTAGAGATCCAACGGGACCTTGGAGAAGTCTGGTGAACCTATAGCCAAATGTTTATTGAGTATGGCCCTTTGCGCACTCCATACTCTGTGTTTTTTTCACTCTGCCCACAGCTTGGATTCACACTGCTAAAGAAAGAGCCGTCAACTAACATGAGTCATAAGGGTTTTTGTGACCCCTCCAGCATTAGTTGTGGACACCATGACACGCTATTAAGTTTGGACCACAGAAGATTTGTGGAGGCGCTGACATTGTCTATGTTGTCGTGTTCCCTTGACACGTTGCTAAATAGGGTCATTCCAATTAGTTGTTTGGGACAGAGCTGGACTTCTTCAGGGATATTGAGTGTCTAGGGTAAAAATAACGAAATAGGAAGTCCATAAAATCAATATATTTAATAAAACAATTAATAAAAAATAAGCGTATTATCTGCAAAACATTGGTTTCTATCTATCTTAACATTAAACATTATACATATACAAAAGGTATGGCATTTTAATAAGCATAAATGAAAACAAAATGTGCAGAACAAACCCTGCTTTCTTAGGTTACCTGTCGTGACGCCAAGGAAAGTCTTTTCATGGGTAATGTTATTGTGTGGATTGGTATTTTATTTACTCGTCTCAGATGAGAGCAGCTTGTGGACATCTGCTCTTTTAATTGCATCTCATCAGTATAATAAATGTTAAAGTCTGGAGGTGAGGCAATAGATTGGAACACGCAGATAATGGCCCTTCAAATGGAGTCTTGGAAGGTTATTCATTAAAGAAGTAATTTATAAACTTAATGCACTTATAAAATAGCTTAATATTGGGTCTTTTTGCATTTCATGGGCCAGACATTAGAAGCAGATAATAAGAGAGCGTACATACTCGAATTAAAAACAAGACGGTCATAACATGCAGGAAAAATCCCTCTGCACACTGTGAGCAAACATGTTTTTCATTTTTTATTTATATATCAGATCTATCATGCTCGTAAACGGCAAGATGGAAATCTCGGGAGAAGGGTTATAGTGCGTGTGTGTGGATGGGTGTATTTATTTATTTTTAAACTTCTAGAAAAGTGACAACAATTTTTTTGTATAATCTGATAAGCAAATTAATAATAGCAAATAATTTGAACAAAGTCCCATACGTTATGACAACAATGTACAGATATGCACAGTCTCTTAAGCACATTTCATTTGTTATCAATGTTTCGACTCAAGTAGCCCTACAAATAAAATGGGCTTAAGAGAGTGTGCTGCTATATTTTCTTTGGATTAAGATTTTTTTTCCCTTTATCTCGCACCTCAAAAGAAGAGCGTTTGCTTTACTGTTCTTCTAAGGATTTACAATGCTTAGTCAGGTCAACTTTTGTACAAGATACAACTCATTTTTACGTCAGTTTAATCCAATGTAAGTTGAAATTAAGTTCATTGCACTTAAAAAAATAAGGCAGCAACTTACAGTGTACAGAGTGCAAAGTTCTTTAAATGTCCTTTTAAAGCGTGTATGCGGAGAACTGAATGATTTCAAGCATCCAGTGAAGTTTTCATGCTCTTCATTAAATCAGAATACAGAGAACTAATTAAAACATGCTGTAGAATGCTCCCCAATTAACATAATCGTTGACCTCATTAATATTGCGCATTGAACCAAAGAAGGGAAGTTTGGGCTCTTTGTAATTAGATACAGAGATATGTTTGCATCTTGGAAACAGTTGTTAAGAACATCAAACACACCTTGGCACAAAGATAACAGAGAGAGAAGCTCGTTTTGGAGGGAAAATGTTTGTAGACTAAAGTTATTGAAATGCTCTTCACAAGTAGCTATGCAATCTCAGAGAGAATGATCTGAGAGAATACACGATGAACGATAGAGGTCAGAAATGAAGTGCGCAACTCTTTGTTTTCATGACCTAGAGGTGAGTGGAATATAATAATCTGGCATTGATGAGATACATGGACGATAGCATTTGGTGGCTGTCGCATGCATATTTGTCGACTACAAAATAATCATTTCCATTTCTAATTGCTAAATGGTATAGTGTATATCACAAAACTTGAAACCCTTTATATTATACTGAGTGTTCTGGTACATAATTCAGATTTGGTATTAAACTACTAAAAATGCTTTGAGCTTCGTGTTCGCCTGAAAAGTTGGCTTTGAAAGAGCAAAAGTTGGCTTTAGAAAAGCCTTGGCTTTAAAAGAGCAACAATCATTCAAGTCTATGCCCGAGGAAGAATAACTTTGGTGCAGAACACATACAAATCACCATCAGTGACTTCAATTCCAGTGAAACCAGTCAAAATTTAGTCATCTGTTCCTTTGGTGACCTCATATATCGGAGTAAGTGAAGGAGGCAAATAAGGTAAGTCAAAAATCTCAATAAATCATTTTTGGCATGGCTCTGTGTTCTTTGGATTCTTGCATTGTCTTCAAAGTGTTGCATGTTGTAATATAAACTTTCTGTACCTGGATACATTATACAGAATCTTTCACGTCAAGAAGGAAACATTATTTTGGCGATCTGTACGTGGAAGTGCTATGAACCCATTCCACCTTCAGTTCCGTTTTTTCCCCAAGTGTTGGTGAAATGTACTGTTACTCCCCTGTATGATTCCCTCATGTTAGAGGACTAGAGGACGAGCTGGATAGAGATGTTTCTGCTTGCTGCACATGCCACAACACTTCCCTATAATTTGGCATAACGAGGTTTGGAATTTCACAATTCATAGTCTGCATTACACGGGGGCATCTTAACAAGCGCTATTTTGTACGGTTAATGCTGATGGCTGACCTGCCATGATTTTTGATATATATATATATATATATATATATATATATATATATATATATATATATATATATATATATATATATATATATATATATATATATATATATATATATATATATATATCAACTGTTTCCCTCTTGTAAAAATCACCATGTTGTACAGCTGTTATTTTTTTAAAGGAAAGATATGATGTAATTTGAAGAAACATCTATTATCTCCCATACCAAAAACAAATGTCTAATTATTTTCTGTCTGTGTGTGTGTGTGTGTGTAGAATAAAACAGTTATAGTCGTAATTAAATTCTATTTAAAGTTACAATATTCAACGTTTGGGATGGGCAATGAGTTGTTGAGTCTATTAAACAGATATTCATAAGCAGCAAAATCTTGGCTTCATTCAGAATCAGAGTAGAGAATATAGAATAGAGCTGTGCTCTAGCTATAGTTACTGGCTGGCATCAAAATGCAACATGTCTGTTTAACATTCACCATAAACAACATAAAATTTTATATGTTAATGTATTCATTTTATTTCCCCCCTCTAAAAGTAACCACTACACAGCAGTGTTTTCATATGATACCATAAAGAATTATAACATTATCAAACATTCCCTTTAACTAACTGTGGTGTTATACAGAAACACACATATTTTATGCACGTTACATAAACCAGAGAAGTCGCATGTATTGTATTCAGCAGGAAAGACGATTCTTCATGCCAGATGCGACTACAGTTATGCAGATAACACCATTTGTGCGAGCAGACCGGAGCTTAGCCGTTTGGAGTCAGCTACCTTCTCATGATTGATAATTATCAGCCCAAATACCTTGGCTTGGTCCAGGTGGCTGCCATTTATTACGCTTCTTTTCTTTGCTCTAATTAATTACTAATTGATTTTAGCACCTGCATTGGCAAAGCAGACATTTTTTTTGTTGTTGTATCTCAGAGGCGTTATTTAACACTCAAAATTACAAACTTGCTTGTCTCTGTCCACCTGAGCACATTTTTTATTTATTTACTTTATTGCATTGTTAAAATATATAATTACTGTATTCTGTTTCATATATCACATTTATCAAAAAAATATACTCTGTTTAGCCATAAAGACAAACAGTGCTTATGAGAAAAGAAAAATCTTGGGGGTGTTGGTTGACTGGTCTCTCTCTGCAATGTTTGCGTGCTAAAATCAACATCTGTCTCTAAAAAAAATAAGCATGTCCATCACGTTTGACAACAGGATTCCCTGTTTAATTCAAGTCCATCATTCCTTTCCGACATCTCAAAATACAGATGCATCTAAGGGACCGGTCTGTTGTATCCACTACCAAGGCAACCATATGTACATTTAACTCAAAAAACTACAAACTTTTTTTATCCTTTAATTTATTCTCAGTAACTTGGGAACATACTCATGATAATCTCAAGACCTTGGCCGCTACAAGGTCCAGGAATCTTTCCAACAGGCAGTAAAGAAACTCCAAGCTTCTTTTCATAACCACTGAAGGGCGACTAGGTCACGTGACGATTCTCATTGCTCGGGTTGGATCGGTTCATTGTGCTTCACTGGGAGGAAATGCATCGACAGTTAGCAGTCAGACATTCTACTTTGTAAAGTTTGATGATCTATAATGACTATATTAAGCTATTCATTTAGATATTTTTTTGTCGTCAGATTGTCAAAAATTGTCAGATGTTTTGTACTAGTCATATAAAGTCAACATGAAATGAAAATCCCATCCAAATACTTAATTTAATCCACTGTAATTGTTTGGATTGTGAAAAGTATATACATTTATCATCAAATATTATTCTCTAAAGTCTTGCTATGATCAAGAGCACACAACAAATAATATCCAATATAAATTATCTTTATTCCATACACACAGGAGACGAGGGAGATGAAGTAAACACAACAGCTGTAATTAAATGAGATCGGGCAATGATCACAGGACTTATAGACTGAGCAAACAAAAAAAGATTTATTTAATGATTTAATAAAACAACAGGTGATCAGGATAATCAATGAAGCACACTAGGTCAAACAGGCAAATAGAAACATACACGTGACATACAGAATTAAGTTGTTTCTGCCACAGAATAAATTGCTAATAATTGCTACTTTTTATCTCACAATTAAATTGTCACAATTGCGAGTTATTAAGACAGAATATAAACAAAAACACTTCTGAGAAAAGAAGAACTGCATCAGAATAAAGTCAGAATTTTGTAATAAAGACAGAAATGCAAGATATAAAGTCAGAATTGTGAGATATAAAGTCAGAATTTTGTAATAAAGACAGAAATGCAAGATATAAAGTCAGAATTGTGAGATATAAAGTCAGAATTGTGAAATATAGAGTCAGAATTGCGAGTTATAAAGTCAGAATTGTGAGCTATAAAGTCGGAATTTTGTGATATAAAGTCAGAATTGCCTAATAAGAGGAAGATTTGCAAGCTATAAAGTCAGAATTAAGAGATATAAAGTCAGAATTAAGAGATATAAAGTCAGACTTTTTTGACATAAAGTCAGAATTGCGAGATATAAAGTCAGAATTGCAAAATATAAAGTCAGAATTGTGTGATATAAAGTAAGATTTGCGAGCTATAAAGTCAGAATTGTGTGATATAAAGTAAGATTTGCCAGCTATAAAGTCAGAATTGTGAGATATAAAGTCAGAATTGTGTGAGATAAAGTCATAATTGCGAGATATAAAGTCAGAATTGTGTGATATAAAGTCAGAATTGTGTGATATAAAGTCAGAATTGTGTGATATAAAGTCAGAATTGTGAGATATAAAGTCAGAATTGTGTGAGATAAAGTCATAATTGCGAGATATAAAGTCAGAATTGTGTGATATAAAGTCAGAATTGTGATATATAAAGTCAGAATTGTGATATATAAAGTCAGAATTGCGAGATATAAAGTCAGAATTGTGTGATATATAAAGTCAGAATTGCGAGATATAAAGTCAGAATTGTGATATATAAAGTCAGAATTGTGATATATAAAGTCAGAATTGTGTGATATAAAGTCAGAATTGTAAGATATAAAGTCAGAATTGTGAGATATAAAGTCAGAATTGTGAGATATAAAATCAGAATTGCGAGATATAAAGTAAGAATTGTGAGATATAAAGTCAGAATTGTGTGATATAAAGTCAGAATTGTGAGATATAAAGTCAGAATTGAGAGATATAAAATCAGAATTGCGAGATATAAAGTCAGAATTGCGAGATAAAAAGTCAGAATTGTGTGATATAAAGTCAGAATTGTGAGATATAAAGTCAGAATTGTGTGATATATAGTCAGAATTGTGATATAAAGTCAGAATTGTGTGATATAAAGTCAGAATTGAGAGATATAAAATCAGAATTGCGAGATATAAAGTCAGAATTGCGAGATAAAAAGTCAGAATTGTGAGATATAAAGTCAGAATTGTGAGATATAAAGTCAGAATTGTGTGATATAAAGTCAGAATTGCGAGATATAAAGTCAGAATTGTGAGATATAAAGTCAGAATTGTGAGATATAAAGTCAGAATTGTGAGATATAAAGTCAGAATTGTGAGATATAAAGTCAGAATTGTGTGATATAAAATCAGAATTGCGAGATATAAAGTCAGAATTGCGAGATATAAAGTCAGAATTGCGAGATATAAAGTCAGAATTGTGTGATATAAAGTCAGAATTGTGAGATATAAAGTCAGAATTGCGAGATATAAAGTCAGAATTGTGTGATATAAAGTCAGAATTGCGAGATATAAAGTCAGAATTGTGAGATATAAAGTCAGAATTGTGTGATATAAAGTCAGAATTGTGTGATATAAAGTCAAAATTGTGTGATATAAAGTCAAAATTGTGTGATATAAAGTCAGAATTGTGTGATATAAAGTCAGAATTGCGAGATATAAAGTCAGAATTGTGTGATATAAAGTCAGAATTTCGAGATATAAAGTCAAAATTGCGAGATATAGTCAGAATTGTGTGATATAAAGTCAGAATTGTGTGATATAAAGTCAGAAATGCGAGATATAAAGTCAGAATTGTGTGATATAAAGTCAGAATTGCGATATATAAAGTCAGAATTGTGTGATATAAAGTCAGAATTGTGATATATAAAGTCAGAATTGTGAGATATAAAAGCATAATTGTGATATATAAAGTCAGAATTGCGAGATATAAAGTCAGAATTGTGAGATATAAAGTCAGAATTGTGAGATATAAAGTCAGAATTGCGAGATATAAAGTCAGATTTGTGTGATATAAAGTCAGAAATGCGAGTTATAAAGTCAGAATTGTGAGATATAAAGTCAGAATTGCGAGGTATAAAGTCAGAATTGTGATATATAAAGTCAGAATTGTGATATATAAAGTCATAATTGCGAGATATAAAGTCATAATTGTGAGATATAAAGTCAGAATTGTGTGATATAAAGTCAGAATTGTGAGATATAAAGTCAGAATTGTGTGATATAAAGTCAGAATTGTGAGATATAAAGTCAGAATTGTGTGATATAAAGTCAGAATTGAGAGATATAAAATCAGAATTGCGAGATATAAAGTCAGAATTGCGAGATATAAAGTCAGAATTGCGAGATATAAAGTCAGAATTGTGAGATATAAAGTCAGAATTGTGTGATATAAAGTCAGAATTGTGTGATATAAAGTCAGAATTGTGAGATATAAAGTCAGAATTGCGTGATATAAAGTCAGAATTGTGTGATATAAAGTCAGAATTGTGTGATATAAAGTCAGAATTGTGTGATATAAAGTCAGAATTGTGAGATATAAAGTCAGAATTGTGTGATATAAAGTCAGAATTGAGAGATATAAAGTCAGAATTGCGAGATATAAAGTCAGAATTGCGAGATATAAAGTCAGAATTGCGAGATATAAAGTCAGAATTGTGTGATATAAAGTCAGAATTGCGAGATATAAAGTCAGAATTGCGAGATATAAAGTCAGAATTGCGAGATATAAAGTCAGAATTGTGTGATATAAAGTCAGAATTGTGTGATATAAAGTCAGAATTGTGAGATATAAAGTCAGAATTGCGAGATATAAAGTCAGAATTGTGTGATATAAAGTCAGAATTGTGTGATATAAAGTCAGAATTGCGAGATATAAAGTCAGAATTGCGAGATATAAAGTCAGAATTGTGTGATATAAAGTCAGAATTGTGATATAGAGTCAGAATTGTGATATATAAAGTCAGAATTGTGAGATATAAAGTCAGAATTGTGTGATATAAAGTCAGAATTGTGTGATATAAAGTCAGAATTGTGAGATATAAAGTCAGAATTGTGAGATATAAAGTCAGAATTGCGAGATATAAAGTCAGAATTGTGTGATATAAAGTCAGAATTGTGTGATATAAAGTCAGAATTGTGTGATATAAAGTCAGAATTGCGAGATATAAAGTCAGAATTGCGAGATATAAAGTCAGAATTGCGAGATATAAAGTCAGAATTGTGTGATATAAAGTCAGAATTGTGTGATATAAAGTCAGAATTGCGAGATATAAAGTCAGAATTGTGAGATATAAAGTCAGAATTGCGAGATATAAAGTCAGAATTGTGTGATATAAAGTCAGAATTGTGTGATATAAAGTCAGAATTGCGAGATATAAAGTCAGAATTGCGAGATATAAAGTCAGAATTGTGTGATATAAAGTCAGAATTGTGATATAGAGTCAGAATTGTGATATATAAAGTCAGAATTGTGAGATATAAAGTCAGAATTGTGTGATATAAAGTCAGAATTGTGTGATATAAAGTCAGAATTGTGAGATATAAAGTCAGAATTGTGAGATATAAAGTCAGAATTGTGAGATATAAAGTCAGAACTGTGAGATATAAAGTCAGAATTGCGAGATATAAAGTCAGAATTGTGTGATATAAAGTCAGAATTGTGTGATATAAAGTCAGAATTGTGAGATATAAAGTCAGAATTGTGAGATATAAAGTCAGAACTGTGAGATATAAAGTCAGAATTGCGAGATATAAATTCAGAATTGTGATATATAAAGTCAGAATTGCGAGGTATAAAGTCAGACTTGTGAGATATAAAGTCAGAATTGTTTGATATAAAGTCAGAATTGTGTGATATAAAGTCAGAATTGTGTGATATAAAGTCAGAAATGCGAGTTATAAAGTCAGAATTGTGAGATATAAAGTCAGAATTGTGATATATAAAGTCAGAATTGCGAGGTATAAAGTCAGAATTGTGTGATATAAAGTCAGAATTGTGTGATATAAAGTCAGAATTGTGAGATATAAAGTCAGAATTGTGTGATATAAAGTCAGAATTGTGAGATATAAAGTCAGAATTGTGTGATATAAAGTCAGAATTGTGAGATATATAGTCAGAATTGTGTGATATAAAGTCAGAATTGTGAGATATAAAGTCAGAATTGCGTGATATAAAGTCAGACTTGTGAGATATAAAGTCAGAATTGTTTGATATAAAGTCAGAATTGTGTGATATAAAGTCAGAATTGCGAGATATAGTCAGAATTGCGAGTTATAAAGTCAGAATTGTGTGATATAAAGTCAGAATTGTGTGATATAAAGTCAGAATTGTGTGATATAAAGTCAGAATTGTGTGATATAAAGTCAGAATTGTGTGATATAAAGTCAGAATTGTGTGATATAAAGTCAGAATTGTGAGATATAAAGTCAGAATTGTGTGATATAAAGTCAGAATTGTGAGATATAAAGTCAGAATTGCGTGATATAAAGTCAGAATTGTGAGATATAAAGTCAGAATTGTGAGATATAAAGTCAAAATTGCGAGATATAAAGTCAAAATTGTGAGATATAAAGTCAGAATTGCGTGATATAAAGTCAGAATTGTGAGATATAAAGTCAGAATTGTGAGATATAAAGTCAGAATTGTGAGATATAAAGTCAAAATTGCGAGATATAAAGTCAGAATTGTGAGATATAAAGTCAGAATTGCGAGATATAAAGTCAAAATTGCGAGATATAAAGTCAGAATTGCGAGATATAAAGTCAGAATTGCGTGATATAAAGTCAGAATTGTGAGATATAAAGTCAGAATTGTGAGATATAAAGTCAAAATTGCGAGATATAAAGTCAAAATTGTGAGATATAAAGTCAGAATTGCGTGATATAAAGTCAGAATTGTGAGATATAAAGTCAGAATTGTGAGATATAAAGTCAGAATTGTGAGATATAAAGTCAAAATTGCGAGATATAAAGTCAGAATTGTGAGATATAAAGTCAGAATTGCGAGATATAAAGTCAAAATTGCGAGATATAAAGTCAGAATTGCGAGATATAAAGTCAGAATTGCGAGATATAAAGTCAGAATTGCGAGATATAAAGTCACTAAAGTCACACTGGTCCTGTTCTTTGCGATTACATCTTTAGTTAGTGTGTAATGTTGCTGTTAGAGCATAAATAATACCTGTAAAATTATAAAGCTCAAAGTTCAATGCCAAGCGAGATATTTTATTTAACAGAAGTTCAATTTCAAAGCCTACAGCGAACGGCCGGTTTGGACTACAGCCCTGTACCGCCTGCTTTAATGACGTCACTAGAACCGTTTAGGTGTGTTCGACATCGGCTGCGGCTGGATGCATCCGATCGGCGAGAGTAGCCGAGTGCAGGCGAGGAGGAGCTGCAAACGGAGACGTGAAGTCGGACACTTCCTACCTCCCGCAGTGACGCTTGCGCTGCGTTTGCAAACTTTATCAGAGCTGAAATTAAATAAATGCAATATTTCTCAAACACACAGATGTTTCAAATTACATTTTCATTCAACACTTTATGTACTCCTTAATAAAGCGTCTATTTGGACAAGATTAATGTTCAACATATAAACCTACATTATCAATGAAGTGTTGTAAACGTTTTTTTTTATCAGTTTTATTTTGATAAACATGAGAATATAACATCGCGACTACATGAAAAGAGGTCTTACTGTTATGAATAAATGATTTGTGAGCATTAGCATAACAAGGTTTTAGATTAAACAGGAAACACACGTGATCGCTGTCATGCGGTGAATCGGCCAATCGTGGATCAGCTGTGTCGTCATCAGAGCTCGAGCAGCCTCCTGCAGCCACCATTGAGAATCTGCAGCGGCTGCAACAGCCGGCTACTCTCGAATCGCTCTCGCGGTACTTTGTTGACATACGTCACAGTCACGTGCTGTCGGCGCTGTCTCAAGCATAGACAGTAAAATAAATGGACAGAGCGTTCCCATTGACTTCAACGGCGGAAAAATGAGGCCAATCAGAGGCACTCACTTCCTGATGGCTGAGCGAACTGCGCAGGCTCAGACTGAGCTTGACGACGTAGATGTGACGTAAGCAACCTGTCGGACAGCTGTAGGTCTTCTAGTAGTTGTGGAAAGTTAAATCTGAATCACGTTGTTTAAATATTTTCTGCCGTTGTTTTTGGCTCACTATCGGCTTCTCCCCATTCTTCTCCCTTGACTTTATCGGACTTTGTTTCCACTTCCCCCCGACTGTCTCATAGACAGTAAAAGATTGTTTCTAAGCGTCTCCTCCTGTCTATACGGTAATTTCTCAACTGTGCGACAGAGTCGCTCGCGTTGGTTATGACGCAATCGTTAGCCTATTTTTACAAAAACAGCTTCTACGGGGCGATAGTGTAAGATACAAGGTAATGGAGCCTTTTATGCATTGTCGTGTTTCTTTAGAAATAAACAATGGACAAATGGAGTCTTTAAATGCCTCAGATGTAAAGCTATTCACTGTCAAAGTGACTCAAAAATGAATGGGAGTCAATGGGATGCTAACAGCAGGTGATGGCTTGGTTAGCAATGGCAGCCCCTATGGGTGGAACGCTTTCCGAGTGCTAGATTACCCCCTTGGTCTCAAGTCAGACAAAATTTCTAACCGGCACGCAGTGCTTCAAGTCAGCCGCTGATCGGTCTGCGCATCGCTGGGTGAAGTCGAACAAGCCTATTGTTGACTATTCCTCCGCCCACAAGAATATGCAGAAAAGGGGCCGTGGTCTTATTGCTCTCCCACGTGGTGAAGAGCGCAGCGCTTGCATCTCTCCGTTATGGTAAGAGGCGGGACCTTTCCGGGCAAAGTGCGCTAAGCTGCTGTCCAATCACAACACGGGAAGCGCTGGCCCAATCAGAACTCGTTACATGTTTCTGAAGGAGGGACTTCATAGAACAAGGAAATCATCAGGCCGTTTTTAGGACTGAGAAAACAGCGGTATACAGATAAGTAAATTGTGTGGAAAATACTGTATTTTTTTTACACGCGAAACATGAACTCATGTTATATTGCACACTGTAAACACAATCAAAGCTTCGAAAACACATGAAAACCGGGATCTTTAAAGCAGATGAGCCAATGGCACTTGAGTAGCCTATATGTACAACACTGATTCCAGGTATCCTGAGAGGATTTTCTAGGTGTCATACTCTCATTCATTTACAATTTAAAGTTAGTGAGTCCATATTAACGTACAAACCTAAATAGCTAACGTTAACTGTTCTCATGTCATGTACAGTGTAGGTCAAAAACACATAAACGAAGGTCTACATTTCAGTGCCTCTCCATATTAAACTGGTTAAACGTAAATGAATCTTACCCTACAGCACATGAACAGTGTTGATGTGACATGAGACTTCTTCCATTTACATTGTGAACTGTAAATCCTTGCTTCCAAATTAATCTTGTGATAAATATTTATATATCCCTCCATGGCATATTTGAATGCTCCTCAACGAGCGTTGTTCCTCCTGTGTCCAAAATGGATCAAAAACATATTGGGATAAGGTTTTCACACTGGCAGCTGTCATTGTTAGACAGTTAGCAATTATGTTTGTTGGTCCGAGTTAGCAACAGTAACTGAGGGGGGCGTGGCTTACGATAGGTCAAATGGAATAAATGGAATTGCGGCGCGTATGGCTTAAACCCTAATCCATTGAAAAGTAACTTTCAGAGAGTATTCGGGGTAACACCTTATTTTAAGGTGTCATGTTTAAGGTGTCATGTCAATTTACACACTTTAAAATAAAGTGTTACTGGGTATTTTTTCATGTATACCTATTAATTTATCTTATTACAAATCGTACAATTTTACCAGACACTGCAAGTCAATACTCTATTAATTCATTGGAATCAAACAGTGAAATCTACTACCAAGGATTTGGACCTAAAGTTAGGACCCCAGCCTTATTAACTCACTGCAGGTCTACAGAAACTGGATCGCCAGGACTGCGAAAGCATTCCTCAATGACATGCTGTGATGTCACTACCTCATAAATAATGTTACGTGATATTATTTAGTGGCTTTTCATAAACTGTCGGCCAGATAAGGCACATGTGGATAAACCCTTCTTACTGATGTAGCATGTTTACATGTATTCTGGTTATGTCTTTTTTTTTTTTTATCAGTTGACTCTGAAACTCAATAAACTGTCAGTCAATATTTTTGGAAGAACTGCAGACACTTGGTGCGATATGAAGACATCTTGGAGGTGTGTAGCTCAGCTCTCTAAATCAAATGAAAGCCAGAGAAGGTACCGTGGCCAACAGACAGGAACCCTGTGGCGGTTTGTGTGGGAATGAGATTACACAAGACTCCCTATGTTAACCTATCTGCATTTTTATACCTTTATATAATTATACAAGCCCATCGACATGCAATTTGGAATCATTTTATAGAGATACAATTTGATTTGGGTTGTCAAACATATAAGTGCATGAGAGATGTTGTATCATTCACAATGGGAGTTGATTATTGCAAATGTCTTTTTTATTAGCACTTTATGAGTTTTATAGAGATTTTGTCAGAATATTATCAGTAAAGTAATTCAATATTAAAGTGATGCAATTATTTACATTATATCTTGAATCAATGTAACCTGTGTGTGTGTGTATATATATATTTGTCCACAAAATAAGATAACATTTATCATAATAAAATAATAAAAAAACTTATAAGATAGATGTAAATTTAATCAAGTGTGTTCAGACTTTGCACTAGTAGCGAAATTCACATAAATAATGACATTTAAAAAAATAAAAAATGTTTAAATACAGGCCGTTCTTGTATTATACGTGTGTCATTTACTCTCATTAGTTTCATTTAATTCCAGTGGGTTGTTTGAGACTTATTAATGGTTTATGATGAAAATAGTCCTTTAGTTACAGGTCTATGGTCTGTTGACTTTTGGTGTGATGATTTTCCATAGTAATATCTAAAGCTGAATGGTGTGTTGACATCATATGAAATGAATGCTGGCACACATGCTGTAATAACATGGCCAGAGTGGAGCACCTGTGGCGAGGAAGGGTATCTAGCATTATACGACTGGACGGCTTTTATCCCTGTTTCTACTATGGGCCAGAGTCAATTTATACTCTCAGCATGTTCTTCTGCCGACCCGCGACTCCAGCAAATCCAATCAGCCGTCCACGGAATAGAGACGCTACGTGTCATTGATAACCGAGCTTCATCATGACGTATCTCCAATGATTTTTGTTAAATAATACATTACACTTTAAGGCCTTGCCAAAGTAGTAATTATCTCTAAAAGCTAATTACGCTTGAGTAATTAATGCACATCTGTAAACATTTCAGGCAATTATGGATTACTCTCTCACGTTTACCAGTGTGATTTTTACATCAATTACTCATCAACAGCATGACCGTCTCCTACAATCATACGAATACACACACTCTTCGGCATCGAGTTCTTGGCAGTGAGGTCGCAATCTGGCTCCGCACCCCTCCTGCCGCCCCAGTTTACTTGGGTACCCTCATTAAACCGGCATCCAAACCTCCCCATCCCTTCTGCCACCTGGGTCTCCCACCATTTAGAGAGAGCAAGGGATGAGCAACATCCTCTGTAACAATCGCTAACTGCGACGCCAGCAAATGAAGGCACTGTCTCAGTTCTAAAAGATTTACGAGCCTTTTCTTAGCCCTGAGTGAGCTTTGATAGGGCACTTCATGGATGCAAGGGGGTAGTATGGTTTTTAGGGGCAGCAAATAGTTATTTATGTCCCTCCTGTCATATTTTCAGGAGGACCACAGGGGCAACAGGGCTCTAAATTAAGCATGGCATGACTGGAGAGCTTCGGCCCAGTATAAACCAGTGGTTCTCAACTGGAGAGTTACAGCCTAAAACTGGATTGCAGGTCTGTTCACCCATGGACAGCGGGGAGAAAACTGATTGTAAAATGTACACTTTAATGTGATGTAGTTGCATTGTACTTACTCAAATAAGTACTGAGTAATAATGTACTTACTAGAGGTACAGTTAGGGTTACGGATTGGTCCTGACAGATCGCTGTAGCGCCTCGGTTTAAACAAGTATTTTCTTCCACTTTAATACAAATTATATCTAGAAAAAAAACAAAAAAACATGTATGAATATCAGAGGGTATGTTGAAAGATAAAGTGCAACTTTTCTAAGGTAAATGCTAAATTAACTGATATTAATACAGACCGGGCGATTACATGATAAGGATTTCGGTAAGTTATCCAGTATAAAAACACTTGAGAAGAGCTTATTTAATGTTAATTATATATGCGTGTTTACATAAATTTAAGGAGGAAGTAATGAAAACTACCTTATGTGCAATGGGTATGCAAAAATTTCCGTTTTGTTTGAGTGTAATTATTATATCTATAAAAATAAATAGCAGTTGAATATAATAGCTATGTTGTTCATTTTAACCTCTAATATTAATGTACCAAATGAGAGGGTTCCCTGTTTTGTCCGCAGAATTATTTAGGAGATTAAGAAAAATCGATCTATCGGCATCGTCCGATAACATTTGGTCTAATCGGTATCGCCGGGGGAAATTTAGTATGCACTATAATAAGTACATGTAGTTAATTAATATTACTCATTATTTAAATGTCTAATTACACTGTACCAAGGACATAAAGTGAAACCAAAGACTAAACTCGTTTCGTACTTGAACTTTACACTGAATCAATACTAAACTAGCCTAGAAATCTAGACGCACCCTAGCGGCAGCAAATCTAATCTGTCCGCGAGAGTCGTCTAGCAACTCTCAATACCCTTCTGAGCTGTATTCGCCTAACTCTTGCCGGGCCAATCACATCGTGTATAGAGTCGGTGGGCGGGGCCATAATGACGGCGGCCGAGTTGCGTTTGCGTTCTTCTAGTAAACACAGAAACTGGCGAACAGCGGTCTTTCGAATCAGGATACGGCGAATGTTTAATCTATCAACTAGCTCTGTTTCACCTTCATTGCTCTGGTTGGTTGTAGCGCTATCCTGTCGCGTGCAGAGGGAGTTTGAAAGACAACCGTTTATCCCACCCCTCGGATTTTTTAATTTATTTTTTTCATATGGCCCTTTATGACGTCAAAAAATGTCGGAATTCAAATACAGCTCCCAGAATAACCCAGTGTTAAGAAAACAGTGGATGCAGTTTGAGTTCTGAAAGTGTTTCTGTTTGTTCCCAGTCATGAGTGGAAACCGCAGGCGGTGAGTAAAACTGCATCAAATGTCTGTGTTTTATTAGCAATCAAATTTTGTTGTAAGTGCATATAATGTCAACAACACAAATGTATAGTGAATCGAAAGTTATCCAGGGATTATGCGATGATGTATTGTTTGTGTGTGTGTGTGTGTGTGTGTGTGTGTGTGTGTGTGTGTGTGTGTGTGTGTGTGTGTCTGCACGCCTGCACAAGCTTGGGTGTTTTCGGAAAGAATTGGTACCGCATATCTGTCTTTTAATAAATAAATAACAAATGTTTTGCCCTGGTAATCTTTAATCAGTATCTGAAAAGTAACTTCCGGTCTGGAATGGTGTTCCCTTTCCGATTACGGCAGTTTGACAGCTTGGGTTTGAATATTATTATCCACTGAAGTAAAACCATGCCCTCTATTCAATATTCTATTTTACTTAATATGTCACAGCACTGAAATAAAATAATTTGCAACTTCCGGTTCACTGGGACTTTAACATGAGATTGGCAGAAAATGTGTTATGTCCATTTAAGGGTGTTGCATTTACATTTGTACAATAAATAATTTAGGTAATATTGTCAAAATTGGATCGCTACTTGATGTCTAATGTAACATTTGGGCCCTTAAGCAAAACCAGTTTTGAACCTCTGCCTTCACCAACACCTCCTGAAAAAGACTCAAGCCTCCCTAATCGTGCCCCCCTCCCACAATGACAGGCCAACTGAGTCTCTAGACTTCCAGATCGTATTGCTTTCCCAGTTGTAGACCCTGCCAAAAGATCACAGTCCCTCCACCTCTTCATCCTCCTCTGATTGGCTCGCTTCCACACTCATTAGCATGTCCCATTATCTTCCGGACTAGTCTCTGGTTCCCGCCATTCTAATTATTATAATAAACAAAATGTTTTATGACTTTCAAGATACTGGAAAAGCTTCAGCTTTTTCGTCAAGGTCCTCCGTCACATGTGGGCAGGATTTTTTTTAATCTTTTTTTTTTCCAAGGGCATCTGGTTCTGGCTGTTCCGATGGGAGAGAGAAAACAGGAGGGATGCCGGGAAAAAACCTGGATGTATCCACCTAGAATTTGTTGAATCAAATTCTTGCACCTGGATATAATTGTTGTGCCGCTGTGCTGGGACTTTCTGCCATTACAAGTGAAGCAAATTAGTGAAACAAAATCTGGCCTCCAATTGTGAGAACTTCACCTGCTTTCATATTTTACACAGGAATAAAAAATAAATAAAATTATTTTCTGGCTATGAATTTTGACTGAATTTTTAGAGGTAAATATTATACATCTGAAGGGAAGGTAATGTCGTTTAAGCCTTTAATATCTAAAGGTCAATGCATTAAATTACAGCGTACTGGAGGCATTTTCATACACCTCTTTTTTATCAGACGTTTTATATACCTCAAGATGCAGTATGCTTTGAAAACTACTACACACTTAAAGTATGGCTTGCATTCAATGCATGCTTCACAAATACCACTCTGTTCACATCCAATAGATTCACTCAGTGACAGGCATATAAATGTAAGCCTACCAGCTAAAACCAACAGACATGAGCATAAACTTAAATCATAGCTGCCAAATGTCTTTTATTACCAATGCAGGCCAATAAAAATTACATTTGTATTAACCACAACTCATAGACATGCGATAAAGTGAGTTTACCACAGGTAAGGAATCTGCTCAGGTACAACACAGAGTTGTTATAAAAGACAAAAAAAAAAAAAAAAATTGCGCATCAAAACCAGCACATTTTATAATTCTTGGCCCAAAAAAATTTTGTCTGGCGGTCGGTTGGAATATTGAGAAAAAAAACATTGAACAAAAAACATTGAAATAACATTGAAATAATCCATCACATCACTAAGAAATAAATCTTTAAAATAAAAAATGATCCATTTGTTAAAAAAACAAAAAACAAAGACGTGCACAATACACAGTATTGACAGAGAGGTCCACGCATTTCCTGGAAAACCGGATGTTTTGACCACATCATCGCTTTCTGAGACGAGGAAGTGGCTGTCATAGACAATAAAATGCATAATAAATAGCGCACGTGAGTATACATTTGTTCTTGACTCTCTGAAATTGAATTGGAATAATCAGGGAACTGATTGAAATATTTCGAGACGGATCTCACGAAAATGCGTATAAATAGTACGAGTTTGCAATCTTGTGGAATGTGCTTATGGTACGCTGTTTTTCGCGTGCATATGATACGCACTTTATGGCGTATTATACATAAGAACCCCCCACCCCACCACCCTAAACCTACCCAAGAGCGTGTCATATGCACGCCATAAAGTGCGTATCATATGAACGCGAAAAAACGCGTACCACACGCACGCCTAAACTCATTTTGCCGTATACATTCCACGAGATTGCAAACTCGTACTATTTATACACATGACCATGAGATCGTGTTGAATATTTCACACGGCATGCTAAATACAATAACCACCAATCCAATTGAAAAACTTTGCCAGATTAGTGAACATTGTTCAAGAAGTTTTGGTTCATCAAAACCAGCACAACTACTCAAAAATCAAACATAGTTCACCCCTCATGCATGTTGTCACGTCCATCAAAAACTTAGGCTGGCTGTCAGTTAGAACATTGGAACCAAGAACATCAACATAACACTCATGGGCGTGAATCACAACACGATCTCATGGTCATGCGTATCAATAGTACGAGTGTGAAATCTCGTGGAATGGATACGCCAAAATGAGTTTTGGCGTGCAAATGCTACGCAGTTTTTCGCGTGCATATGACACGCTCTTGGGTAGGATTAGGATAGTGGGGTGGGGGGTTCGTACGTATAATACGTCATAAAGTGCGTATCATATGCACGCGAAAAACCGCGTACCATATGCACGCCAAAACTAATTTTTGCGTATACATTCCACGAGATTGCACACTCTTACTATTTATACACATTTTCTTGAGATCGGGCTCTGAATTATGTCACTAATAAACAAATAATTATTACCTGTTGATCCATCACGTTTTACAACTAACCAAAAGTCAAGCACCCCTCACGTACGTTATCACGTCTGTCAAAAAGCTTGGAATTTGGAATATTGGAACAGGAAGTTGCATGTTATATTTTGACAGACATTTTTTCATGCACAAACTATACATTCTGACAATGAATATTTCTTATTCTTGACTGATCTTTTTTCATCATTTTGGTAATAGATAAACTGTTGAAAGAGGGATCTTGAGAGGCATCCGATATAGTTGTTCAATTTGACTCTCATATGCTGATATAATGTACAGGTAATTATGACAGATGGTTTTTATAAACTGTAGTTTGATCACTATCTTCTGTGTTGTTTAAAAGATTAAGGCAGTTATCAAAGTTTGATAAAATGTTTAATTCTCTAATAAAATAATGCATTTTATTGTTACATTTAATTATCCCTTTGCATATTTTGTGACAATAATGTCGTTATATATATATATATATATATATATATATATATATATATATATATATATATATGTGAGAATTTGTTTTATTGTGTATGTACTGTAGTTTTAAACTCCAGTACAAATTGACATCTGAACGGCTCCAAACAAATACTGTTAGTGTTAGACTCTGACTGGCTGGGATTGAATCCTTGAAAATCCAGCTTCTAATCATCATATGTCTGGGATCAAGCAAGGTATTTCAGCCGCATTTGTATTCATACATCCTAAACACACTAAGCCGATACAGGCATGGAATCGCTTTGATAGTGTAGCCTTTCTGTGCTCTGTCCTCTGTGTAACAGCCTCGTGTACAAGAAACAGAATTATGCCCTCTTAACTGAATAACACAGTTTACCAAGATGACAGGGAAAACAGATTAGTGCCCGAGGGAGTCCAGGGAATATCTACCAACAAGCATGAACATACAACATAACACAATGGCCCTGAATTCAATAAGGCTGAAGTTTTGAATTCTGCGCACGCCAAATGATATTTCATCCTTCCACCTCTTGCTCGTACGGGTTTATTAGTCACTGTGGAAATTATCGCCGTGTAGCCGAGGTTTTCAAACATGTAATCTCTAATTGTTTTATAATTACCCAGATTGTTTTTCTGCGAGTATGGGAAATTGCACATAGGAGAGATGAATTTCTGATGAGGGTATTACGTTGACTGACAGACAGACTGGTCTTGTGGCCACATGCTGGAGCAGTGATAGGGTGTCAAAGATGTGTGTGCCATCGGGGGTGGAGTGACTGGGGTGTCGTAGGGCTTGGCAGGGGCTGCAGGGAGCAGGGGGCTTTGTTTCACTGAGTGCATAGTATTAGACCTCTAGGGAAGCCACGCAGCGGGGGTTGGATTAGCCCCTAGTTTACTATAGCACGTGCTTCTCAGTGCATGGCAAACTTGCGCTCGCTCCTCTACCCCCTTATTAGAGACCTCCTGGGATTGCCGTTTCCAACCCCATTTTCTTTTACCCATTTGCTTCGCACACTTGTCCTATTAAACGTCACTCACCTGTGATTTACATAATTGAGTCAAATTCAGCTTGCTTCTTTTCCTTAAATTAAAGAGCAAATTCTTATTAAATGTGTGAAATACTTCCCAGGTGCTTTCAATTTTTTCCTCATATATCACGTATATGGCATGGTGAAATATTTTCATTTTATTCAGCGCTTCGATGAACGATCTCCTTTAGATTCCCATTTGGTAATAATGTGGAGTAAAATTCATATAGCATCCATTAAAATTGAAAAGCAATATGAAATCCAAATGCACCCTATTTACTTTCTTAATGCATATACTTGATTTTGTTTTTGAACAATTCATCAGTGCATGTTTTGTCAAATAAACTATATGTTTTTTTCTTCTCAGTCTTTCATCACTATGTAATATTTTGCTCTGTGTTTGAAATTACTTTCATTTTCCCCATCTTATTTTTCCCTGTTGTAGATCACTTAGACTTAGGTTTGTTAGGTTAGGTTTGTGAACAGTTTCGTATTAACTTTAAAGAAATAATTAGTGGCAAGTTTTCTTGAGACAATGTCAAGTAATATTTAAGACTGGAGACCGAGACATACCACATTGAACACAAGCACACTAATAAATCAGAAGATGGAAAAACTCAAAACCTTGAAGGAATTCTTTTTTCAGTATGCTCAGCTTGTTGTATTAACTTACCAATTAAAGGTTTTCAGTGATTTCTTTCATCATACATACGATATTTAACTTTTACTTGTGGATACAAGTTTAACAAATTTGGATTTTTAAATTAAGATGAGCATTGACGATAACATTAATTGTGATGTCTGACTTGTCGAGCAAACTAAAAAGGTTATAGATTGAAGCAGTGCTTCTCAAACTTCTTTGGTCATGCCCCCTTTTAACCTATGAAAAAATGTGGCTTAAAGGTTTAGTTCACCCAAAAATGTGAATTCTGTCATCATTTACTCACCATCATGTCGCTCCAAACCCAAATCCAGAATAAAGATTTCTGCTGACAGCTGCAGAATTACCACTTTGACACTTCAGAAAGTTATAAAGAGATTGTTAAACTAATCCATATGAATTGAGTGGTTTAATCCACATTTTCTGAAGAGACAAAATCGCTTTATGTGATGAATAGATGTGAATAAAAGCCTAAATTCAATCTGTTCATCACATGAAGCGATGTAAGATTTCTATTGTTCCATTGTCTACGCATCCACTTTGGAGCTTTAAAAAGTTCATAAAAAGATTGTAAAATAAATCCATATGAATCATACTGAAGAGTATTTAGATGAAGAGTATTTAGAAGAGACACGATTGTTGCAAGAACTGTATTTGCTTTGACACAAAAATGAACCTCATTGGTTGAAGAAGCTCAAACGTGCTTCATAACACAAGAATGAACCTCATTGGTCCCTGAAGAAGCTCAAACGTGCTGCATAAAACACGAATGAACCTCATTGGTTCCTGAAGAAGCTCAAACGTGCTGCATAACACAAGAGCGAACATCATTGGTTCTTGAAGAAGCTCAAACGTGCTGCATAACACAAGAATGAACCTCATTGGTTCCTGAAGAAGCTCAAACATGCTGCATAACACAAGAACGAACATCATTGGTTCTTGAAGAAGCTCAAACGTGCTGCATAACACAAGAACGAACATCATTGGTTCTTGAAGAAGCTCAAACGTGCTGCATAACACAAGAACGAACATCATTGGTTCTTGAAGAAGCTCAAACGTGCTGCATATCACAAGAACGAACATCATTGGTTCTTTAAGAAGCTCAAACGTGCTGCATAACACAAGAACGAACATCATTGGTTCTTGAAGAAGCTCAAACGTGCTGCATAACACAAGAACGAACATCATTGGTTCTTGAAGAAGCTCAAACGTGCTGCATAACACAAGAACGAACATCATTGGTTCCTGAAGAAGCTCAAACGTGCTGCATAACACAAGAACGAACATCATTGGTTCTTGAAGAAGCTCAAACGTGCTGCATAACACAAGAACGAACATCATTGGTTCCTGAAGAAGCTCAAACGTGCTGCATAACACAAGAATGAACATCATTGGTTCCTGAAGAAGCTCAAACGTGCTGCATAACACAAGAATGAACATCATTGGTTCTTGAAGAAGCTCAAACGTGCTGCATAACACAAGAACGAACATCATTGGTTCTTGAAGAAGCTCAAACGTGCTGCATAACACAAGAACGAACATCATTGGTTCCTGAAGAAGCTCAAACGTGCTGCATACCACAAGAATGAACATCATTGGTTCCTGAAGAAGCTCAAACGTGCTGCATAACACAAGAATGAACATCATTGGTTCTTGAAGAAGCTCAAACGTGCTGCATAACACAAGAACGAACATCATTGGTTCTTGAAGAAGCTCAAACGTGCTGCATAACACAATAACGAACATCATTGGTTCCTGAAGAAGCTCAAACGTGCTGCATAACACAAGAATGAACATCATTGGTTCCTGAAGAAGCTCAAACGTGCTGCATAACACAAGAACGAACATCATTGGTTCTTGAAGAAGCTCAAACGTGCTGCATAACACAAGAACGAACATCATTGGTTCTTGAAGAAGCTCAAACGTGCTGCATAACACAAGAACGAACATCATTGGTTCCTGAAGAAGCTCAAACGTGCTGCATAACACAAGAACGAACATCATTGGTTCTTGAAGAAGCTCAAACGTGCTGCATAACACAAGAACGAACATCATTGGTTCCTGAAGAAGCTCAAACGTGCTGCATAACACAAGAACGAACATCATTGGTTCTTGAAGAAGCTCAAACGTGCTGCATAACACAAGAATGAACATCATTGGTTCTTGAAGAAGCTTGAACGTGCTGCATAACACAAGAATGAACCTCATTGGTTCCTGAAGAAGCTCAAACGTGCTGCATAACACAAGAACGAACATCATTGGTTCTTGTGGAAGCTCAAATCTGCTGCATAACACAAGAATGAACATCATTGGTTCCTGAAGAAGCTCAAACGTGCTGCATAACACAAGAACGAACATCATTGGTTCTTGTGGAAGCTCAAATCTGCTGCATAACACAAGAATGAACCTCATTGGTTCCTGAAGAAGCTCAAACGTGCTGCATAACACAAGAATGAACCTCATTGGTTCCTGAAGAAGCTCAAACGTGCTGCATAACACAAGAATGAACATCATTGGTTCTTGAAGAAGCTCAAACGGGCTGCATAACAAAAGAATGAACCTCACTGGTTCTCGCACATCAAGCAAGCATGCTTGAGCTTCCGTTTACCATATTAGATGTGAGCGTTGATTAATGTTTATATGTGAATAAAAGCCTAAATAAATCTGTTCATAATATGATCATGTCTCTTAAAAAAATTATTCATTTCATATGGATTAGTTTCATGAACTTATTTGAAGCACCTAGTTGTGTAGATTGCCAATGGAGAGACAAGATCTCTCAGATTTTATTAGAAAATATCTTCATCATCTTCATATCTATCATATTTGTTCAAAAGATGGACAAATGTCTTGAGGGTTTTGGACAACATGAGAGTGAGGAATTAATGAAAGAATTTAAAATTTTGGGGTGAACTAACCCTTTACGTTCTCTCTTCAAAATGCATACTTTGAATACTTAGATTTGAAGAAGTAGGAGTGCATGCAGGTAAGTTCAACAATAATATGCACTTGTAATGTGTTGGGCAACCCCTCATGTCTTAATAGGCAGGAAGCACAGTTTTGCCAAAGAATGCAATTGTTTACTAGCTTTTAAAGGGCATACTATTGCACACACACACACGCACACACGCACACACACACACACACACACACACACACACACACGCACGCACGCACGCACGCACGCACACACACACCCAACACACACACACACACACACACACATCATCATCATTGGTCAGAGCAGCCCCACTTTAGAGGTTTAAAAGGTCATGACATATAAAAATTCTCAAATTATCGCAAAGTACAGTTACAAAACAGCCCCGAATGCCTTTAAAACCAAAGAACAATCCGCCATAGTATAAGACGCTCCACATCTGTGCACCTGGTGGTTGCCTGGGGACTGTCTGCTACTGTCTTTAAGCAAGACAAGGAGAGATTGGTACTCTCCCATTGGTTGGCCTTATGGCATTGCTGGGCTAAACAGCTGACAGGTGTTCTCCAGAACCCTTTCCTCTTTTCCAGCCAACTTGTATATCGACCCCCACATTGTAGGCATCCCTCTGATATATGCATCACGGTTACTTCTGCCGTGAAGTTAATGTGAGAGCTTGTTTATTGCTCAATGGTTTTCACAGGATTTGAGCAGGAATAAAAGCAGCAAGTCGTCTGTAGGCTCTGGTGATTGTGGCTCTATGTTAGCAGGCTTAACTGAGGTTTCTTTATATTCTGAATGTTTGTTGGCAGTATTCACACTGACGTCAGACTATTTAGCAGTTCACATTCAGCTTTCGGCACCAGAGGTGACAGAGGTGTTACTTGGTGGTCCGTCCCCTTTGGGGATTCACTGGTGATGTTTTAACAAGCATATTTCACTCTTGCAGTTTTGTGTTTTTGTAATTTAAAAAGTTAGTAGTTTAAATTTTATTTGACACTGCTTTTTCATTGCTACATTTTATCAGAAATTTCATTAATATTTAATTAAAGCCAAATTGAAATCCATTTAATTATTTATTTTTTCTGAGTGAAACATGGTATCCAAAAACCCATATACAGTATACCCACTTTAAGAGGTATGTAGAAAATCTAAACTGCTTTATTATTATATCATCAAACATGTAACCTATATTATTACCCAGCAATATATATAGTATTAAAAGTTGCAAAAATATACACTCACCTAAAGGATTATTAGGAACACCATACTAATACTGTGTTTGATCCCCTTCCGCCTTCAGAACTGCCTTAATTCTAGGTGCTGAAAGCATTCTTTAGAAATGTTGGCCCATATTGATAGGATAGCATCTTGCAGCTGATGGAGATTTGTGGGATGCACATCCAGGGTACGACGCTCCCGTTCCACCACATCCCAAAGATGCTCTATTGGGTTGAGATCTGGTGACTGTGGGGGCCATTTTAGTACAGTGAACTCATTGTCGTGTTCAAGAAACCAATTTGAAATGATTCGACCTTTGTGACATGGTGCATTATCCTGCTGGAAGTAGCCATCAGAGGATGGGTACATGGTGGTCATAAAGGGATGGACATGGTCAGAAACAATGCTCAGGTAGGCCGTGGCATTTAAATGATGGCCAATTGGCACTAAGGGGCATAAAGTGTGCCAAGAAAACATCCCCCACACCATTACACCACCACCAGCAGCCTGCACAGTGGTAACAAGGCATGATGGATCCATGTTCTCATTCTGTTTATGCCAAATTCTGACTCTGCATTAATTTAGTGTAAGTGGTGATTGATAGTGCATATGAATAACATATGTAATGAACTGACGGTAAACATTCAACATGTGAAGCTTTTATATTTATAACATATGGTACAGTTAAACAATATAACACTACCAAGAGTGTTTTCCTGAATACTGTCACAATTGAAAATGACACGGATTTCATATGACAGTTCCATAAACAATTAATGAACATTTAGTTACTTACACTTTAGATGTAATATTAAGTCTTTGCCAAAAAAAAAATAAAGATTCCAAGCAACAAAGTTCAAAACAGCAGAACCATAACGCTTCTCACGTGTTCCTGAATGATTCAGTGTTTGAATGAATCGGTTGAATCAAAGATTCAATGACCTGTTTGTAAATGATTGCCTCTTGAATAAACAGTTGTTTGGATGAATCCTTTGAATTAATGACTCAATGACTCACTCTTTAAGACTCACCGGCTGCCACCTACTGGTGGTTTAGTTTCATATACTTTTCAACATTTCTGTTTATTCAAAAATACAAATCTCATAACATTATGTAATGCAGTTGTAATTTTTAAGTATAAATTATTTAATTTAATTGGTGCCAGCCCTATAGTGTCTTATTTTAATTTAATGTATAGATCAAAATTAAGAATATAATTGGAACCTTAAGCATATCTTATATTTAATACGATTAGGGGGGAAATGCCCTTTATAAAAGGTAAAATATCACAAATATGCAGATTTAAAATAAGTCAAAGCTGATTGAACACTAGTGAGAATATTGCTTCAGAATAAGTTATATTTAAAACACACACACAAACACACAAATCTAACTTTTTTCCGGACAAGCACATTTTTTATTCGGACAAGTGAATGACAGATTTACTTGCCCAAAGGACAAGCACATGAACATGCTTAATGTCGAGCCCTGGTTTTTATTGTGAAAAGCAGAAAAAAAAAAGCAGGACCAGCATGGAGTTTTGCAAATAGCCAATGACATGCCAATATTGGCAATACCAATCACAATAAGTGATAATATAATTAGGATCCATTTTGAGTTTATGTCCACTTAAAAAATAAATCACCTTTGCAAGGCTAAACGTTTCTATTGTCACGAGGTCCACGTATCACACTCAAGGCCACTAGTGTCAGACCACACAGGTCAGAGGTCGTGACCCTCACAGGTAGCAGTGTGCACACACTACAAGACCCCACGCACTGCCTTGCTCTGTTGTGACGAGGGCTAGTTCCCTTCAACGCAGATTCGAGCACCCCGCAAGCAACGGAGGTTTGATTTGTCGATTGGGGGGATGTTGAGGGGCAGAGGAGGCCATTGCTCTAATGGGTGCTGAGACAATGGGCCATCACTAATCAGGGACCTCAAGGTTGCCATGAGGTTAATTGTAATGCAGGTGGCACTTGTATAAGGGGGTGAAAAAGGAAAAAAAAAACAGTTGACTGCTTTACTGCTCTGGTGTCCATTGTGTTTTAACATCAGCCCCCCAGGCCAGTATTTGCCTTTCTCTCTCGTTCTCTCTCCTCTCTGTCCCCCTTCACCTTTTAATCTCTTATTATCTAGCAATTCTCATTCGGGCCTCTGTGGGTTAAAGAAAACCTTTCACCAAATTTCAAAAAGGAAATGTAAATATTGAGCCTGTCCTGCCCTGCAGTGGCTGTTGTGATGCGCAGGAGATCTATTGACGGGCCCATTGCTCCTTCACACTGCATTTTACATTCGCTGGAAGTGTCCTTTTGTATCATTGTTATTTGTTTAAATTGACAGAAACAGCAGAATTTGCGTGTCATTGTGAGCCTATGAAAGAGCATCTCCAAATAAGAAGCTCTGGCTGAATAGAAGATGGCATGGCTTCCTTTAGATGTTTACATTAGCTTTGTTAAGTCACATTGTTCGTCACAGCTCAGTCTCCACTTAGTTTGTAATTCACATTTGTCTCTATTGTTTTTAAGGACTTGAGATGCAAAATGTTTGAGGATAGAGAAACAAGTCGAAATAAGTTGCTGTTGTGATCTGTATGCACACAAGATTGTTTGTATGTTGCATACGTGGTTATGTAAGGTCATTTGAAATTCATTTCAAAGAGCTTCACACTTAAGTGGTATCTTAAGATGCAAGACAACATCTTATGTACAATTCCTGGCTTTTGAAAGCGTTTAAGCTTGTAGTTAATGAATTAGACATTGAAGGAAAATGCATTAATATAAATATAAAACCAAATAAATGTAGTTCCAATCTTATAAGAAAAGCTCTAAAAAAACAAACAATAAAAAACTGTTTAAAATGGTTTGTCATTTGGCATTGTAACACTTAAGATGCATTAAAAAGAAAGAAATATTCTGCTGGAATGGAAAAAAAACAACAACAACAAAACATGAATACTTGTTGCAGAGGTGTTGTGTGCTTGTCTGGCTATCACAGACCAAGCTCAATTTAAGATTGAACATTTTTATTTTCTACTGCACAAGAGACGTGATAAACAGCATATATGACTCTGTACTCAGTTGGATAGTCTTTCAACCAATCAGACCACATAAGGTGTGATAAACGAGCAGACCCATTGGTTCTCTCATGGTGTTAAACCCGCCAATGGCAGCCAGTCTGTGATTGGTACCCGCAAAAGTGTAACAGAAGCAGTAGAAATGAATGTAAAGGGCGAAATGAAATTGTCAGATCAGGCTGGGTTTACCCAGTCTAGTTGTGTGTGGCACTGATTATAACATTCTGACAGCATGCATTTAAACTCTAAACTTGAGTGTAGAGGTATTAAAAGTGAGTATTTTGAGTGCTAAAAGTGGTATTTTAAATTCAAAATAACATTGTATGTAAAATACAAAATGTGTAATTTTGTTCTTTTCATTTATTAAATTTGACAAATATTTTCAAAAGTATATCAAATTCAATTAGCAAAATAACGACCATATATATATATATATATATCAATCATATCATTATGTTAAATTGAAGGGAACCATTGAAGTTATAGACATTTTGTTTTATATAAAATTCATGACTCATGAAACTGTCATTCATCAGATACATTAAGGAGCTTTACTGAGTATTAGTTTATTAGGATTATATGTCAAAGTCACTCAATCGGCAGCACTTCATGTGCACTTTAGCGACTGCTACTCTTCCATTCTTATTTCACTGTCAATAAATTCTCTTACACTTCAAAGTCCTCCTTACAGAGTGCACGTTTCCAAAAGATCAGGCCATTGGCAGCCCTACCCAGCACACACTGGGAGGCTGACACACTTGTAAGTTAGTATGGTCCCCCCTCACCCTTCTGAAACTAGGAGGAGGAGAATTGTGTGGGGAAAAGGTCTGAAAGACAAACACGGCTGTGGCTGCCAACCTGCCCAAGCAAATGTTCTCTGTGTTTATTCAGCTGATGATTGGACAGTGGCCAGCGCATGTCAGTCCTGGGCTGCCTTTCCTAGCAAGGCTAATGCAAGGGAAATACATATAAGTGTGCACTTGATAACATGACAAGTGAGATGGCGGGAGGTTATGGGAGAGTCTGTGATGCTTGTGTGACAGCAGCAAAGAAGGGGGAAGGAAAGAGTGCCACTTTATTTCTGCCAACTTCTTTTCCTGTCAAGAGTCCCCTTTGAAAGGGACATTACACATTCAAGTCACTGTTGCGTCTTTCATAAAACGCACGGGGAGAGAGACAGTCTCAATACAAAAAAAGAAGGAGTAAAAAAGTGTGTTACAATGGATTATTTTCTGGGGGGAGGAGGGGTGAAGGCACTGTCAAGTGAACTGTAAGCAAAAGTATATAGTTCCACTATATTTCAGGGTATCAATGGAGTCTTAGGGAGACACTTGTGACTAACCCTGGTTTTCCAAATGTACTAGAAAACGTCTCAGGTTACGTATGTAACCATGGTTCCCTGAGAGGGAACGAGACGCTGCGTCGAAACGCTAGGGGACGCCTCTGCGTGCCATGTCATGAAGCACTTGTGTAATCAGTCCAATAGCGGGACGATACGTCACGGGCGGGTGACGTCATCGACCAGGAAGCTATAAAGCATGCCCGGACCAAACAGTCACTAGCTTCTGGAAAAGTCGAACAAATCGATCACAGGCATGCCGGGAGTATGGCATCTCGACGCAGCGTCTCGTTCCCTCTCAGGGAACCATGGTTACATACGTAACCTGAGACGTTCCCTATCTCGAGGGAACTTCGAGCTGCGTCGAAACGCTAGGGGACCTCAATACCCACGCCGCCAGAGTCCCAAATGTCTGTATGTGTGAATCAACCCAGAAACACCCGGGACCCCGGTGTAGAGGCTACATCTAGATTGTAAAACCTCACAAATGTATGCGGAGAGGACCACCCAGCCGCATCACATACCTCTGACAATGAAACTCCCGAAATAAGAGCCATAGAGGCAGCCATACTCCTAGTGGAGTGGGCGCGGACCCTCATTGGTGAAGGATGTCCGGCCGACTCATAAGCGAGCGAAATAGCCTCGACTATCCACTTGCTAAGCATCTGCTTTGAAGCCGGTTTTCCCTTGCTCGGGGACCCAAAAACACACAAACAACTGTTCTGAGTTTCGCCACAGGGCAGCCCTGTGGACATATGCATCTAGGGCCCTGACCGGACATAGCAGATTTAGCTTCTCTTGGTCTTGACTAGTGAACGGAGGCGGACAGAAAGCCTGCAGCATTAGTGGTCCCGGCACATTAGTCGGGACCTTGGGAGCATATCCTTCCCTCGGGAAGAGAAATGCTTTTACCATTCCTGGTGCAAACTCCATACAAGAGGGTGCCACTGCCTAAGTAGGCACCCTCGAGCGTGCCGCAGGTCTGCGCCTCAAAGTACCACGAAGGAAACGCATGACCCAAGGGTGTTTCCCCAATGATGCATTATCTAATGGAATATGATAAGCAGATATCGCCGACACATATACTTTCAGTGTTGACGGAGATAACCCTGCGGAGAATTTTTCTTGTAGGAACTCAAGAACTGAACCGAACGGGCAGTTAACAGGGTCCAAAGCCTGGTGCGTACACCAGGCGACAAAAACTCTCCATTTGAGTGCGTAAAGTCTCCTTGTGGATGGTGCTCTGGAGTGCAACATGGTCTCTATCACCTCAGTAGATAGACCCGTGTTTATGAACTGGGCCCCCTCAGGGGCCAAGCCCACCGTTTCCACAGTTCCGGGCGCGGGTGCAGTACTGACCCCCCCGGCCTGCGAAAGAAGATCTCTCCTGACTGGGATTTTCCAGGGAGGACCTTCTAGGAGAGACATAATGTCGGCGAGCCATACTTGGCCCGGCCAGAGCGGGGCTACCAATAAAAGCTGAACCCCGTCCCGGCGGACGCTCTCCAGCACTCCTGGGAGCAATGCCAGAGGGGGGAAGGCGTACAGACGCAGCCTCGGCCACGTCTGTACCATTGCGTCCAGCCCCAGCAGGGCTGGATGCGTGAGGGAGAAATATGCTGGACAGTGTGTCGTCTCTCGAGACGCAAACAGATCCACCTGGGCTCGCCCAAAGCGGATCCACAGCTCCTCCACCACCTCGGGTGGAGTCTCCATTCTCCCGGCATCACTCCCTGCCTCGACAGGGAGTCTGCCGCTACATACAGGACCCCCGGGATGTACATCGCCCTGAGCGAGAGCATCTTGCCGTGGGCCCATGTTAGCATATGACGCGTCAGCTTCCACACCCGACGCAATCTCAACCCCCCCTGGTGATTTATATACGAGACCACCGAAGTGTTGTCTGACCGAACTAACACATGGCGGCCCCGCAGGTCTGAGAGGAAGTGTTTGATTTTATATGATTGAAACACAGCCATCAGCTCCAGCTGGTTTATGTGCCAGGAGAGCTGACGGCCGCTCAGACCTTGGGCCGAGCGGCCACTCATGACCGCTCCCCAGCCAGTTAGGGAGGCATCCGTCGTTAGCGTTACGCGACGACAAGGAGCCCCCAGAACTGGACCTTGGGACAGGAACCAAGGATCTTTTCACTTCACTAAGGCACGTAGGCAGCGCCGCGTGACCTTGATCAAGCGAAAAAGGGTTTCCCCTCAGGGAGAACCCCTTGGTCCTGAGCCACCACTGTAAGGGTCTCATGTACCGCAGGCCAAAAGGTACCCCGTTGGACGCTGCTGTCATCAGCCCTAACACTCTCTGAAAGTGTTTCACAGTGAGTGACTGACCTAGCTTTATCTGGTTCACGGTATCCAGGATCGTTTTTATCCTGGGAGGGGATAGCCGAGCCAACATTATTTTCGTGTCCCAGACTACCGCCAGAAAAGTAGTACTCTGCAGCTTATAGGTGCCAGCACACATTTCTTTCCGTTCAACCTTAGCCCCAACACTCTCATATGGGCGAGAACAGCATCTCAATGCTGAACGCCCACTGTTTCGACTATGCTAACATCAGCCAATCGTCGATATAGTTGAGCACGCGAATGCCCTGGAGTCGCACCTGAGCCAGAGCTGCATTCACGCACTTGGTGAAAGTGTGGGGTGATTAAGCTAGGCCGAATGGCAGCACTCAATACTGGTAAGCTTCGCCCCCAAAAGCAAACCTGAAGACCTGTCTGTGCTGCGGAAGGATGGAGATGTGGAAGTATACATTTTTTAGGTCTATTGTGACACACCAGTCCTCGGACCTGACGTGACACACGATCTGTTTTATCGTGAGCATTTTGTTTAGCTGATGCAGATCTAAAAATAGGCCTTAACCCTCCATCCTTCTTTGGAACTATGAAGTACCGGCTGTAAAAGCCCGACTCTCTGCAGAGGGGAGGGACCCGTGTATAGCCTCTTTCCGCAGAAGAGTCTGTACCTCTCGTTCCATGACCAGAGGCTGCTCGGGGGTTACTACCGTAGGAGTAACCCTGCTGAACACGGGTGGGTGTGACCCGAACCCTTTTTATAATGTGAGCAGGACCCATTCTGAGATATTCGGCAGAAGTTTCCACGCTGCCAGAAAATCTACTAAGGGAACCAGCCTCTCGAGGCTGGTCTCTGGATTTTCCTGGGTGGTCAGCCCGGTGTCCTGTAACGGATAACCGGCAGGTAGCAACCGAACTGACCGCCCCGGGGCCCTCACGAGAGGGCGCGAACATCCCCAAGCCGCTACGTTTCCGGGCGGACAAGGAGATATATGTTCGCCGGGGACCGCCGCGCCCTGAAGCACCAACGGTGGCAGGGTTGGCAGACCGGCCCCCCCCGATGGCACCGGGAAAGAGCGGGCGCCTCGGCGAGCCGCACTCTCCCGGAGGGGACTGCCATCGGAAGTCCTGCGCCTCTGACGTCAGGACTTCTTAGCCGAGGCCTTCCTAGCAGTAAGGACGGCCCTCAGATCCGCCCTACCACGGGAAGGTCCCGGCTGAGCGCGTCGCCCGGACCCCCGATCTCTCTGCGGGGGGGCCCCGAGCGGCCACGCTCTCTCTTTTGTTTTGCTTGGTGTAGGTTTGAGAAAGGATGTACTCGGCTGAGGCTGCCCCGCCCGACAGCCCCAGAGGGACATTTTGATTTATTTATTTATTTATTATATATATATATATATTTTATATTTCACATCTCAATATCAATATCCCCCAGCAGGTCTGCTTGTTTTATATGCTTGCAGGGCAACCGCCGTATACAAACCGGCGGCCGCCTGATCTGCTGCCGAATATGCCCTACCCCCAAAGCCGACTTTTTTTTTTTTTTTTTTTTACCGGCTTGTTGTGGGCAGCTGTGGGGCTGTGTGACGATGTGGACTCGGGGGAGAGATAGCTCGCAAGCGTCTCTTCCCCGCGAGACATCGTCGCCCTTTCTGAATGATAGATGCAGACCCATAATCTACGCGATGCCTCGGCAAACACGCGATCTGAGCCACTAAACTCAACCCCGTAATCTACACGCTGCCTCGGCAAGCGCGAGATCCGCGATCGAGTCATAGAATCTATATTGTAGACCCGTGATCTACACGCTGCCTCGGCAAACGCGAGATCCGAGCCACTAGATTCAGCCCCTCGTAATCTCAAACATACTGTCTGCTCGCCATTATATTGTTCTTTCTCTTTCTTATTTTATTTATATATTTATTTATTTTTTGGCGAACTTCTTGACACTCGGCCGGCCAGTCTAAACTTAACCTGGACACAGCGCGAGTTACACCAATAGCACCTCTTTTTATGAGTGTGTGTGTGTGTCGTTTTCTTTTGGCAGATCATCACCAGCGCTAACAACATCCAGTTCCTCGGAGCTGGAGTGCTGCTGCGCTTGTGCCTCAGCGCGAGCGGAAGAAAACCGCAGAGCGTGCTTCCAGCTCGCTAACTGAGGCATGAGATCCAGCGGGTAAAGGCAGAGATAGGGGATCACCCGTCTCTAACCCCGCCACTAGATCCAACTGCGATCCCCAGGACGCGAGCCTTCGCTGCGCCTCGGCAACAGCGGGACCCGAGCCCTGAGGACCGCGAGCCAAAGCACTCTCCTCGAAGAGTGCCCGGCGTGATCTTAATATGCGCATTGGGAGTCTCTCGCAATGCTCGCAGCCGACCCCCTCGAGAGCTGACTGGGCATGCTCGAGCCCCAAACACATCACACATTAGGACGTGTGTATCCCCACAGGGAGGAACACAACACCTATACTGACTTGCCATATTTCTTTCTTTCTTTCTTTTTTGAACACACACACAATAAATGGACATACAATTCACACAGAGCGCTTGTGAAGACACAGAAGCTAGTGACTGTTTGGTCCGGGCATGCTTTATAGCTTCCTGGTCGATGACGTCACCCGCCCGTGACGTATCGTCCCGCTATTGGACTGATTACACAAGTGCTTCATGACATGGCACGCAGAGGCGTCCCCTAGCGTTTCGACGCAGCTCGAAGTTCCCTCGAGATAGGGAACTGATTCTTTCAGATTAATATAATGTGAGTAATACATAAAATGTAACTATATATATATATATATATATATATATATATATATATATATATATATATATATATATATATATATATATATATATATATATATATATATATATATATATATATATATATATATATATATATATATATATATATATATATATATATATATATATATTAGTTACATTTTATGTATTACTCACATTATATTAATTGTTATTAATATAACACATTATATATATATAAACTTTATAGAGTAAATGATCTAGCTTCTGGCTGATCGCCTTCTGTATTCATCTTACAAAAATGCTTTGCTACATCTGATGAGCGTAACTGGTATGCAATGTTGTCAGACATGGCGTAATCATTTTTAACTGTTTTTTGAATTTTAATTTTTGGGTGAACTAACCCTTTATTAACCGTTTAAATTACTTAACTCTGTGATGTTGAAGTTACATGAAAAAAATGATGTTTGTTTAACTTAATTGATTCATGTGGGACCAATGTACAAGATTAAATCGTGTTTAATCTTTTAACACACTTTTTTTAAGCCACATTACTCAGATTCTCTTTAAATAAATTATTTATTAAAGTTATTCATAAAATACAATACTACACTAAATCAATAATGTATTATTTTTTTAATTAGTTTATATATAGTATATGTATAGATGGATGGATGGATGGATGGATGGATGGATGGATGGATGGATGGATGGATGGATGGATGGATGGATGGATGGATGGATGGATGGATGGATGGATGGATGGATGGATAGAATATGACCACATCAACAACTTCTCTGAAGAAGAAAGAAAAACCGTAATACTTTATTTCGATAATCCACTGCCTAACTCTCTTTAGAGTATTACTTATAGACTGTAAGTATTACTAGACTGTCTGCTTAAAGGAACACAGCGACTTTTTGGGACTTTAGCTTATTCACCTTATCCCTCAGAGTTAAATAAGTTCATACCACTCTCATCTCTGTGTGTGCCATAACTCTGTCTGATGCACCCACCGCTAGCCTAGCTTAGCACGAAGACTGAAGGTAAACGACTCCATCTAGACTACTGACAAAAATAGCGCCACTATTTTCCTATTTACATGTTAGTGATGTGTATAGTTACACCATGCATTAAGACTGACGGAAAATGAAAAGTTGTGATTTTCTAGACCGATATGGCTAGGGACTGTACTCTCATTCCTGCGTAATAATCACAGAACTTTGCTGCCGTACCTTGGATGCAGCGGTGCAATGATATTACTCAATTTGTAGCCTACGTTTTTATTAGTATTATTATTATTATTGCCTGAACTAACTTATTCAGGTAAACATTACATTTACATTTTAGCCTGTAATATTTACTTCAACAAAACATAATTTGTATCAGTGTTGTCTTAATTAGATATATGTTAGCAAAGACAGTACAAGGAGGAGAAGAAGTCCCGCTTTCAGGTAAAAGAGCCGATAAAGAGTTTTTACTGCAAAACGAAATTTTTAAATAATAATTAAAAATTGCCATATTTTATTGCATTACATCATTGGTATTATATGTTGGCAAGTGTACAACATTATACTACGAATCAGAATGAGCTGTAACAAATGATTGCACTTTATAAGTTGATTCACTAAGAATTCAGACAATAATTCAAAATGGCCGACATCCCATAGTCTGATTTCGGACACATCTCCGGTCAGGGAAAGCATAAAGGCATCTACCATGTGTGTCTGGAGGATAAATGCAGGTTAACCGCTAAGCCACTTGATCTTGTATGACTGCTATAACATTCTGCATGCAAAAATATGCAATTTTCTCCTCTCAGCTTTATTTTAATCCAAGAGTTTCAAACTTACACCATTCAAACAGTATTAACACAGCGATTATGCACTTGGCTTCGGTAAAGTTACAATGTGATAAACAGCTGTCATCTTTCGCCCGTTTGCCTGGCCGAGGCCTGGGAGTGTGACTGAGCCTGATAAAGCATTTTAGCGATTTTATCCATCACACCATATTTAAGTGGATATGTGACAGAGAATGCGACAAGCAGAACCAGCTAACTGATTAAGGCACCTTCATTACCTGTGCCTTGGAGACATCCGTGACTTCCCCTCATATCCTCTCGCTCAAGACAACGTGGGCAGGAAATCCGTCTCATTCTCGACGTCTTAAATGGCTTTGAAATCAACCCTGTGACGTGTCAGCCTATGAACCACTTTTAAAATGTGGCATAAGACTTACCTACCCGAATGTATCATCTCAGGTTAGTAGCGGTTATGGGGATTGGATTGTCAAATCGATATTAAAGGGTTAGCTTGGTTCATAATTTACTAACTATTATGTTGTTCCACACCTGTATGAGTTGTAACACAAAAAAACAACTGTATTTACAAACCGCTCTTTTTATACAACAGCTTATATTAGTGGCCAGTGTTGGGGGTAATGCATTACAAGTAACTTAATTTTTAAGTTTTTTTCAGTTACGCTTTATTTTAAGGCGACACAGTTACACTTTACTTACTCAAATAAGTACTAAGTAATATGAATTAACTACATGTACTTACAATAGAGTTGGTGTAGGGTTAGGGTTAGTTACTTGTAATTGTGCAAAATTACAGTTAAGTACAGTGAGTACAAATGAAGGAATGATAAGCCATAAGACAAAATTCACATTCATGATAGAATTTATGACATTTTTAAAATGCATTTACAAATAACTTCAGCAAATGCTTTAAGAGTCTGTCCGTTGGCTTCAGGAAAAATGTAATATATTACATGTATCATATAATTCTGTTATGGTGTTTTCTTTTTCAGCTTGTCTGTCTCGTTCCCCATTCATTTTATTTATGTGAAAGCTTTTGTGTTCCACAATAAGTGATACAGGTTTAGAATGGCATGAATCTGAATAAAATATGACAGAATGGGTGAAATATCGTTTTAAATGCAGTTGCTTTTGATTTATTCTACAAAGCACAAACACAAGCAGGTGATTTGACTTTCATCATCCCTCGCTAATCAATGGGAGGATTCTTTTTCTTGTCACTGGCTATTTTATTAATATTCATGACATTCATTAGCATGAAGCCATCTCGATTCAGAGCTGCCACACTGGCGCTCTAATGTAGTCACTTGATGGAAGTATTGTTTCTAGGGAGACCAGCTTAATGAGTTGCTGTGAAGAAGGGTGAGATTGTAAACTGAAAACCTTCTCTTGGTATTTTTCCATATTTACACATACACAGACGTGCACTCTTGAGATAACACCTACAGCTGTGAACTGGAAGTTAGCTGTGTGAAATCCATTCGCATGTAAACCCTTTTCACCAATTTGTGTGCTAACCAACCATGTTAGCTGGCTTGCACTTCTCATCCGTTGTGGAATAAGAAATGGATGCTAATTGTCAACAAACCTTGTTATGACTGAATACTAATTCCTTCAATGAGACTTTCTGGTTCTATGGAGCTTCTTTTTTGTAGAGAGTTAAAAGATTAGTTCATCCACAAATAAAAATTGTAATCATTTACTCACCCTCATGCCATTCCAAAACCGTAAGATTTTCATTTATCTAACACAAAAGACATATATTTTTTTTATTTATATTTTTAATGAAAACTGAGAGAAGCTCATTGGTTCTTGTGAAAGCTCAATCGGCCTGCGTAACAAGAATGAACATCACTGGTGTGTTTCTGAAGCTCAAACGTGCTGCATAACACGAGAAAGATATGAAAGTATTTTTGGTGCAAAACAACTGAACACGTGTGAGAGTGAAATTTGTTTTTGTAGAGCATATCCACACGTGTATCAATACATTTGAAGTCACAGAGAAAAATCTTTTAGGAGTGTTGTAAACAGTTGCTTTTTTCCCTCTTACAAACACAACACAACATTTACACTTTCACACAGTTTTTCCGCCTTCAATATCTATCTATCTATCTATCTATCTATCTATCTATCTATCTATCTATCTATCTATCTATCTATCTATCTATCTATCTATCTATCTATCTATCTATCTATCTATCTATCTATCTATCTATCTATCTATCTATCTATCTATCTATCTATCTATCTCTCATCTTCCACCACCCGTCCCTTTGGGGGCGGGGCTCAGAACAAACGGGCTCTTCTAATTGGTCAAGATACTCTGCTCTCTGCACAGGGCCTGCCGCTGCTTCTCAGATGCACTACTCACTTTTCTCGTGTGCACTACTCACTTTTCTCGCTCCACATTTCTCGTGTATTTGGTGCAAAAGTGAGAGCGCGCCAAACTTGTCATTTGAAAGTGGAAAAACTGCACGTGAGACTTGTAGCAGCAGATTCAAGCAGTTGTTGTGATTGGAGTTGTGATTTTGTTAGAAAAATATACAAGAAAAGTAATGCATTTGTGACCAAGTATTCAACAAGTGTTCAACTCTCATTGCATGGATTCAAGTGTTAATTCGCAGATGTGCAAAATGTGTCCGCAACTTCACATTTTTGATTCGGGTGTATGACTGCGTTTTGAACCATATGCACTGCAGCAACTGTAGCAAAAATGTAAGCGTATGAGTTTCTTCATGTGTGATTCGTAGAATAGGATTTGTGCACCTGCAGTGAAGAACATGTGAAGGTGTAAATTTTGTGTTGTGTTAGTAAGAGAGAAAAAAAGCAACTGTTTACAACTCCTAAAAGATTTTTCTCTGTGACTTCTAATTTATTGATACACGTGTGGATATGCTCTACAGATACAAATTTCACTCTCACACGTGTTCAGTTGTTTAGCACCAAAAATACCTTCATAGAAAGAACTTCATTTGTTTTAGCTGAAGCTCAAACGTGCTGTATAACACATGGGAATGAACCTCATTGGTTCTTGCTGAAGCACAAAAGTGCTCCGTATAACAAGAATGAACCACATTTGTCCTGGCAGAAGCTCAAACATGCTCAAACAAGTTGGACGTTATGATGGAGTATATCTGTGTCAAAAATACTCATTCCGGTTTCTCTCAAGTTTCAGAGAGTTTTTTTATAGGTCGGTTATGGGTCAGTTTGACGTTGATAGAGCGGAAGGTCCTTGTATGGGCTGTACGGGCTCTTCTCCCGGAAAGGTGCGCGCGCGCGTGACTAGATGCACGCCGCCCATAAACACTGCTCTCAGGTGCAGCAGATCCACTAGTCCGTGCAACACGTCTGTCGCGCCGCGCTCCACTTTATTCCTATGGGTGACATCAAGCGACTTCAACGCTTCAGCACAGCCTTCCGGGAAGGCAGCGCTGCAGCCGGATCTCACGAAAAATGCGTATAAATTGTACGAGTGTGCAGTGTCGTGGAATGTATACGCCAAAACTCATTCTGGCGTGCATATGATACGCTGTTTTTTGCGTGCATATGATACGCATTTTATGGCGTATTATATATACGAACCCCCCACCCTACTACCCTAAACCTACCCAAGAGAGCGTGTCATATATACGCCATAAAGTGCGTATCATATGCACGCGAAAAACAGCGTATCATATGCACGCCAAAATGAGTTTTGGCGTATACATTCCACGACATTGCACATTCTTTCTATTTATAAGCATTTATGTGTGATTGGGTTGGATTTGAACGCAGAAATGACGGGAAGCTTCATAACATCGCGGACCTCCACGGTCAATGCTGTCACAGGACTTCACCAAATCATACCAAAGAAGTGTGTTTTTGACGGAGCGGTCCTAGCGATAAAGGTTCGGTCCTGCTTTGGAAGCAGCCGGTGATTTAAACTGTTTCAAATGTCTGTGCTGTCGGCTATCGTCACGTGAGTAAACATCAGTAAACGACATGATCGTGTATAGTTAATTTATCAATGGAGCATGCGATTCATGGTGTGTGTTCAAATACATTTGTTTAGCTGACCACTAACGTTATAGGTGTCAGTAAAACCACCCAAACATAAACCTAGCGTTCTCACAAAGCGTGCTTCGTCATTCAAATGCGCTAACGGTTACTCCATTGTTGTTCTCTGTATAACGTTACACTAGTCTGACGTGCAAAACGGTTTTGTCGCATACAATAGTCCATAAACCGAATCATGTCCAATCATGTCCGTCACAGAGACGGACGTCCTGATGTTGTTGCTTCTCCTGTTCAATTTATTTCAGCCTCCGAATCTGATTCTGGATCATATATGTATTAGTTGAATCTAATTGATAGCCATTTATTAGAGTAACGTTTTCATCTCCACGCTTGAGGATGTCAGCTTTCAGAAGCTCTTGTGCTGTAGCTGCGCGCTCGTCATTTGTTAGCTTCGCCCACACGATACGCTCGTTTTATTCCGGAAAGACTCGGCACAGCCTATATTTCTTTTATAAATATAATAAAACTAAAGACTTTTCAGAGATATGAAGGATGCAATACTAATTTATAGGTACTCAAGATTGACATGAGATTGACTGAAACTGAGTGTTCCCTTTCGGGGAACTCGAGCTGCGTCGAAACGCTGTGAGAACGCCTCTGCGTTAATGCGTCGTGAAGCGCCTGTAGAACCATTCCATCGGAAAAAAGATCGATCGTCGCCGACGTGATGACGTCGCCGACGTGATGACGTCATCAACCGGAGACTATAAAAGGTCCGCGAACACAAACAGGAACTAGCTTCTGTGCCTTCAGTAAGCGATCTGTGTGAACCTGTCTGTCTATTTGGTGTTTTTGTCTGTCTATTATCAGAGATTTTCCACCCTTTTGTTAAATATTTCATATATTAACAAAAAAAAAGAGAAAATAAAATAGATAGAAATGGCGAGTGAAAGCAGCAATTTCAGAAAGTGTGTTCCTCCCTGCCCACGCTACATCACGGGCAGGGACACACATCTTCTCTGTGTTGCATGCTTGGGAGCGCAGCATGCCCAGGCAGCCCTCGAGGGGGCTGCTTGCGAGCACTGTGAGCGTATGCCACTGAGAACGCTGCGCTCCCGCCGGGCACTCTTCGAGGAGGGTGCCTCGGCTCGTGTTCCCCGCGGCTCTGGTCCCGCTGCTGCCGAGGCAGAGCGGAGGCTGCAGTCGTGGGGTTCACAATGGGATGTTGCAGAGGGGTTTGAGACGGGCACCGCCTTATCTCTGCCCTCACCTGCTCCATCCAGCGGTTCTTCTCGGGGCTTGGAAGCACGCATTGCGGTTTCTTCCCTCCCGAGAGAGCCGCCGGTGCTCCAACTATCCAGCTCCGAGGAGGTGGACGTTGAGAGCATCGCGACTGAAGATTCGCCACTTCAGTCCCCTGCGAGTAAAAAAGAAAAAAAAGTGGACTTTACAGAGGGGTTTGAGACGGGCCCAGCCTTATCTCAGCCCTCACCTGTATCGTCCAGTGTCTCGTCTCGGGGTTTGGAAGCCCGCTCTGCGGTCTCTTCCTCCCTGGGCGGGGCACCGGTGCTCCAACTATCCAGCTCTGAGGAGGTGGACGTTGAGAGCATCGCGACTGAAGACTCGCCACTTCAGTCACCCGCTAGTGAGTTGAGGTTCTCACGAGAGCTGTGGCCAGGTTAAATATAAAGATAAGAAATGACTGGCTGGCTGGAATATCTGAATCCCATCGAAATCAGAGAGAACGAAATTAGATGAGCGATTCCTGCCCTCTCGTGCAAAGCATCAACGTCCTGCCATTCTTCCCTGACCTGCACACCGAGGTGTCTAGGTCATGGAGGAAACAAGCGGTATCATATAGAGTGTTCAGCCCACATACATCTGCATATAGTAATATATTTGGGCTGAGACACTATGGTTATGGGGCGATGCCGAAGATCGAAGAGACGCTTGCGAGCTATCTCTCGCCTTCAGCTGCATCGTCCCTGGCATTTCCCCTCCGAAGGAAATCGGTGCTTACCTCAGCACACGGTACCCGTCTTCCTTCGGTGCCCACAGGGGGCCGCGCTGCTAACCCCGCCGCAATGTCAGGGCGCAGAGGGTCTCCGCGGGCCACCTGAGGGTGGTCCGTCCCCTCCTCGGAGGGCATGCGAGCAGTCAGGTCAGGTGTTCCCTGCCGGTTCGCCGTTTCAGGGCACTGCACTCGCTGCTCAAATTACACCAGAGGCCAGCCTCGAGAGGCTGGTTCCCTTAGTTTCCCCTCCGTGGGAAGACGGTGCTTACCTCAGCATACGGTACCCGTCTTCCTTCGGTACCCTCAAGGGGCCGCGCTGCCAACCCCGCCGCAATGTCGGGGCGCAGAGGGTCTCCGCGGGCCACCTGAGGGTGGTCCGCCCCCTCCTCGGAGGGCAGGGGAAACAAAAGGACGCTGAGGGTAGTCCCCTCCGAAGGGAAACGGTGTTTACCTCTGCCTACGGTACCCGTTGTCCTGCAGCGCCCTCTGGGGGCCGCGCTGCCAACCCCGCCGCAATGCCGGGGCGCAGACGGTCCCCGCGGGCCACTCGAGGGTGGTCCGCTCCCCCTTCGGGGGGCTCCCGAGCAGTCAAGTCAGTCGTTCCCTGCCGGTCCGCCGCTTCAGGGCACTGTGCTTGTTGCTCAAAATACACCAGAGGCCAGCCTCGAGAGGCTGGTTCCCTTAGTAGATTTTCTAGACGAGTGGAAACGTCTATCGAATATATCTCAGTGGGTCCTGCAGATAATAGAAAAGGGGTACGCCATTCAGTTCAGAAGTCGGCCACCTCCTTTCTGCGGTGTCCTACCTACAGAGGTGGGCCCGGAGCAGGCTCTGGTAATGGCACAGGAAGTAGAGACACTCCTGCAAAAAGGGGCTATAGTGAGGGTTCCCCCTCCCAGCAGGGAGTCTGGCTTTTATAGCCGTTACTTCATCGTGCCGAAGAAGGATGGGGGCTTACGCCCGATATTAGATCTGCCGCTATTGAATCGCTCGGTGGCCAAGCTCAAATTCAAGATGCTTACACTCAGACAGATTGTAGCGCAGGTCAAATCGGAGGAATGGTTTGTCACCATAGACCTCAAAGATGCGTATTTTCATGTCTCCATCCTTCCACATCACAGGAAGTTCCTGAGGTTTGCCTTCGGGGGAGAGGCATACCAATATCGTGTACTTCCCTTCGGTCTAGCACTGTCACCCCGCATGTTCACCAAGTGTGTGGATGCAGCTCTGGCGCCGCTGCGTCTACAGGGCATCCGCATACTGAACTATATCGACGACTGGCTGATTCTAGCGAATACAGAGCAGATGGCGGTTCAGCATCGAGATGCTGTTCTCGCCCATATGTCGAAGCTGGGGTGGAGGCTGAACGCCAAGAAGAGTGTGCTTTCTCCGGCTCAGAGAACCACTTTTCTAGGTGTGAACTGGGACTCGGTAATTATGCGGGCGCAATTATCGCCAACACGCATAGCATCGATCCTGGCAGCCGCCAAAGAACAGAAGCTAGGCCGAGCCGTCACTGTGAAACGGTTCCAGAAACTGTTAGGTCTCATGGCAGCAGCGTCCAACGTGATATCTTTTGGCCTACTGTACATGAGGCCACTGCAGTGGTGGCTCAAAACAAAAGGGTTCTCCCCGAGGGGAAATCCGCTCCGCACGATCAAAGTCACGCGGCGATGCCTACGTGCTCTGGTCATGTGGGAAAACCCGCTCAGGGTCCCGTGTTGGGGGCTCATGTTCGTCGCGTAACGCTAACGACAGATGCCTCTCTCACGGGCTGGGGGGGCGACCATGAGTGGTCGCTCATCCCAGGGTCTATGGCAGGAACATCAGCGGCACTGGCACGTAAATCGGCTAGAGATGCTCGCAGTGTTTCTTGCATTGAAACAGTTCCTGCCCGACCTCAAGGGGCCACCATGTGCAGACAACACATCGGTGGTCGTCTATATAAATCACCAGGGGGGTCTGAGGTCCCGTCCGGTGGACAATGGGCACATCGGATCCTCCTGTGGGCCCAAGGGAAATTGCTGTCAGTCAGAGCAGTATATATCCCGGGGGTCCTGAATCAGGAAGCAGACAGCCTGTCGAGGCAGGGGCCGAGGCCCGGGGAATGGAGACTCCACCCAGAAGTGGTGGAGCTCCTATGGAAGGTATATGGGAGCTATTTGCTTCGGCGGAGAGTTCTCACTGCCCGCAGTGGTTTCTCTGACCCATCCAGCCCCTGGGTTGGATGCCATGGTACAGGGGTGGCCGAGGCTACCTCTGTACGCCTTCCCCCCGATTGTCTTGCTTCCAGGAGTTCTGGAGAGGGTACGCCGGGACGGGGCCCAGGTACTCCTAGTGGCTCCGTACTGGCCGACCCGAGTATGGTTTTCGGACCTGATATCTTTTCTGGAAGGCTCTCCGATGGAGATTCCGACCAGGAGGGATCTACTCTCTCAGGCGGGCGGGAGATTCCTGCACCCACGCCCAGAGATGTGGAAACTGTGGGCCTGGCCTCTGAGGGGGCTAGGCTCATAGAGGAAGGTCTCTCGGCCGAGGTCGTAGAGACCATCCTTCACTCCAGAGCTCCGTCCACGAGGAAACTGTACGCTCTGAAAGGGAAACTTTTCTCAGCATGGTGCAGAGAACGCCAGTGGGACCCAGTTAACTGCCCGGTTGGTACAGTGCTGGAGTTTCTGCAGGCAAGGTTCTCGGCAGGGTTGACCCCCTCCACAATAGAGGCGTACGTGGCGGCCTTGGGTGCCGTCCACGTCCCTTTGGGTGGAGTGTCTTGGGAAGACACCCTCTGATTACACGTTTCCTCCGTGGCACTTTAAGGTTGAGGCCTGTTATGCACTCATGTCTAGAGTTTGTGCCGGGGTTTTCTCATCCCAGGCCGGGTTATGTCCCCAAGGTTCCTCGAGCCCACGGGGCCCCATTACTCTTTAAGCATTCTGTCCTCCTCCTTTCACGACGTCAGACCAGGAAGATTATCTGCTGTGCCCTGTTAGAGCACTAGATACTATGTCCACAGAGCTGCCAAAAAGCTGTGGAGGAAAACTGATCAGCTGTTTGTCTGTTTCGGGCCCCCTAAGAAGGGGCCCCAGTATCTAAGCAGAGGATGAGCAAGTGAGTGGTCGAGGCCATCTCACTTGCTTATGAGGCGGCCGGGCAGCAGTCTCCACTGGCTGTCTGGACGCATTCAACCAGGGGTATGGCTGCTTCTTAAGCACTTTTGTCGGGGGCGTCCCTCCACGATATTTGTAAACGCGGCCGGATGGTCGTCTCCTTTAACTTTCGTCAGGTTCTATGAACTAGACCTGGCATCTACAGTTGGGGCACAGGTACTCTCGTAACCGTGTGCGCTTCGGCTTCACACATACGAGACACTGGGTCCTATGGCGATGTGGGTATAAGCGTTCTCACAGCGTTTCGACGCAGCTCGAGTTCCCCGAAAGGGAACGTCTCGGTTACGTATGTAACCCTAGTTCCCTGAGGGAACGAGACGCTGCGTCGCTCTGCCATACTCCCGGCGTGTCCGTGATCACTTACTTCAGGCTTTATCAGAAGCTAGTTCCTGTTTGTGTTCGCGGACCTTTTATAGTCTCCGGTTGATGACGTCATCACGTCGGCGACGTCATCACGTCGGCGACGATCGATCTTTTTTCCGATGGAATGGTTCTACAGGCGCTTCACGACGCATTAACGCAGAGGCGTTCTCACAGCGTTTCGACGCAGCGTCTCGTTCCCTCAGGGAACTAGGGTTACATACGTAACCGAGACGTTTCACCCCCCTTTGAAGCTCAAAAGTGCTACGTAAAATGGGAATGAACCTCAATGGCCATTGCACATCAAGCAATGATGCTTGAGCTTCCATTTACCACAACCGATGTGTGTGTTATATGTGCATTTATATGTTACATATGTTATTTTTATTTTTTTTATGCATCCATCTTTGAGATATGGGAGTTGTATGGTTTAAGCAAAATAAAAAAGTCTGACGTTTTAACCGAATAGGCCAATTAAAACATTTGGATGAAATAGTACAAAAAAAAAAAAAATGCTGACTTTAACTTACAACAGCCATAGAGATCAGAAGGGAAATGACCAAAAGAGGCTAGGCTAGGTATTTTACCCAATTAGCAGAATAATTTGTAGTAGAAGTTATTAAATTATATATATTAAATATAAATTTGAAAATGAGACATACAAGTAGGTGTTTAAATAGAGTCTTGCATGCACAATTACTAAAGCAATGGGCCAATCAAGACCAAACCACAATGATTTTACCATAGAAAGGAATTGATGTTAGGCCTATAGTGCAACAATGCCCTCAACCATGGTAAAATCACTGACCTTTAGAGTATTTATGCCAAATTTATGGGTACATTTTCTGATATTGTATCTCCATTAGAAAAGCTAGGCCGGAAAACGCTGCTATCATAATATGCTGTTTCATACAAATTCATCATTCAGTTAAAGGTATTCATGAGCCAGAACACAACATATCCAGTCATAGTCAGCCACCAAAAATAGGGGGGAAAAAAGAAAGAAAGACTAATGTGTGCATAATATTATCTGTTATTTTCAAACTACCATGTGCCATGCCAGAAAGATAGTTTTGCATTATAGAAGGGTTTATTTTCAATCTAAATGATATTAGAAATCAAATTCAGCATTGATGAAGAGAGAACACATAAAAGATAAAGAGACATACATGCCTCATGCATTGCCCTCCGTAAATAGTTTCTTTGTCAAATTGAATGAATTTGCCATTAAAGCTGCATTTCTCTCTTCAACTCATTCAGATTTCAGAGAAAGCCACTTAAGAGGTTCTGTCACTCTTTCATTATCCTCCCATTTCTGAGGGACAGGACCATTCTCCTTCGTGTATGTAGCTTGAGCTGGCGGAAGCTTGGAAAATAAACCTATATTCCCACCCTTCGATTTCATTAGAGATCCTGTTTACGTAATTATTCATGCACTATAAATCAAGCAGAATCAATCTATCTCAAGGTGCTTAATTGAAAGTGTTTTTTTCTTTCTTCCACAGCCACGTATTTAGACATGGTGGAGGAGCAGGCCTGCTGATAGATGGAGAACCCAGCGCAAACAGTTTGAGTGAGTCAGGTCTTGATTGATCAGTGCCCTCTGGGAGACGAGAAGACTGGATTTCGATCCCAGAGCTTGGAGATTAAAGCCCGAACAAGTCCCCTGTCCTTCTAACTTTCCTCTAAAATCTGACCTTCTTACGTGCATCTCGTCTTGCCGCTGGATCAGTGACTTGAAAATTGGCACAGTGTCTTCATTGAGCGTCACCGACCCTTCTCCATTGAGCACGTCGGTTTGATTTAAAATGCCTACAATTTATTAGTGGTCCCCACGGTGCATTTTGTAATTCCTTTAGACATTTTTGTAAGGGTTTAGTTGTGGCCTTAGTGATGCCCCAGTGCGATACTGTAAACCAACATCAAAGGAAGCATTATTCCTTCACACTGATGCCCATAAAGAGCGTAGCGGCTTTTGCATGGATAAAGAAACAAACGTTGTGCAGCTGGAGTGATTCTTTTCACCTCTCGTTCTCATTTCTCCTCTTTTGTCTTGAATACTGTCGAGGCTTGACTCCTTAAGGCAAACAGCATGCAGGGATGTAGCAGTGGCATGTGTGTGTGTGTGTGTTTGGAAGAGAGCAGATGTAAGGGTGGATGTGCATGGGCTGGGAACAGCCAGAATCGGTCTCTCCGCTCTGTTCCTCGACTGACCCCACTATAAGACTGCCAAAAGAGTCACCGCAGGGGGTCCGCAGCAAACAGACATGCATTTCATAAGGGCTTGTCAATGGAGAAAGTTATGGAAGGGCATATAAATGCTGCAAAAATAAATAAATCTATACCTGTGCATTAGGCTTTTAAGGTTTTACAGAGTTATTTTCTTTGCACAATAGATAATATTATATATATATATATATATATATATATATATATATATATATATATATATATATATATATATATATATATATATATATATATATATATATATATAGGGCTGTTAGAATTAGCGTTAATGCATGCAATACATTTTTTCAGTTTAACGCACTAAAATATTTTATGCATTTACACAGCAGCATTTTTTTCAGTCATCTTTTGGCTGTGCTACAGAATATGATAAAAATATCACTCATTCAAATAAATCTGTATTTGAGCGGCTGCAGTGAGTTCTCATTCATGCTTGAACAGCCAAAAACACTCAAAAGTATGTCAAAATGTTTACTTCATCGAGTGTCCTCTTAAAGGGGTACTTCAGCGGTGGGAAGATTAATCTGTATTTAAACTGGGTCATTAATGTAGTAGAAATGTAAAATTATTTTTGAATTTGGTGCTTTCTAGACTGAGAAAAGACAGAAAATCAATTTGTCTCATGGGGATGAAAGACTACAATTACCAGAATGCTTCACTGCTGATGAGAGCTGAGGTAAACGCGTCCACGCTCACGGCAGTAGTTCTACACGCGTGTTCAGTCTGGCTCGTTTTCAGTTCATGCCTTTAAGATTAACTTTCATAGGAATTAACTTGAGAAGATAAAATACTCACTTTGCTCCGCTGGCCGCACCGTTTCCATGAATGCCTGAGCTGCGAGTGCTATCTCCATATCCTATGTGCGAGTTGAAAACATGCGGAAATAGCTCCCTCTGCTAGCTGTAGTTTTTAGCGTCTGGCCAAACATTTTACAGATGACGCAAATCGAAAAGTTTGCATGACCGGAGTAATTTTTCCAGAAATAAAATGCATAAATCTCTCATCTCAGGGGGATATGAGAGGGGGGAGCACGATCATTCAAATATACTCCAGCGTTTCTACTGATAGAAAGCCATATGCTAATCGCTGAAGTAACCCTTTAAGCGCAGTCTTAAACGAGTTAAATAGTGCACATCAGATCCAGATTTGAGTCATGTGCTTTAGATCTTAAAGTGACAGCAGCCTAATAAACCTGCTGAGGTAATGTCTGTGTTTATGGTGAATCAAAAAGCAAAATAATTTTTGAAAAAAATTACTCACTGGTCTTGACTGGAATGTTATATTAAATTGATTTAGGCAGGGAAAACTGTGAAATGTTTAATAACTTTACTCAGCTTCTGTATATTACCTACCTGTTAGATCATATATTTAAAATATACTGTCTTTATATTGTTTCTACATTAATTTAAAGATTAAATGTGACATTTTTACAACACAAACCTATATTAAAAACGTGTTAGGTGTATGTAATGTGTACTTGTAAGTAAAAAAAAAAATCGCATCAAAATAAAAGTTTATTTGTGTGTGTGTTCTGTGCACAATTATGTCATATAAATACACGCATACATGTATATATTTAAGAAAAAATGGTTATATATAAATATTGTATATACAAATATAATATAAATTATATAAATATACATACAGTATATACATGCAAATATTTCTTATACATGTGTATGTGTGTATTTATAGATACATAATAATTATACACAGAACAGACACATATGTAACAACAAACTTTTAACCGTTTAACCATTTGAAAGCCACACACACACACATGCACATTCTATATGCCAATAAGTTTTTTTATTTTTATTTTTATTTATACTTCTAGATAAATAATCCAGAGGAAAGCCCCTCTCCCACATGATATAAAAATAGCTCAGTTCATGCCCCTCTGTGTCAAAGTTAGGGCACTCAGTGGGGTGCAGACTTCAAAGCAAAAAGGGAATTCTCCAAAAACAACTGCTGGCAATTTCAAATCAACCCACCCTTTGAATCATCCCCTCTCTCAGACTGATATTCCAAAATATTTCCTCTTCCAATTTTCCCCATGATTCATGTACCACTTACTATTTCAGATATGTAATTCCTGTGTTTTTCCTCTTCCCAAAACATAGAATGTCACAGTGAATCCTCAAAAATAAATTAATCAAACTAAATGAATGTGAATTAATAATTCAGTTATTCAAGAGACCAGTTATTATTAACAAATGTTTTGAAATCACAGAATGTACTGTTTTGTCATAAAAGCAAGGTGCCGTAAACAGCAGCTCTACACTAGATACGAGAGAGTGGGAGGCAACAGAGAGCGAGAGAAGCTGAGAGAGCGCCAGAAGAGGACCTGCCTATTTTGCTTAACAGTTGGTGGGAAATGAAAATGACCTGGTAGGGTTAAAGGCCAAAAAACATGTCAAGAATTTCCCAGGATACATTTCAAGGGCGACCAGGACAGTGAAAAGGAGGCTCGCTTTCATTTGTGCTTCACAATCAGAAGCATGTATTTCAGCGTCCATTAAATGAAAAAGGAGAAAAGGCTTGTGAAATAGATTATGCTCCATCAATAGAGACAGAAGGAGACGTGGGTTATTATGTGTTGGCTGATGGGTTTGGACTGCATTGCACTGTGGGTAAGCAGGCTCTCTGTGGCCTCAGCAGGAAGCTGGCTGCTCTGGCCCGTCCTCAGGTGCTGTCACTCTCCCCTCCACCATATTAATTATGGGATAAAGACTCTAATCCTTTGCCTTTGAAGCACCAGGCTGGTTTTGAAGCTGGACTTTGGAGCACACAAAAAAATTGAATGCTATATTACTGTGTGATTTGGAGGGGGAAAAAAAGACTAATTTCCTTTCATTTTCATTTTCTCCTTGGGTCTGGTTTTAACAATTCCATCACCCTTAATCTGCATGTGCAGCACAAACTGCAAAAAAAAAAAAAAAGATATGATCAGTAGGTTATGTTATGACAATATGTTTTTACGTTGCTTAAACTAATCAGAATATGTTCAAGCTGCCTTTTTGGCCAAGTTATGCAAGATTCAACTAATTTATTTTAAGTCAGTTTAAAGCAATTTTAGTTGAAATGACTGAAACATACAAGTTGATTACTTAAAACTATAAGGAAGGAACTTTGCAGTGATAAATTTGGTATTTGGTGTCTTTGGTCAAATAATTATTAATAATAATAATTTCTTTGATTCATACAGCGCTTTTCAAGGCACTCAAAGCGCTTTACATAGAAGAGGGAATCTCCTCAACCACCACCAATGTGCAGCACCCACCTCGATGATGCGACGGCAGCAATGTTGCCACACACCAGCTGATTGGTGGAAAGGAGACCGAATGATGAAGGATATGGTGATTATTAGGAGGCCATGATGGACGGGGGCCAATGGGCAAATTTGGCCAGAATGCCGGGGTTACACCCCTATACTCTTTTTCCGAAGGACATCCTGGAATTTTTAACGACCACAGAGAGTCGGGACCTCAGTTTAACGTCTCATCTGAAGGACGGTGCTCTTTTGACAGGATAGTGTCCCCATCACTATACTGGGGCGTTAGGACCCACACAGACCACATGGTGAGCACCCCCTGCTGGCCTCACTAACACCTCTACCAGCAGCTACCTGGTTTTCCCATTTGGTCTCCCATCCAGGTACTGACCAGGCTCAGCCCTGCTTAGCTTCAGTGGGAAACCAGTCTTGGGCAACAGATTGAAGCCAGATATGTACGCCCCCAACATTTGTATGCCAGCCCATGTTCATTGTCAGGCGGAACTGACAGAGCCGAATCATCGGGACTGCAGGTAAACAAGCGTCACGCGAGGATAGCGAAAACGGCAGATCATGGAAATAAATGTCTTGTTCCAGGCTGTGCAGGGGACGTGAGGACTTTTCATATTTCCATAACCTTTCCACAGATAAAAATGTCAACAGTCATGTTGATGTTTATTATAATCGGATACCGCAACAATTTAATTCAAAATCGTTCATTTCCTCGGCCCATTTCACCACAGAGTTTGTCTAACCTGGGACAATATCAAGCAAGCTTCGCTCAGTGTCTAAAACTGAAGAAAGGGGCAATTCCAACTATACTCCAGAGAGCAGTAAGTAGTGATTTATCCACTTATTGACTGTCTAAAGAATTTCTAATTAAATTGAAAGAGACACCATACAAAACTAAATGGTGTATCTAATGACAAAGGTTATTATTTTGTATTACTTATAAAACTAGTATAAAATTACTATGTTAGTTTAGTTGCTTACAGATGGTTCACTCGATCCTTCTAGCTAACGTCACCTCCACCAAGTTAAAATGATTGTCATTTGACAAGACTTCATTTTGTAATTATATATATATATATATATATATATATATATATATATATATATATATATATATATATATATATATATATATATATATATATATATATATATATATTAGGGGTTTGCAATATATCTAAATTAGCGAAATATCGCAAATGTACATAACACAATATGCATATCGCAACGGCAAGCAGTATCTGAATGATTTAAATAGGCTTATTCAACATTGTGAAAAGTGTACATTTTAGGTTGACACATAAGCAGAGAATAGACTGGGCTCACGACTGTTACTTATGTGACTTGCTTCATGTTAAAAGAGTTATTAAATGCAATAACTTGTGAAAAACAACTCCTTACAATTTAGCGCTGTCTGACCCACACACACACACACACACCGAAACATTTATAATAAAATGATGTAATCAGGTTTTCGACAAATGTATGCTTAAACACTGCTGGTCACTTTCAGAAGTTGTAGCGATGCTTTCTTTTCCCAGAGAGAATGTGAAACACATAAATGGTATCGTTGTCAAAATATAATTTTTAAATTATATAATAATTTTTAAAAATCAATTTTACACACTAATAGCTATAGCATATTGCATGTTAAAGGTAAAGGTAAAAGTTCCTTCCTAAAGCTATAGGCATGTTCTTTTAGACACGTACACATAAACAAAATGATCTATAACAGTGCAGTACTATTACATATAAAAATGTGTTTTACTCACATAAGTGTGTTGCACCATTCCTGTCGGATCCAAATCCTGCATCTACCGGAGATTTGTTTACAAACGATTCCGCAGTGAAATGAAGTGAACACCACTGTCTTCCCCACGTGAGGTGGAACTTCATTAAAAATACAGTTCAACCACAGATTCCTAATATTAGGATCAGAAGGAAGCTTATGCAGCGACTGTGTTCTTCCACAACCAGGAATAGTGCAATATCTTAAACTTCCTCGGCATGTTTATTGTTGTTGGCTAGCTAGCACAAGCCGTTCAGCTCCATGAGTCGGTGGGCGAGGCTACTGAATTAGATGCACTGTAGAGGTGGAGTTTCGTTGCGCTATGATGTAAGAATGAAGCACAAGATTGTTTGCTGAGCCTGGTGTCTAGAAAAGCTTTTCTTTTCTGAAAGAAAGTGTTCAGCTCTGAAACTTACAGGATATTCTTATTTTACCATGACATTTTATATATATATATATATATATATATATATATATATATATATATATATATATATATATATATCAAAAGCTCAAGGGAAAGTTGATTTCTCAATTCATTACCCCTTTAATATTCATGACCCTTCTAAATAAGGCAAAAACAGAGCATTACATCCTAGGGAAAATTTATAGGGTTGTAAAATGGACCTGTAAAACTGTATCTGGACAACGTTTGCCCTTAAATAAGCCAAAAACCCTCTATGTAGATATCAGAGAACAATTTAACATATTGTTTCAACTCATTCTAGGGCACCTTTAAGGACCTGTCCCACTTATTCAGTCCCATCCAATAGCACACATGATCCCTCTTCAACTAGCAAACTGGATTTTCCCTATATTGCATGTTGTTTTATAGTTTGTAAAGATGTTCCCTAGTTGTGGACTCACTGAGCCTACATATAAATTGATCCCAGGATAAGTGGCCCCTTTTGCATGCTTTTAGCTCCAGGTATCATTAGGTTGCAGCTCTGCCGTACAGCCCTAAATAAACCTCTAATTATCCCTTACTGGTGTGTATTATATTAAAACTACAGCATTAATGATGCTTTAAAGAAATGTTATAGCAAAATGTTATTGGAAAGACAGAAATCCCTCTGAGGGAAGATTTGAATAGTTTCTTTTCTTTTTTGTAAGTGTTCAGGTTGTTTTGAACGATATTTAAATGAAACAGATGCAAAACAGAAGTGACCAAACACTATTCGGTATGTAAACATTTGGTAACATTTTAGTCATGAGTCACATTCAGAAAACAAAATAAAACTAAGTAGACCACACACTTTAGTATAATTAAGACATTAAGATAAACGGTAACATTTAAGAATACTGTTCCATCATTAAAGGATAACTGCAGGAACAAATGAGAACACAACATTAACACTCAAGTAACAAAATCCAGTTCCACTTTATACTAGGTGGTCTTAACAACTATGCACTTAAAAAAAAAATCTGTGTACTTATTGTGTTCATATTATATTGGATACGGGTAAAGTTAGGGACAGGTGTGGTGGTATGAGTTAGATTAAAGGGGTCATATAATGTCATTTTTGTACAAGTTAGTAGGATTCTTCTAGGATTTCATCTAAATGAAAATTTTTGTAATATACTTTTATTACAAATTATCATTAGTATTGTAAGAAAACACTAATTTTACCTGGTTAAAATCAGGTGTGGTGGTGTGGGTCAGTTTAAGGGTAAAGTTAGGGTCAGGTGTGGTGGTGTGGGTAAGTTTAAGGGTAAAGTTAGGGTCAGGTGTGGTGGTGTGGGTCAGTTTAAGGGTACAGTTAGGGTCAGTTGTGGTGGTGTGGGTCAGTTTAAGGGTTAAGGTGGGGTCAGGTGTGGTGGTGTGAGTCAGTTTAAGGGTAAAGTTAGGGTCAGGTGTAGTGGTGTGGGTAAGTTTAAGGGTAAAGTTAGGGTCAGGTGTGGTGGTGTGGGTAAGTTTAAGGGTAAAGTTAGGGTCAGGTGTGGTGGTGTGGGTCAGTTTAAGGGTAAAGTTAGGGTCAGGTGTGGTGGTGTGGGTCAGTTTAAGGGTTAAGGTGGGGTCAGGTGTGGTGGTGTGAGTCAGTTTAAGGGTAAAGGTAGGGTCAGGTGTGGTGGTGTGGGTAAGCTTAAGGGTAACGTTAGGGTCAGGTGTGATGGTGTGGGTTAGTTTAAGGGTAAAGGTAGGGACAGGTGTGGTGGTGTGGGTCAGTTTAAGGGTTAAGGTGGGGTCAGGTGTGGTGGTGTGGGTCAGTTTAAGGGTTAAGGTGGGGTCAGGTGTGGTGGTGTGAGTCAGTTTAAGGGTAAAGGTAGGGTCAGGTGTGGTGGTGTGGGTAAGTTTAAGGGTAAAGTTAGGGACAGGTGTGATGGTGTGGGTTAGTTTAAGGGTAAAGTTAGGGTCAGGTGTGGTGGTGTGGGTCAGTATAAGGGTAAAGTTAGGGTCAGGTGTGGTGGTGTGGGTAAGTTTAAGTGTAACGTTAGGGTCAGGTGTGGTGGTGTGGGTAAGTTTAAGGGTAAAGTTAGGGTCAGGTGTGGTGGTGTGGGTAAGTTTAAGGGTAAAGTTAGGGTCAGGTGTGGTGGTGTGGGTCAGTTTAAGGGTAACGTTAGGGTCAGGTGTGGTGGTGTGAGTCAGTTTAAGGGTAAAGGTAGGGTCAGGTGTGGTGGTGTGGGTAAGTTTAAGGGTAACGTTAGGGTCAGGTGTGATGGTGTGGGTTAGTTTAAGGGTAAAGGTAGGGACAGGTGTGGTGGTGTGGGTAAGTTTAAGGGTAAAGTTAGGGACAGGTGTGATGGTGTGGGTTAGTTTAAGGGTAAAGTTAGGGTCAGGTGTGGTGGTGTGGGTCAGTATAAGGGTAAAGTTAGGGTCAGGTGTGGTGGTGTGGGTATGTTTAAGTGTAACGTTAGGGTCAGGTGTGGTGGTGTGGGTAAGTTTAAGGGTAAAGTTAGGGTCAGGTGTGGTGGTGTGGGTAAGTTTAAGGGTAAAGTTAGGGTCAGGTGTGGTGGTGTGGGTAAGTTTAAGGGTAAAGTTAGGGTCAGGTGTGGTGGTGTGGGTAAGTTTAAGGGTAAAGTTAGGGTCAGGTGTAGTGGTGTGGGTAAGTTTAAGGGTAAAGTTAGGGTCAGGTGTGGTGGTGTGGGTAAGTTTAAGGGTAAAGTTAGGGTCAGGTGTGGTGGTGTGGGTCAGTTTAAGGGTAAAGTTAGGGTCAGGTGTGGTGGTGTGGGTCAGTTTAAGGGTTAAGGTGGGGTCAGGTGTGGTGGTGTGAGTCAGTTTAAGGGTAAAGGTAGGGTCAGGTGTGGTGGTGTGGGTAAGCTTAAGGGTAACGTTAGGGTCAGGTGTGATGGTGTGGGTTAGTTTAAGGGTAAAGGTAGGGACAGGTGTGGTGGTGTGGGTCAGTTTAAGGGTTAAGGTGGGGTCAGGTGTGGTGGTGTGGGTCAGTTTAAGGGTTAAGGTGGGGTCAGGTGTGGTGGTGTGGGTAAGTTTAAGGGTAAAGTTAGGGACAGGTGTGATGGTGTGGGTTAGTTTAAGGGTAAAGTTAGGGTCAGGTGTGGTGGTGTGGGTCAGTATAAGGGTAAAGTTAGGGTCAGGTGTGGTGGTGTGGGTAAGTTTAAGTGTAACGTTAGGGTCAGGTGTGGTGGTGTGGGTAAGTTTAAGGGTAAAGTTAGGGTGAGGTGTGGTGGTGTGGGTAAGTTTAAGGGTAAAGTTAGGGTCAGGTGTGGTGGTGTGGGTCAGTTTAAGGGTAACGTTAGGGTCAGGTGTGGTGGTGTGAGTCAGTTTAAGGGTAAAGGTAGGGTCAGGTGTGGTGGTGTGGGTAAGTTTAAGGGTAACGTTAGGGTCAGGTGTGATGGTGTGGGTTAGTTTAAGGGTAAAGGTAGGGACAGGTGTGGTGGTGTGGGTAAGTTTAAGGGTAAAGTTAGGGACAGGTGTGATGGTGTGGGTTAGTTTAGGGGTAAAGTTAGGGTCAGGTGTGGTGGTGTGGGTCAGTATAAGGGTAAAGTTAGGGTCAGGTGTGGTGGTGTGGGTATGTTTAAGTGTAACGTTAGGGTCAGGTGTGGTGGTGTGGGTAAGTTTAAGGGTAAAGTTAGGGTCAGGTGTGGTGGTGTGGGTCAGTTTAAGGGTAACGTTAGGGTCAGGTGTGGTGGTGTGGGTAAGTTTAAGGGTAACGTTAGGGTCAGGTGTGGTGGTGTGGGTAAGTTTAAGGGTAAAGTTAGGGACAGGTGTGGTGGTCTGGGTTAGTTTAAGGGTAAAGTTAGGGTCAGGTGTGGTGGTGTGGGTTAGTTTAAGGGTAAAGTTAGGGTCAGGTGTGGTGGTCTGGGTTAGTTTAAGGGTAAAGTTAGGGTCAGGTGTGGTGGTGTGGGTTAGTTTAAGGGTAAAGTTAGGGACAAGTGTAGTGGTATGGGTAAGTTTAAAGGTTAGGTCTAAGGGAAGCGTCAACAGTGTAAAAATGTAAGTACAATGTAAAAACATGTATGTACACAATTAGTGCATTGTATCAAATTATTAATTGAAATGTTAGTTTATAATAGTTAAGGCCAACTAATATAAAGTGGGTCCCCAAATTACTAATTATTTAGATCAGTGTTCTAAAGTGAAAACATGATACCTACCTAGCAGTGACTGAAATCATTGTAAGCTTTTGAGGTTTTTGTAAGGCGTATATTAATTTATTCTGATGGATTTGGTAACATTTTGAGTCATTACTATCCAAAACCTTACAAAAACCTCAAAAGCGTACAATAATTTCAGTCATACTAGGGAGTTATAGTGTTTTTCTTCTAGATGTAATTCCTTCTGAAGGATTTGGTAATAAAGAAGAAGGATTTTGAGCCATTGATATTGGGTTACCATGATCTTAACTTTAGAATGAATTATACAATTTGCATTATTCACATTACTTATGAACCTATAATATAGTAATTAATAATAGATTTTATTTATAATAGATTTTATTTATAATGCACTTTTCATTCCGAAGAATCTCAAAGTGCAACAAGGGGGGGGGGGGGGGGGGGGGGGAATAACAACAAAAAATGAATAACAAGTAAAAATATAGAATACTACAAACAATCAACCAACACAGAAAACAGAACAGAAACAGAGCTGATGGTGAACAGAAACAGAGCTGATGGTGAACAGAAACAGAGCTGATGGTGGACAGAAAACAGCTGAAGGTGGAAGTCTCTGTAAGCTCCGCAGCACACTGTGGTCCACTCCATGTTTAAGATTTCTCCCAGCGGCAGTGTCCCGAACATAATTCTTAGTATGTTCTGTGGGAGGCATGAAAAAAAATAGTTGTTGCTGATTAGCTAATAGTTCTCAACCAACTAATTTGTAAGAGTTTCTTGTAAGTTAATATGTTAAAGCAGGGCTCTCCAAACTCGGTCCTGGAGGGCAACTGTCTTGCAGAGTTTAACTCCAATTTCTAGTATGCCTAGAAAGACCCGGATTAGCTGGTTCAACTGTGTTTCATTGGGGTTGGAGCTAATTTCTGCAGGACAGTGGCCCTCCAGAAGCAGGATTTGAAACCCCTGTGTTAAAGGATAAGATCACTTAAAATTTTACATTTAAAACTTCTTATATTCCTCATCTTGCGCTGCTCTGCGAATCACGTCGGAAAGGTCATGCTAGATGTAGGCGGAAGTACCGTCTCAAGACTAATACAATTAGTCGATCAAAGACTAAAACAAACACCTCCTACCAAAAAAAAAAAAACTCCATCTCCACCTTTTTTTTGCTAAAGAACATTTGTATCAGTCTTTTCATGTGCACTTTGTAAACACAGGGCTGGTACTTCCGCCTACGTCTAGTGTGACCTTTCCGACATTACGTAATCCAGAAGAGCAATTTAGGTTAAAAAGTATATACATTTAAAATATATATTTTTTTAAATGAAAGCGGGCCACTTGCAGCCCGCAGGATGAAATTGTGTGGCCCCCTACTTGACATCAAAGTTTAGTGTTAGTGTGGCCCGCGCCTTGCTCTGAAAACCATTTTTGGCGGAGTCGTTGCGTGTGCCGTGCTTTATGCCTCACTTTGTGTGTGTGTGTGTTTGAGAGAGTTAGCTCGGCCCTCTCTCATGCAGTATAATTGGTTGACACCGCGTGATCGACATGTTCAGACAGTCGAAATGAATGTGGTTTAACGGCGCTCAAATGGCCAATCAAATCGAAGTAGGCGGGATTTACATTCTCTTTTGGCTCGCGCACATGCTCCCGCAGTCTACACACACACACACACACACACACAGACGAGCGTGTCAATCTCTCGTGTTGCGAAGAGAGACTATTCTTTCCGGTAAAATCACAAAACTAAATTGCACACACACAATGGATGTACGTATTTATTCACTTATGCGAAAAACCTCAGGACTAATAATATATTTGACGACAATTAATGCAAATATTGTTTGCAAATGGTCCAAAATTAATTATTTCCCAACTAGAATTAGATCTAGAATTTTGTTCACTGATCTGTTTGACCTGGTTATGGCCTTGCTTTGAAATAGTCTATTATTTTAAATAAAAATAAAAACATTTATTATTTCAGTATTACATATTTATTAGTACACAATTACCATCACACACCTGTTGGGAAATAGATAGGTACGAAGGATAACCAGATCCAAAATATAATGGCAATATTAAAAAAAAAAACGAGTAAGCAAGAGAAGCCATGTTCATGTTCAGAAGAAACATTAATGTTGAAGAGCTTTTAATAATAAAGATTGAGAAGATTGGATCTGTTTTTTTTGTGGAAAATTTGATGCGGCCCAGCCTGACCCAGAGTCTACCTCCAGCGGCCCCCAGGTAATTTGAGTTTGAGACCCCTGCCATAGACGTAGTGTCCGTGTTGTCACCCATAGGATTCCGATAAGCCGTTCTGAAGCTTAAAGTAGAAACGAGCTGGCTGTTGCCATCTTGTGAGTGAGTCATCGCGTGTCACTCCCAGATAACAGAAAAGGGACAAAAAGGCGGGATGTGGGCGGAGCTTATGTGACGCAATGACTATAGACGGCGGAGAAATGGCTATCCAACTGTCTCTCAAAGTAATCACGTCCTTAATTATGCAGAACTTTAAGCCTTTATATATTGTAAATTCATGAGTTATAAAACAATTAATCCCCCTCACAGTTGTCATGAAGGTCAAAATTAGCCGTATAGGCAAAAAACAATTTGAACCAGGTTGTAAACATGATTTTTTTCTGCTGAAAAGTTGGGAATTTTAACATGGTGATCACTGAGATTCTGCTCCCTTCGGGAGCCTGTCCCTAGTGGCCAGACAATTAATTGCAGTTTACATTACTTCCGCATTGCCTTCAAGAGAGATCACAGGATGTTGCCCCTTGGATAAGACCCTATTCCTTTCCTGGGATCATGCTGACCCCTCTGAAGCCCCATGAAAGTGCATTGATTTGGACCTTTAACCCATTGGTTGCCATAGAAGTGCCTTATGTGGAGAAAAATCTTGGAATGTTTTTCTCAAAAAACTTCATTTCTTTTCGACAGAAGATCTCCTTTTAAAGTGAACTAATCCTTTAAAGGTCCCGTTCTTTGCAATTCCAGATCTTTCAAACTTTAGTTAGTGTGTAATGTTGCTGTTAGAGCATAAATAATACCTGTAAAATTATAACGCTCAAAGTTCAATGCCAAGCGAGATATTTTATTTAACAGAAGTTCCCTTTCAAAGCCTACAGCGAACGGCCAGTTTGGACTACACCCCTGCACTTCCTGCAGGAATGACGTCACTAGAACCGTTTGTTGACTAACCCTCCGCCCATAAGAACACGCAAAATAGGGGGCGTGGTCTTGTTGCTCTCCCAAGTGGAGAAGAGCACGCAGCGCTTGTATCTCCCCATTATTGTAAGACGCGGGACCTTTCCGGGCAAAGTGCGCTAAGCTGCTGTCCAATCACAACACGGGCAGCAATCAAAACTCGTTACGTGTTTCTGAAGAAGGGACTTCATAGAACAAGGAAATCATCAGGCCGTTTTTAGGAAAGAGAAAACAGCGCTGTACAGATAAGTAAATTGTGTGAAAAATACTGTGTTTTTTTACATTGCACACTGTAAACACAATCAAAGCTTTGAAAACACGTGAAGAACGGGACCTTTAATAGTGCATTACTCCTGTAGTTATTCATTAATGACGGAAGAGTATTCTAAAGTGTTATTGGATAAACTATTCTTTAATACTATTATTTAGAAAATAAATGGTCATTTTGATAACAATGACACTAAACAATGTCAGATAATGCACAACACTAAGCCATTACTTATTCTTTCAGCAGAAATCATCTCTAAAACTTTACAAAGGCTCCCCCTAAATTGCAAGGCCTTGCCAGGCTTCCCTGGAAGAAATGAAAACGTCTTAAGACCACATCAAAAGGGAGTCCCTGCTGTACTGCCGGACAACATTGTCAGTGGCCAGGCAAGCCTGAGCTACGTTCTGTGATGTGAATCAGTGGTAGGCGGCAGTGTGAAGGCCGAGGAAAAGAGAGCAGGCTCTGGTTGTATGCCTCCACAGCTCCACATGGAGCCATGGAGAGAGAGTGAAGCCTACAGACCGGCTGCTGTTTTTATGGTTGTTGTTTCAGGTGGAGATTGTGGCTAAAGCAGCTGTGGGTTTGAATGCTGCCCTCTTGTGCTGGATTCTACACTGCCTGTATTATGGGTTGTGAAATGATGTTTACAACATGTAGAAATTTCAACATTGCATGATGCTCTGCATCTTATCTAGTGTTTTATGAATCTAAATGGCTTGTTTCTCCTTTAAGCTCTATGTTTCAATCTTTCTTGATGCATTGATAAGTGCATTAAGCAACATAAAATGTTGCTTAACATTTATGTATTATCAAAATATCTTTGTGTGTGTTCCACAGAAGAAATAAAGTCACATTTTTGGGAAAACGCTTCTTCAACAGTGTCTCTAATTTTCTTCAAATGTGTGATTTCAATTATACACTGTTGTCTTGATCTTATTAAAATGTTTGGCAACAAAATAATCAACATGGCAGCATTAACCACCAAAGATTCTTTTGACTTTTAAAGAAAAGCAGAAGTCATACGTGGAGAAAGACACAGAGTGAAAGGAGAGGAAAAAATGACCTGCCGCTTTCATGAGGCCAAGAAAAAAAAAAGTGGAAGAGAGGAAATAATTGTTTGATCTGTCCTTTGCCTGTCGCTGCCCTAATCACTCAAGACTGATTCAGAAAATGCAGGCTTGAATGTCAGAGGGCCACCTGCGGAGAGCTAGTCCGTTTCCCCTGCTCTGCGCGCCCATAGCCTTGTAATCACCACTCTTTCTCTCTGCACCGACTTGGCACTCTACAGCTGCCTTGATTGAGCACCTCAATCTAACAAGGTATCCACCAGTCCTGCCAGACTATTGCGGACGATTGAAGATGCCCCTGATGATCTCAGAGCAGTGCTTTTCCGCTGTAAACTCTTCCACCATAAAGTCCAAAAACACTGACGCTCTATGAATGTAAAAATAAAGGAAAGCTATGAACTATAAGGACAGAACTGGTGCGTTATTCACTTACAGGGGTCATGCAATATTTGTAATATTATAAAGAATATCTATCTTCAATCTTTTTTTAACAGTGAAGGTAAAATAATAATTATGAAAAAGTACATTATTCAAAACAATTACTGTTGTGTTGCATGGAAGAAAGTCATACATGTTTATTTGTGCTTTTGCAATTCTGTTTGGTGTTTCAAAAGGGCCTGGGAATTAGAAGTCTAATCTTCTGGTGTTTGTGAGAATATACCCTCACTTAAAGGATTAATAGGAACACCATATTAATACTGTGTTGATGGAGATTTGTGGGATGCACATCCAGGGTACGAAGCTCTCGTTCCACCACATCCCAAAGATGCTCTATTGAGTTGAGATCTGGTGACTGTGGGGGCCATTTTAGTACAGTGAACTCATTGTCATGTTCAAAAAAAAACAATTTGAAATGATTTGAGCTTTGTGACAGGGTGCATTATCCTGCTGGAAGTAGCCATCAGAGGATGGGTACATGGTGGTCATAAAGGGATGGACATGGTCAGAAACAATGCTCAGGTAGGCCGTTTTGTCTATTGTATTACCATTTTCTAAACTAAACTATAGCCAATGTTGGGGAGTAACCAGTTACATGTGCCTAGATTACGTAATCTAATTACAAAATACATGTAACTGTAATCACACAGTTACTGTTTAATTTATTTACAGTTAATTATGAAAATGTTAACGACTGCTAACGTTAACTAACGACTGAATATAAGCAATATATAGAATATATATAAAGCTGTATAAATATGTTAAATTACATTCATTGTAGAATGGCTCTATTGGCTCTATTAAATTTGCAGCGCACCACGTCTGCCAATGACATCAATTCACATCGCCACTGAAAGCAATGGCTACAACCCTGTGAGAGTTGCCATCATGGCGAGTAATACAACTGCAGTCCAGTGTTGGAAATTTAGAAACGTCCTCATGGTGTGTTCCTCATTGACACCTCGACACTTGGTCAGGTGGAACCAGGAATCCAACCTATGTGAACCACTGAGCCACTGCCGCCCACTACTAGTTTATTATTATGTGTTCGTTTTATATAGCGCTTTTCAAGGCACTCAAAGCGCTTTACATTGAAGGGGGGAATCTCCTCAACCACCACCAATGTGCAGCACCCACCTGGATGATACGACGGCAGCCATATTGCGCCAGAACGCTCACCACACACCAGCTGATTGGTGGAGAGGAGACAGAGTGATGAAGCCAATCAGGATATGGGGATGATTAGGAGGCCATGATGGACAGAGGCCAATGGGCAAATTTGGCCAGAATGCCGGGGTTACACCCCTACTCTTTTTCCGAAAGACATCCTGGGATTTTTAACGACCACAGAGAGTCGGGACCTCGGTTTAGCGTCTCATCCGAAGGACGGTGCTCTTTGTCAGTATAGTGTCCCCATCACTATACTGGGGCGTTAGGACCCACACAGACCACAGGGTGAGCACTCCCTGCTGGCCTCACTAACACCTCTACCAGCAGCTACCTGGTTTTCCCATTTGGTCTCCTATCCAGGTACTGACCAGGCTCAGCCCTGCTTAGCTTCAGTGGGAAACCAGTCTTGGGCTAAAGGGTGATATGGCTGCTGGCTAGTGAGAACTGGACTCTAAACTAAAATGTTACTAAAATTACCAAAACAAAATGGTTTACAATGGACAAAGCAATGACTCATAACAGTACAAATACAGCTTCCATGATTACAATCTTGTATATTTGAGAAAATATTTGGAAAGTTTAAACATTCTGCAATACTATATGAAATGGTGGTCTGGACAACCAGGGTTCTGGATGTTCATGGCTGTATTGATTATTCATAATCATCACCCAGTGTCCAGACTTACACATTTTTGGACGAATATAAGAACCAGAAAATAAAGGTAATCAATGGTGAAAACTGCTGAATGCCTCTATCATCATTTTCTGTGGGTAAGTGGGCAAACTATGTTCTACAATATCTTGTACAGGAAAGAGTTTGACGAGAAGTTGCAACTCCCCTGTGATTTCTGTGCCTGTTCCCACTGCCCCTATGTCATTGCCCTGAAGGTCCCATGGGGAATGTCCCTTTAGATCTCTCGTAAAGACCTCTCACCCCACAACAAGACTAATTGTTTTCAGGCATGCATGTTTGAATGACAAGGGTCTTGCTTGCAGTTTGTAGACTGCAGAGTCGTCGGTCTGTAGCATGTATCATTTTAGGGGTCATTGTATGAAACAGGTGCTTTTCCAGGTTGACCAGGGGAGTTAGGTTTTAGCAAAAAAAAAAAGATATTGTAAGACTTTAAAGAAGGCAAATAATGTGTTTCAGTGTTAAAAATTGGGTCATCCTGAGCCTAATTTCTGACATTTTAATATCCCCCTTATGCTGAAAAACACAAAACGTAAGATAGAGACTTTAACATCTAGTCTATAAAGAACTATCATTACGATAAAGGTTTTTGAATATCCATTGACATGGGCGTAGATTACGCGGGGGACGCGGGGGACATGTCCCCCTCACTTTTAATAAAATGTATTTTCGTCCCCCGCACTTTTACTGGGTCTCACCGATCCTAGTCGACCCGCTCCGAGCGGGATTCGATCCGGCATTACCCTGCGCGGCGACGGCCAAGTTAACAGGGACACTAAAAACAGCCTTCTCTATCCTCGGTTTATAGCGCGCTTCTTGAGGTCACGGGCAAGTGTATTTACATAGAAACCAATGTGAATACATCAAGATTTAAATTCAGAGACAAAAAATAATCTATGCATGACCTGTAATTTTTTTCGATTCCTAATATGAGGAGGACGCTCACATAGAAAGTCCAATAGTGGATTCGTAATACCCAGTCACGCTGCTGAAGGAAAACAATCGTTATGAGAGATTAAACGTGACGACGACAATCAGACGATTGCGACAATATATGCTTTATGTGTGTTTTTCAAGTCATCTCGATGTAGGCTATTTATTGACAATAAAGTAGGCTATCATGTGATTAATGTTTAGTATCTTCTGCTCACCAAGGCTGCATTTATGTAATGAAAAAAAGTTAAAAAAGTAATATTTTGAAACATTATTACAAATTAAAACAGCTTTTTTCCTATGTGAATATATAGTAATTTATTCCTGTGATCAAAGCTGTATTTATCATCATTACTCCAGTCTTCAGTGTCACATGATCCTTCACTAATTATTCTCATATGAGGATTTCATAATCAAGAAACATTTATGATTATTATCTGTGTTGAAAACAGTTGTTCTGCTTAAAAATGTTGTGGAAACCATGATAGCCTACATGTTATTTTTCAGGATTCTATAGAATTTTTGAATATAATTTTTTGAATAGAAAGTTCAATGGACAGCATTTATTTGCATTTATTAAATCAATTATTATCTAATTTGTAATATTAAAAATATCACTTGTGATCAATTTAATGCATGTCTGATCAATAAAAGTATTAATTTAGCTCTTTTTTTAATTTTACCACAAATGTTTAGATGGTTTCCACAAAAATTAAGCATCACCATGAGCAGCATAACTGATAATAATCATAAATGTGTGTTGATCATCAGATCCTCATATGAGAATGATTAGTGAAGGATCATGTGACACTGAAGACTGGAGTAATGATGATAAATTCAGCTTTGATCACAGGAATAAATCACACTTTACTATATCTTCACATAGAGAACAGCATGGTTTACATTAGAATACTTTTTTTTTTTTACATTGCATAAAATCTGCAAAGTCTTAATGCAGAAGTGTTTGTAGTATATAAACCAATCATAAAATTGGCATAAAAAATAGGAGAATAACATTATAGATATTAATTAATGGTTATTGTTCAGCAGTGTATTTGATATCTTGCCCAATTAAAAGCAAGAGATGCGATAAATTATATTGGTCCAAAAAAAAAACATTTCTGTCCCCCTCACTTCTGAAAAGATGGCTACGCCCCTGTCCATTGATGTAAAATGGAAAAAGACTGAGGGACACTACTTCAAATACACTGTCAACCAGAGAGTAAGAAAACACACACACACAAGCACACACACACAAATCCTGGTACTCGACTTGTGTTACAGTTACTACTAGAGCTTCCTGATTAATTGTTAAAAGATTGCGAGTCAAACACCCACAACCATTCAGATCTCCGTTCTGATGCAGAGAGAGCAGTTGTCACGTTCAGGTGTGAAACAGCTTCACACACCGTCTTTTCGACCACACTGTATCATTATACAATCATTTAAATGATCACAGAAGTACTGGGATAAAAGGTTATAGTTTGGATATAAACACTGATGTCTCCTTTTTCACGTCATTTGATGCTTTAAATAACGATCATATCAATTACATCTTTACACCAGTAGGTGGCGACAAGTGATTTTTAAAAAATTAGTCACTGAATCATTCATTCAAGCGATTTGTTCAAAAATGCTGATTCTTCCAATAATGAAACAAGTGAAGTATTTATGAGCGAGCTAATTTTTTGCTGCTAGAGGTCGCTTTAGCTTTTTCTGGTCATGCATGCTGTTTTATCATATTAGACACATTATTTGAGTGTGTTGAAACCTATGTTATAATGCTACTCTGTGCGTTTGCCCGGTGGCTACTATGAGACAGTTATACACACTGCAGTGATCAATATTAGGCATGGTAAAACATGGTACTTGTGGTAAATAATGAAATCGAGATTTAAAAAATAAGACTGATATAAAACAATGATTCGTTTTCTGTCGATTAATGTAAAGTTGTTCACTTGTCTAATAAAACACTAGCCTGACAAGCCAGACCCACATCAATATGTTTGGTCTGGAAACTTACCATTGACTGGGCTCAATCCGAGGGGCGGGATAAACGGTTGTCTTTCAAACTCCCTCTGCACACGATAGGATAGCACTACAACCAACCAGAGCAACGAAGGTGAAGCGGGGCTCGTCGACAGATTAACTTTCTCCGTATCCGGTCGCCAAAACTCCGAACACATCTTCCCTTCTTAAGAATGACTTCAGTGCCGTTCTTTGTTCTTTTCTGAGAGAAAAGCTTAACTCCAAGTCTTCCAGAGTTGCGGTCAAAGCTGATTTCAAAAGACCGCTGTTTGCCAGCTTCTGTGTTTACTAGAAGCATGCAAGCGCAACTCGGCCGTCATTATGTTAAGCCCCGCCCACCGACTCTATACACAATGGCCCTCATTTATCAATCTTGCGTAGAAACGGGTGTATATGTTGCCGTAAGATTATGCTTACACTCCTCTCATCGCCTGATTTATGAAGCTGTGCGTACCTCTGCAATCCAGGTGTACGCAATACTTGCCCTTGATAAATGCGGAGGCTGAAAACGATCGTCATTTGAATAACACGCCCCTATAGATTCTAGTCTCCACCTCCCCCACGCCTTCATTTTACGCCATGGACAAACAGAAGACGGCAAAGAAGCGAAACTTCTCCGACGTGGAGATCGGGCGCACTCAATCATCTCACTATAGTCCACTAGTCAGGGCACTGACTAGGACATAAGTCAATGGGCTGACTCCCTGATCAGTGCCCTGACTACTGAACTAGTGAGATGATCGAGACGCGCCCATCGAGACCATCACCAGGGAAGTGGGAAAAAAAAACGAAATTGTTTTATTTGGGAGTTTAAAGAGTGGGATTAGAGGCACCTACAAAAACAAAATATGGACCTAAATTACGAGTATTGTTAATAGTGTGGCGGTTGAGAAGCGCACTCCAGCAGTTTAAATAGCTGTTTGGATGATAAATTACCATCACAATGCATTATTTTACAGCACGTTTTGAAACAATTAGCATTTAATTTCGTATCACGGCACATGTATTGGGGTGTACAATAGTGATGATGATGTGATGTGCCATTCATTCACATTAATAATTACATGACAATTTGTAAGATTCTTCTTCTTATTATTATGATTAATATTCTTAATGACGCTTGTTATTTAGAAGAAGAATGTCATTTTTATTGATTTTATTATTATTTAAAAAAAGAAGGTCATTTTTATTATTTTGTCAGTCTGAATTATTTTAGTCCCAGTCCGTGCGCAGCTGCCGGGCTCGCAACTGGAGGAATAGGCTACATATGCCTAAAAATCAAACGCTTTGGTAAAGTCACACAAATTAAACATTGACGTTCATGTTGCACAAAAATAAGCACTGAATGTTGTTGTTGTGGTTTTTAACAGTGGATAATAATATAGCATATCTTGTCAGTGCGTTTTGTGGTGTTAGGAATTGTTTTTCTGCGCATTTTCCCACTAACTCAAACGTGCGTACACCACTTCCTGAGCTGGCGTAGGATTTGAGCGTGCCGTACGCCAACTTCCATATTGATAAATCTCAAAGTCACCGTGGGTTTGGGTGTACGCAAGGTGTACGCTGGAAATTTGGTGTACGCACTTTTGATAAATGAGGGCCATTGTGATTGGCCTGACCAGAGTTTGGCTTTTACAGCTCAGAAGTGTATTGAGAGTTGCTAGACGACACTCGTGGCAGATTTGCTGCCACTAGGGTGCATCTAGATTTCTAGGCTAATAAAACACATAATATGTTATAGAATCTTTGGTTATCTATAGATTATCTATAGTAATCTTTGTTAACATGGTTACTACAAAATAAAACCAGAAATCGAGGGTAAGGCAGATATGATGTCACTGGTGTCGCATGGACACGGTCCTGGTTAAAAATGTTTATTTCTCTGGATTTAAACATTCTTGGAAACAATAATGTAAGTACACAAGTCAACAAAATATATAACATTGTTCAAGTGGTTTTTGGATATTTTAAATCCAAAAATATTACATACTGTGCCTTTAAATCATACTTTCAAAGTGAAAAAAAAAAAAAAAACATTTTAAATAGACTGCAGCAATTCAAATGTTGTCAGAATCTGTTTAATATAGTTGTGCTCATGCCACTCACAGTGTAAATTATCACCTTTTTTTTTACTTGAAATTGTATATAATATAATATAATATAATATAATATAATATAATATAATATAATATAATATAATATAATATAATATAATATAATCGTTATTCTTCCTGCAATTTTAACTCTCCTGCTTCTCTCTACCACACCAGAAAAGAAAGACGATATTGCACATTTGATGGCATTTATTGAAGCGTCTAAATTTTGGATGGCAAATGTGATTTAAATTTAAACTGCACAATTATTATGGTTATCTAAAATAATTATAAGTACATGGAATAACCACGATCAGGCGATTAATCAATAATCGCGACAGGCCCAAATTAATTTAAAAAAAGATTTCATACTTATCTATTCTCTCCTAACTCTTCAGAAAGTCAGCAATATGGAAACAGCCGTGGTGCTCTTGAGGCATGCCACTAAAATTTATGATCAATTATGGCTTTTCTAAAGCTGGATTTAACATGTCATATATGTCACGCTTCTCTGGGAAATAATGACTTTGAATGGATTTCAGAAAGTTGAAATTTATCCTCCTATTGCCCTGGGTTCCTTACATCCGTTCCCTGCTTAATATAATGCTGTTGATTTAACAATGATGTATTTGAACCTTTGGGCACTTTTTCATTTAATAGATGGTTTTGCAGGGTGCACAGGGTGCTACATTATTCTGGTGGGCTTGACTGAGTGATAGACCCATGATATGGCGGTGAGTCCATCAACAGCAGTTATATTCAATTTCTGAGGAGAGCATTTGTCACATGGGACAGGCAGCATTAACACAAAAGAGTCTTAAGCCAGTGTTAAGTCACCCTGAAGTAGCGCGGGCCACATAGCCGCACGTTTTGACGTCTCCTTTTCCGTAGTGGCCTCTATACCTTTACCTCAGCACATAATATGACAGAGCATTGATTAATTGTACATTTAAGCGGATGCACAGCCCTCCTCTCTATAATAAATTATAGTCATTAATCAATAAAGCACAGTGTAATACAGGGACTTGGGGGACATGCTGCTTTCTAATGGAACACTGAAACACAAGGATGGTCCTCTACCGGCAATGACCACTCGGCAAGATGCTCTGCATCCATCCAATTAAACCAGATAATTAATGAACATCCTTAACTTCGATAATGGGATTTGCCATTCAAGCTATTCCGCCCATAAATTTTTGATGGTCAACAATTTTGCAAAGATCTTATGTTGTGTAAACGCTTTTGAGTACAGTATAATGGAATAATATCCTATACACTGTCCATCCTAACACTCAAAGTAATTTGTAGAGCCAACTCAAATTAAACAAATAAGTTACATTAAATTAACTTTTATGAATATTTAGAACTTTCTTTATCTTTTGAGTTCACAAAACTGATACCTTTTAAGTAGTCTAAATTGTTTTATTGTTTTGAGTTGTATTGTTTTTTTTTTAATTTAGACATACTTAAATTGAACAGAAACCGGGCTAGGATTTCTATTTCCTGGCATGCTTTGACATTGCTTTGCTTCAGAAGGGCTTTATTAACCCCCCGGAGCTGTGTGGAGCAGTTATATGATAGACAGATGCACTTATATGGACTTCAAAAATGGTCCAAGAAGTCACTGCCATTATAAAGATTTTTTATTTTTTTTATTTTTTTTATTTTTTTATATATATATCTCATATTGCATTAATATGAAAGAAGAATGTCATACAGGATGCCTTGAGGATGAGTAATTCATGGACTAATTTTCTTTTTTGGGTGAACTAAACCTTTAAAAGGAATACTAAATGCTTAAATTAGCATGTTTTTTGTTGTTGTTGTTGTTTTGTGTAAGATTAATGTTAAGTGTGAGCTTTAGTAGTGTTTACTGTTTTGCTATGTTACAGTAGTTTAGAAGAGTATCTTTTTTGGGAAAAGATATACATTGAATGTTTAATATTGCTGTACTTATTCACTAATTTATATGCTATGCTAATGCTAATTGCTAAACAATTGTGTCACCAATTAGCTAGTTAAAGATAGCCAAATTTCCAATATAAATTAGCTTACTCAAATATTTTAAGCTAAAGGACAACTCCGGAGAATTTTTAAGTTTATCTTGATCGTTATACCTTTGTGAGTAGTCTATAGGAAAAAAAAATGAACCGGATTGTGTTTGCAACCCGGAGCTGTCACAGTTAATGCCCAGTGCTCCCACTCAGCTAAAACGGCAGCTGTGGGGGCATACACGTAAAGAGTGTCTTTGTGCCTTTTAACAGACACAAAACACAGTTCACGAACGAATCATTCTTTTTAACCGGTTCTTTTTAGTGAAACGGTCGAACCAGTTTACCAAATCGGACTGAATCATTCTAAACGGTTCGCGTCTCAAATCAGCGCTGATCCCACAAGTTACTTTAGTTATTCACTTTCTGACATGAGTGACAGTCCCTCCGAATAGAAATAAACAAATGTCTTGAATTATATGTTGTAACTCCAACCGTTCACTGAACTAAGACATGTTTTGCTGAGAGAACTGATGAGAACTCACGAGCAGCTGATACTGACCATGCGCGTGTAACCGAACGTACATCGGTTCTCGGGTCAGCAGTACAGAATTGAAAACCGTTTCTTTTGGACACGTTTGATACTGAGAACTGACGAGCCGATGAGCAGAGCCTCTTCACACACACGACGTTCTTCCCAACTGGACTATTTGCCTTTTTCCGGCTACAACGGCGTTCCCACAAGACTTCAGCGCAAGATACAGCTAGCCGTCTAAAACACTATTTAGGTGAATTTAAACAATGGCTAAGTGGATAAACGCATCTCATTGTTTTGTAAAAGACCTGTTCATGTTGGACAGACATTTTAATAGCATTTTGTGTCTGTTACAAAGACACAGTTTACATTTATGCCCCCATAGCTGCCGTTTTAGCTGAGTGGGGGCTCTGGGCATTAACTGTAACAGCTCCGTGTTGCAAGCACCAATCCGGTTAGTTTTTTGGGGTTTTTTTTCTATAGACTGTACTCACAAAGATATAACAACCAAGATAAACTTTCAAATTCGCTGGAATTGTCCTTTAAGAGCAATTCAAATTAATGAGTACAAAATACAAATCTGCAAGTGCTTAACATAAACTTTATATTTCTCAACTTATTACTTCAATTCTTTTGAGTTTTGCCAATTAATTTGTGTTTACAGTGTATGTTTGAATATGTAATATATGATTAATGGAACAGACAGATGTTAAAAACACCAGCAATGATGCATAAAAATAAATGTTTAGTCTCTCTCCGTGGTACGACACAGTATGGAAAGGACCTATGAGAGACCAGATGCTATTACTCATAAACACTTAAGTAGGGGACAAGGACATGAAAAATAGTTTTCATCATTGAAAATATAAATAAATTAATCTCACAATAGAGTCCAAAGGTCAAACGAAACCAATCATACTTATCTTATGAGAACTGATAAGATTGTTATATTAAACTTAAATATAAGTATATAACGAAAAAGCTAAAATGATATGTACATACTGGGAATTGACTGGATATTAAAAGAACTTGAAGGTCAAATAATGAATTATGAACACACAAAGCATAAGGTTCTCTGGGAAACCAAAATTATGTAAAGTCATCTAAATAGAACATGAGGGTTATTATTTGTTTCTTCGAGATATATTGCACATTTACATGACCAAGAAAAAAAAAAAAAACGGTTCATTTTATGAACCTAAACCCACGGAAAAAAGAAGAAAAAAAAAACAGTTTCCTAAAGAATTTGAAGAAAGACAACATTGATGCTTAAATGAAATAAGCTCTATTATACGGATCAAACAACCTCTGAGCAATAGAATAGAATTTTCCTCTGAGCTTCCATGAAATAAAATGCCATTTATACTTATCAAAGCAAACTGAATAGCCAGGCTTTTCATGAACACAAATTCATTCTTGGGAATATAAATGATCCAGGCGACTTGATTCTGCCTAATGGAACTGGATGAAAGCTAATATTAACTATGCTAAAGCCAGGAAAGAAAAAAAGTAGAAATAGATAAATAGATAATAATGCTGAGGGAAAACAATTAAGTACTTCAGTGGTGGATAAATGACTTGTAATGTTTGCCTGGCTACCTGAAAAGCACTTTCTTCATCTAATGCCATCTGAAGCTGTCACGGTGTCGTAGCTTTAGCCCATTTGATTAATGATGAGCTGTGGGCACAGCTAGCAGCTAAAGTCTCAATTATGAAAAAGCCAGTAACTAGTGCAATGTTGCTGATGCCTTTATTCCACTGACAGCGGTGAAAAATCGCAATATTTCTAATCAGGGTAAAATCGTTCATCATTCATTTATTGGCATTTCCGAACATGCCCTTTGTGTCTACCTTTTCCTTCTTCTTGACTTTCACGCCACCCTGAAACCAAATCCTGCAGAGATTGATGCTTCAATCCCTCTGCTCTCTTCTCACTCTTACCAAAGTCTATTAAAGTTTAGCTTTAATTATTAATCTGAAGGTCATGACCCTGTCCAGCCCCATTTTTGCAGTTTAAGAGGAGACAAGTAAATGGATAAAAACGAGTAAGTGAATAGTTCAGAATGCTTGTTGTCTTAAATTTGTTAAGCATGTTATGAAATATGATAATTTTTTATGTGCACATATTTTAATGACTTCAGTGGCGTAGTCAGTAATCCATAAGCGATCGACCCGGGTTCAAATCCGCCTGTTACAGAGCTCGCGCTTCTCCCTTTTCCCATCACATATCACATCGGAAAGGCATTTACTTTCAATAAAAATTAAGAACATGTTCTTAAAGTGGAAATAAATTGCCTATTTTTTTTAAAAATAATAACAAAAGCATTTATTGGGCGGGTTAGGGGTAGGGAGCTTTTATTGTCCCATTAAGTCGGCATTCATTTAATAATTTTAATAAATATAATAATTTACACTGTTATAATTGCATCTTGTTAATGTACAACAATACTGAGGTGCACATAGTATGCATCTGTCAAAATATAGTATAAATTGTGTCTATTTATTTACACATTATTGCAAAGAACTGCTACTTTTACATAGAGTAAATATAATCACTTAGCCTGGATGACAGCCGAACTTAGCCCCGCCCACAACATTTTTAGGTCAGGCAGTTCGGTCTGGCCTTGATCCATAGAGGAGTAATTATCTCCGAACAGAAACTGTTCGGACCAATGAAATCATCAGGGCGGGCTTTAGACGATGAAAGACAGATGATAAACAGTAACGTAATCATGCACGTCATCAAAGGAGCTTGGTTTATATTTACTCGAATCCTAAACGGAGAGCTTGTTTGTATCTGCATTCACCTTCATAATTTCTCTCAAAGATGATGATCATGTTGGTAAGTACTCTGTTTATCAATAAATTATTTTATTTTTTTACACAACCGGCAAAGCTCATTTATTCCAGCGTGTGTGCAGACAGGGTTGCCAAGTTTTCACAACAAAATCTGCCAATTACTAGCGCTAAACAATAGCTTCTCGGGGGGTTCTCTGGGGGGAAAATGGTGTTTGGGGGGTAAAATGTGTGTTATTTTGGCAAGGTTGCCTGCTAAAATTAGCACTAATGGGTCTATATATCACATAATAGTCCCTTCAACACTTGGACATAGAAAACAACCGCGGAAAAAAACGCGGACTTGGCAACACAGTGCAGTTGAGCTCTATCTGTTGACATTTGACAATGCGTCGCTTCGTTGCTCTTATTGGTTTGCTCCATTGGGCTGTGATTATGAGGCGTGTTTCAACCGAACCAGGAAAGACATCAATTGGATAGACCTACAAAGGTCTATCCAGGTCTTTCCTGGTTCGGTTGAAACACGCCTCATAATCACAGCCCAATGGAGCAGACTCATATTCTGACTAGAATTGAGTATGACCACTTCAGGCTAATAATCACTATTTTCAATTAATAAATAGCATCTTCAGCTATTTACACTTTGTGATCATAACGCGATCATAACACTCGCGAAGTTTCGACTGTGAGATCGGTGGTCAAATCCGGCTCCGCATATCGATGCATCATATCATATGACTTGCTACTTGTTTAATTTATTTTATTTTATTTTTCGGTTTTATTTATTTATTGTTTTTTTTTTTTTTTTTTTTTTTTTTTTAAATTCTGTAGCACTTTGAGATTTTGTTTAATATAAAGTGCATTATAAATAAAATGTATTATTATTATTATTATTATTATTATTATTATTATTATTATTATTATATCTTTGACTATTCGGGGTCACCCCTAGTATGCACACTATACTGTCCATGTCCAGAAACGGAATAAAAACATCATCAAAGTAGTCCATATGTGACATCAGTTAGTTAAATAGAATCTTTTAAGTAATCGAAAATACATCTTGGTCAAAAAATAACAAAAACTATGACTTTATTCAGCATTGTCTTCTCTTCTGGGTTTGTTTTCAATCCTCAAATAAAGATTCAAATGGTTATGAATAAACGTATTGATTCATGATTCATGGGGACACTAAGCTTATGATTAAAGTTATTCAACTAATTATACAACTAAAATGTATGCATTAGGTTTTGTTTAGTTCTATAAACTATAACACTGATCTGCCAACATTGTAGCTATATGATAAATTAAAATAAGCTGATAGCATCACTGTTTTCTCCAGAACGACTGTACAGCCAAATCTAATTTTGTTGTAATATTATCCAGTTTGACACTGTGAAGCTGCTTTGACACAATCGTGATTGTAAAAGCGCTATATAAATAAAGTTGATTGATTGATTGATTGATGATTCGGATCACGTGTGAAACTGCCAAACTGCTGAAATCATGTGATATTGGCAATCCAAATCATGAATCCAAATCATAAAATGTGTTCTGAAGATGAACAGAGGTCTTACGGGTGTGGAACAACATTAGGGTGAGTCATTAATGACATAAATTTCATTTTTGGGTGAATTACCCTTTAATAGACTACTCACAGATGTGCTGACATCCAGCAGAGCGCATGCGACAGGAGCATGTGTGTGTTTAAGTTGAGAGCGATAAGGCTTTAAAACACATGCAGATGATAATATTTCATAACGATGAAGAAATGCAATATCACATGAAGGTGTCTGTGATAGAGATAATCATTAAAACAAACAGATGTCATGTTTCAGTTTTCATTTGCGTGTTCCCTGCTGTGAAGGAGATGTGTAGGCTCCACCCTCTCGGGTGGGGAGCAGCAGCTCATTTGCATTAAAGGAGCCACACACAGAACTGCTCATTTTTCTTCAACCCCAAAATTGCCATTTTCAAAATGGCATATTAAATGATGTTAGGAATTTTGATCTGAAACTTCACAGGCACACTCTGGGGACACCCGCGACTTATATTACATCTTTTAAAAAGGGGCATAATAGGTGCCCTTTAATACAGCCCCAGCTCGGTTGGGTATTGTGGGATCTGTGATGTCACACTGGCAGATTCATTTGAATATGCCTGCCTTCAGAGCAAGACAAGTAGTTTTACAGCATCATACTGTAGGCCTCGACGGCCTGTAAACGGCCTGTTGTTTTGTAAATGAGGCACAGAGTAATTCATAGGGATGGGTACGAAGACCCGGTGTTAGATTAGCGGTTCTGCTGGAGAGATGAAGAAAATACACATACTATGTATAATTGTTTTATAGACGTTATAGTGTGAATTCTATATTGCCAGCCGTTTCTATGAGCAATAATATTAAACCATGACTCTGCACAATCTGTGATTATTGTAAAATGCAGTCTCAACTGTTGCTAAATTGCAGGACGTGTTTGTTAAAAAATAAAAAGAGCTATTAAAAGCACAATAATCCCCGCAAGAGTTTCCAGCTTCAAGGCAGCTTATGTGTGTGTGTGCGCTTCAATTCAAATCCGACCGTAACTTGCACATTTAAGTACTTTAGGCTTTGTGTGCGCATCTAAACCATCAAATACACACTATGTCTATGTCAAAATGACAGCTTGGAGAGTATTCACTTAAACACAGTTTATGTCTTAAATGGGCATTAATAGTTGGGAGAAAGTATTATGTATATTATTACAAATGCATTTGGTCTTAAAGGGGCAGCGTCTAATAAACCCTGACGATCTTCATTAATGTGAATTAAACAACAAAATGCGAAGAGAAAGATACTCTCAGTTTTAAAAAGCATTAATCTATTAATTTGTACAGTGAAAACTATGCAGTGTTATTTTATATTTGATTATTAGATGTCTTTTGTAGGCCATTACCCAAACAGTAATGTTAGAAGACCTTCCTGAGATTAAAGCACCGTATTTTATTTGTACCTTTGTTTTATTGTATATTTACTGTATTTATTTGACCATTTGTTTGAACTTTCTTTCTTGTTCTTTTCATATGCATGTATGAAACAAAAATGCCTGTAAATGCATTGGTGATAGATGTATTATATTCGTTTTGTTTACAAATTGCTCTTTATTTTGCTATAGATATTTTGCATGTTCAGATTATAAAACAATGTTAATTATTTTCTTATAATAAAGTCTAACAAAAATAACCGATAAGAATACCGTTAAAGTACCAGATAGATAAGCAGTAAAGGTAAGAGTAGTAATACCGTTAAAACATTAATGATACCCATCCATAGTAATTCAACACAACAGTTGACCTCGTTGTTATGAATGATGTCATCACACTTACTAACTATAGCCACAGTGATTGGCTCATGGGGGAGGGGTCTCTGTCAGTGATAGAAATATTGTAGAATGAGGTATCATGTTGCCATATTCAAATAAAGATTTTAAAAAGTAAGTGAACAAGTATATGAGATTAAGAGGGATCGAGCAGAATTCAAACGACAAATTATGTTTTATAAACAAAATTTGGGAGGAGCACTATCTAATCAGCTCGAGAGGAGGCATAGAATACACAGTCGACTCACACCTCTAATTACCGCCACAGTTTTCTGCATCCTAAAATTCGGACTGACATGCCCATTATTTTTAAGAGTTTCTCCTAAATCGGCACGTTGGGGGCTACTTTTAGCCTTACGATGTTTTGTGAATAATGGCCCCAGATGTATTTGGCATATGTGTCAGTTAAGACATTTTAATTAACAACAGTCAAAACATTATATATATATATATATATATATATATATATATATATATATATATATATATATATATATATATATATATATATATATATAAACATGCATTTAAAAAGTATCGTAGATAGGGTGAATTTTGATGTAATATCAACTTTAAGAAAAGACAAATAAATAAATACATCCATACATCCATCAATACCATGCATACAGTGCATGTCAAAGATCAGCCATACTCCTCCGTCAGCCAATCACAATGCTGGCAATCACCAGACTACTGTTCATTCGCACCTGCAGCTCATTCACTCACCAATCACTGCTGCATATAAGCATTCAACTCGAACACTCACATTGTCTGGCGTACCTGCTATCCTGAAGCCTCCATTGTCTTCAAGCGCCGTGTTGTTTCCATCATCTCCTGTTCCTGCAGATCTGTAACTTATTGGTTTCCTCACTGAGGTTTGTGATCTATCATCTGTCATCCCTCATCCATGTTCTCCAATCTACCTATGACAGAAAAACTGTCAGTATTTTTCCATTGTCATCTGTCAAGTGCCAACTATCAAAATATCACTGGCATTTACTGGTTGCTCATCTGTGTTAATGAAGAAATGACCATTGACACTGTCTCTGTTCCATAACAATGTGATGCTCAAACTTTTGTCCCTTTCATGAAACATATTTCATCTTATTTAAATTGTTTTATTTTGAAAATTAACTTATTTTGAATTTTCTTTTTTGACTTATTTATTAGCTTTTCATCAACTTTGGATAAAAACGTTAGTCAGGGTTGCAGCATTTCATTTTTGACAGGAGAGAGGAGGAGGGATAGAAGTACTGAAGGCTGGCTGACTGTTCAGAGCTGTGCTGTTGTTTCACCGCATACCGATTGTTCATCTGATGAAACATCTTCCCAAAAACTTTCAGTAAACAAAATCCACAAAACAGTCGTGATCTATGACCTCAGTCTATAACACTGTAAAGTATATCCCTCTCAGCCTCGTTTCCATCTGTTCACTTTGATTAGTTGAGGATTTATGCCAGCTAGTCAGTTAGTATTCAGAAAAAAAAGAGAGAAAAATATTGGATAAAGTTTTAACACCTCATTTAAGTTAGTTCTTTCTAGCTAAGTTGGTTTAATTTGTTCAACACAATTTAGTTTGTTTAACAAAATGTCCTTCTGTTGGTCCAGCTTAATTTACTGAGGTTTAATTAGTTTTTTCAGTCACACTGTAGATTAAGTTCCTAACTAACTACACTCTATAAATTTACTATACATTTTACTATGAATTATTTTTTTTTGCATGAAACATTTTATTTTTTGTACCTTTTAAAGAGTACTGAGTAACCTAATTTGGTACAAAAAATGAGTATAAAAAACTGGGGGGGAAACATTTAAAGAACAATGTTTATGAATATCATTAACTGTTTTTATTTATGAGTAAGTTAATATTAACTTGTATTGTATAACTTCAATATAAAATTTATTTTCCTCAACAAAATACTCCACACAACCACACTGAGTAATGTTACAGCAATACAGCATATATTAGGCCTACTGTTTTGACATTCAAACTCAAGTAACAAACTTTTTAGAAGTTAAAATTAAAGGGGGGGTGAAACACTCAGTTTCAGTCAGTGTCATGTCAATCTTGAGTACAGGTAGAGTAGCATTGCATCCTGCATATCTCCGAAAAGTCTTTATTTTTTTAATAATTATATAAGAAAGATGCGCTGTTCCGAGTCTTTCCGAAAAAAGCCGAGCGGGTGGGGGCGTGTCGTGTGAGCGGAGCTAAATAATGACGTGTGCAGCAGCGCGCTGTGTGTTGAGTCGAGTGCATCCCTAACAGCGGGAAAAAAACTTTATTCAAAATAAAAATATGGCTTTTAATCAGATACAGCCATACATCTATGATCCGGAATCAGACCCAGAGGCTGCAGTTGAACAGGAGCAGCAGCAAAAACGACTAGAGCAGGACGTCTGTATGTGGTAAGTTACAAGTTATACACTAACTATATAATATGCTTAGCGGCTTGTGTTATTTACATATTTATACTTGAATTATATCGTCGTATTTTTGTCTTTGAAGGTGTACATGTGGGAAGTGCAGTTGTGCACGTGTGTTTGTGTGTTTACGCGTGGTTTGTGTAGACAGTAAGCGGACTAAAAAAAACACAGACATTTGAAGCAGTCTCACTCACCCTTCTAACGTTGGGACTGCTCCATCCTTCAGCATTAGGCGATTGGGAAAATCCGGCGTCGAGCTGGGCCTTGTTTATGAAACTGTAGTATATGCAGTAAATGGTTCAGTCCAGGTCACCCCTATACAGTTTGTATAGTTGGTATGGACCGTAAATGTATGGCGCATGTGATTACTATGAAACAGGTGAACACGCTTGAGTAAAGAGAAGTTAAACACATCTAACTTTGTGTGCGTGCCTTTATTGGAGTTAATCGTTCCAACAAAGTATACAACATGGTGTCAGAAGCGACTGTACCCACTAACTAACGCCGCGCACATGAAGAAGTGACAAAAGATCACCGCTGCGCGAGTGACGAAACAGCAGTGCAGACGAAAGAAAAAAAAAGAAGCTCTGCACGTTGAAGCGGCGAACAAGATGGAAATGCTTCATCCGCCACCACCTTTGTCTCTGACGGGAAACTTGGCCGAAAATTGGCGTAAGTGGGAACAAAGATTTAATCTGTACCTTACTGCCTCAGCGCTAGTGGATAAACCTGAGTCGAGACAGATCGCTGTACTGCTGCATTGCATAGGAGAAGAGGCGCTAGACATTTATAACTCACTGGAGATTGAATATGCGGACGCAGAACATAAAAAATTATCAGAGGTGCTCGCGGCATTTCAGAGATACTGTGCTCCGCGGAAAAATGTCGTCTTTGAACGACACCAGTTCTGGGCCCATACATTCTCTGAGCAAGCAGGCATAGACAAGTTCGTAACAGAGTTAAGAAACAAAGCACGCACATGTGAATTCGGAGAAACGGAAGATCTCATGATACGAGACAAAATAGTATTCAGCATGACTGACTCTGGGCTTCGTGAACGGCTACTGTCCATATCTGATTTGACGCTTTCAAAAGCCATTGACGTATGCAGAGCTAAAGAGGTCACAAAAGCACAAGCCACAGCTATGGCAGCATCATCAGAAGCACAATTTGTACATGCCATTTACAAGAAAGGCTCACAGCCTGTGTTCAAATCAAGCAAACCTGCAGTAAATAAACAAACTTCAAAGTCAACGAGAGGACACGCAAAAACCTGTGGGAAATGCGGACGCATTCACATGCCACGACAGTGCCCAGCCTATAATGAAATTTGTAAAAAATGTGGCAAAAATAATCATTTCGCGATTGTGTGCAAATCCAAAGCTAAAATGGACATGCTCGACATGGACACTGAGCTATCTGGAGTAGATACACTGTTTATCGGTACTGTAGTTCACTCAAACACGTCTGACACAGGCTGGCACGCAAATCTGCGCATGGCAGGCACGATTGTCAACTTCAAGCTTGACACAGGGGCTGAAGCGAACGTCATTCCAAAGAAAATCATTGACCAGCTTCAGATTCCTGTGAAAATCCAAAAGACAAACACAGTGCTTGTATCGTACGGAGGCACTCGCATCAAACCAGAAGGTGTTGTTAACCTCCACGTGCAGGCTAAAGATATTAAGACTGACATGATGTTCTTTGTGACCTCAGCATCAGATATAGCTCTACTTGGGAGACAGGCATGTGTGCAGTTGGACCTCATAAGAAAAGTAGAGGCCCTTACACCATCATCGCCCAACACAAAAATGGAGCTCCTCACCCGCTATGCATCTGTGTTTCAAGGTCTGGGCCAGTTTCCAGGATTGCACCATATCCACACTGACCCTAGTGTCCCTCCTGTGATACATGGCTGCAGGAAGATTCCGTATGCAGTCCATGACCGACTCCGAGAGACACTGGATGACCTGGTAAAAAAGGGTGTGATTAGCAAAGTCTCTAAGCCTACTGCATGGGTTAGCAGTCTGTGCATCACAGAGAAGAAAAACGGCGCACTGAGAGTCTGTCTGGACCCTAGAGACCTAAACAGGGCCATACTCCGTCAGCACTACAACATACCCACTCTGGAGGACATACGGAGTAAGTTAGCTGGCAAAAAGTTGTTCACCATCCTAGACGAGAAGGACGGCTATTGGCAGGTGAAGCTAGATGAGGAGTCCGCAGACCTGTGTACTTTCAACACGCCATGGGGCAGGTATCGTTTTCATCGCATGCCTTTTGGTATCAAGTCGGCAAGCGAGGTATTTCAGCGTTTGAACTCTGAGAGCTTTGGCGACATTGAAGGTGTTTTCATGGTGGCCGACGACATGATCATAGCGGCATCCACCAAGGCAGAGCACGATACCATTCTTGAAAAGGTGATGAACAGAGCAGAGGGTCTCAATATCAAGTTCAATAAAGACAAGCTGCAGTATATGGTCAAGGATGTGACATACCTAGGCCATGTCATCACATCAGATGGAATGAAACCTGATGAATCAAAGGTATTGGCGATAGTGCAGCTTCCTTCCCCTACTGACAGAAAGGCACTTCAGCGTCTACTGGGTATGACACGCTATCTGTCACAATACATACCCAACGAAGCCACCCTTACTGCACCACTCAGACTGCTGCTAAGGAAAGACATAGCCTGGCAGTGGCACCCTGAACAACAGTCAGCACTTGAACAGCTAAAAGCAGCACTAACAACAGCTCCTGTTCTCAGACATTTCGACTCAAAAGAGCCTATAGAGGTACAGGCAGATGCCTCAAAAGATGGTCTGGGAGCCACACTGATGCAGAACCAGCAACCAATAGCATACGCTTCACGAGCACTATCTGAGGCAGAAAAGAACTATGCTCAGATAGAAAAGGAACTGCTGGCCATAGTGTTCGCACTAAAAAAGTTTCATCAGTATGTTTATGGCGTTCCCATTAGAGTCCAATCTGATCATAAACCACTTGAGGCGATATTCTCCAAACCCATTGGAGCAGCGCCAGCACGTCTGCAGAGAATGTTGCTTCAGCTACAAAGGTATGACATCCACATTGTCTACACTCCAGGTAAACAAATGCTAATCGCAGACACACTGTCCAGAGCATACATTCAGTCTGACGGAGCAGAGAGTCTTGACCTGAGTGAGGAGAAAGTCATCTATGCAGTGAATGGAGAATCGCTCAGTGGGAACATAATGCACATGATCCAACAAGCCACACAGTCAGATCCCGAGCTTCACCTGATACGGCAGCTACATGAGCAAGGATGGCCGGACAGAAAGAAAAATGTCCCACTAACTGCTCAAGCTTACTGGCCAGTCAAACACACTATTAGCATAGATGATGGGCTACTCTTGAAAGATGATCGCATTATTATCCCTCGTGCACTGCGACCAGAAGTGCTAAAACGACTTCACACGGCACACCAGGGCATACAGCGGTCTCTAGCACACGCCAGATCATGCTTCTACTGGCCAGGACTCACTGATGCCATACGTCACATGGTGGAAGCCTGTAGTTGCTGTCAAGAGAGCTTCCCTGTAAATCAGAAGGAGCCACTTATCTCGCATCCGGTTCCAGAGGGACCCTGGCTGAAAATAGCTGCTGACATTTTTGACTTTCAAGGGCGACCATTTCTTCTGATAGTGGACTATTTCTCTAAATATCCAGAAGTCCTACAGCTGTCAGACAAAACGTCAGGCTCACTGATAGCACAATTCAAAGCAGTGTTTGCGAGACATGGTGTGCCCGAGATCCTGATTGCAGATCATGTACCCTTTGCCAGTGCTGAAATGGCTCGATTCGCTTGCGACTGGGGTTTCAACATCACACATTCCAGTCCGAACTACCCTCAGTCCAACGGCATGGCCGAGCGGGCCATAAAGACTGTCAAAACGATGCTGAAAGCTGCTGCACAGTCTGGCACTGACCCTCACCTAGCCTTATTGAATCTTCGCAACACTCCTATCACTGGTCTCAAATACTCTCCAGCCCAGATCCTTATGGGTAGAGTCATACGTTCCACCTTGCCAGCCAGCAAAGCTGTCCTGCGACCTTCTGTACCTAAACACGTTCAGGTAGCACTGCAACATCGCCAATCACAGCAGAAGAGCTGGTATGATAGAACAGCAGCTCCACTTCCAGCCTTAAAGGGGGGACAGAGAGTATACATGAGAATCAAAAACACGTGGAAACCAGCTACAGTTATCAGTAACAGAGATGAGCCCCGCTCATACGACGTTGTTACATCGTCGGGCACAATCTACCGCAGGAACAGACGCCACCTTAGGCCGGACAGGTCAATCAATCCTGTTTCACAACCTGACAGTTCCATGTACACTGACAATGATTTGTGCAAACACACAATTCCAGAACCTGTTCAGACTGAACGACCTCAAAGTGTGGAAAAGGCTGTGCGAGGTTCTGAATGCACAAGAGCTGGACGCACCATCAGACGACCTGTACGGTTCAAAGATTACGTGCTTACTTAAGTATGCTAGACTACTGTTTATATTGCCCGTTCATAGCAAATGTTTATTTTTACACTGGTAATTTTACAGCATATTTTTGTTTTGTTTTGTTTCATGTCTAATTAACACTTTGTTCAAAGCTTAAGAAGGGGGATGTAGTATATGCAGTAAATGGCTCAGTCCAGGTCACCCCTATACAGTTTGTATAGTTGGTATGGACCGTAAATGTATGGCGCATGTGATTACTATGAAACAGGTGAACACGCTTGAGTAAAGAGAAGTTAAACACATCTAACTTTGTGTGCGTGCCTTTATTGGAGTTAATCGTTCCAACAAAGTATACAACAGAAACAGTCGGCACCGAAATGCAGCGAACAGATATAAACATTCGCGCAACTCAGTTGCTGATCCGGAAAAGCAAATTACATCCACTGTTGCCTTAACACGGGGTTTTGGAGAATCTGTGCAGGACTGTCTTGGTCTGGCAACCAAAAACGCACTTTTTTGGTGACATTGTTATGTGCTATGTGTAATTGTCACCTGTCCAGCATCCTACAAGCCAGCGCTTTGATGGGCGTAGGCTGTTGCTTTCGCTCTCTCCCTCGCTCTCTCTCACGCGCTTCCGGTAGAATTGTCCGTAAGGCCCATACAAGGAAATTCCGCCCCATTAACGTCAAAGGGGACGCATGATCTCAAAAAACTTGCCGAAACTTATGACTAACCGGAAGTAGTATTTTTGACAAAGAAATACTCCCATCAAACGTCCACCTTAACTTTTGAAACTTTGTCTATGTTTAGTATGGGATTCCAAGTCTTTAACAGTGTAAAAAGATCAGTATGCATGAAACAGCATTTCACCCCCCCTTTAAACATTTAAAAGTAATTCAAGAGTAATCAACCAGCTGTTAACGATTTCCAGCGAATCGGCGCTGTTTCTCGAACCTGAAATGACTGGACTTTGAACTTCGCTTGCAGTCCTGACCAGCATGACTCCAAAACCAGCCAATAAACAAACAGTGCACAGTTTTAAGAACATTTAATCATCTAAATTATTTATATTCATTTTCTTTAGGAATAAAGTAGTGTGTTTTTGAGCAAGGCACTGGGCGTTTCAAAGACAGATGCCACACACATTTAGACTCGCATTGTGTCACTGACTCACTGTATGTTGTTTTTGCATTTAATAAAAGGGTTTTAAGCACAGTAATGATTTTATAGATCAAATAAAACACACAAACCTGATTTTCACAGAGGAAATGCACCAATTCTGCGTTGCTGAGAATGAGGAACTGCTCTGGAGACTGAAGAGAAACTCACTCAACAGTCAAATCGTCACAGGTCGGTTGAGGGGTGCATTGTTTTAATAAGTTAAGTTACTCAATTTCTTCAGTGTAATAAATATTAATAATCTTGATTTGAATTAAGTAATATTTGTTGTTCTTTGTGGTACAACTATGCATTGCTCCGATTATAGCTCTTCTTCCTACAGTTGAATTCTGTTGACATGACAACTATGCGTTGCTCCGTTGTTCTGATTGGTTGTAGCTCTATCCAATAGAATAGAGGGTATGCATCGAAACACGGAACACGCCCCCTCAGCTGGGGCTGGTGGCAGAAGAGCTGGTGACTGCAGCTAATAGAGACAGAGCATTGACTTTGTATTGCGTGAGGCCGTCTCCTTGTAATTTTAGAATTATTACATAAACAGAACAATGTCTAAAAGCTGTTATATGACAAGATGTGCAGCAAACAAACTAAAAAAAACACATAACTAAGTTTTTTTATAAGCTGTCGACCGAGTGTTTAGGAGACATAAGTGGATAAGGCAATAAATGAAGCTTCAGCAGGAAGAATGGGCCAATTTGGGGATCCTGACACTTAGTATGCCTCAGCCTCAGTATGCCTAGGTGTGCAGTAAACATTTAGTCAAATATCCAAATGTTAGCTTTATATATTATATTTCCTGTCGCTGATTACTTTCCCCTCCAGTGGGCTAGTTCTCAGTGTATAGCATGATGCGCTCTGTCTCTATTGCATGTATGCACTTTTTTGTCTCTAAACGCTCGTTTTTTCAAGTTTTCTGTACACCTTGTCACATGTGAGCTTTTAGACATTGTTAGATTTTTTTGTAATAAGTCAGAAATTACAAAGAGGCCGCTTCCCAATAGAAAGACAATGGAGACAGTTGGTTTGTGTAGTGCACCTACTTGGTCTGTAAGTGATTTTGAATTGATATTTCATGTCGATATACTATGGTTACACACTTAAAACTGATTGTAGTGTTTATATCTTTGTAAGACTGGCCAATCTATAGAGCAATGGCAAAGGAAACGAACTTTATTGCACTCCGAGAGCCTTTATTGCACTTTGTGGTCAGGAGCATTTCTGTTGTGTTGTGCCTTGTTTCCGTTGTGTTGTGGTTTACTTCCGTTGTGTTGTGGCAATTTCGTTGTTTTGTAGTTTAATTTAGTACAGCTGCACTACTGGGCCTCCGTAATATAGTGTTTCTTACAACTTACCAAAGAATCAGTGATCCATGGATAATGACATGAATATTTATAACTGTCAGTCATCACATTTTTCGAGTGAATCCCGCATGTAACGTTATATGCGGATGGGTCAGTGTATTGAAGCATGTATGTGGTAATACACTTTATAATCACTAAAAGCTGTCATTCAATAAACACAATCTCACAAAGTTCTGCTATATTAATCAGTGAAGGTGGTATATAATCAGTCTCTTATTTTCGCAATGTCTGCACTTACAGAGGATTGATGCGTGAGTTTACTGAACTCAGCAACTGGACAAACACCCAAGCGGTGAGTGGATTCCAAATTCAACACCTGTGATTGGCCAACTACCAATTGGGTTGTGGGTAATATCAGCTGTTAGAGTGCTCATCGATCCGCACTTCGAATTCTGACCGGAAATAGTAAACCATCCGGGTATCTTTGGCATACTCTTTTCAACATACGGGACATACTAATTCTCTTTTTGAGTACTATTAAGTATGGATACTATGCGAATTGGGACGCAGGGTGAATATTACGACGTCCAGCTAGTATGAAGGTCTTACGGGTTTGGAACGACATGAGAGTGAGTAATGACAGAATTTTATTTTTTTGGGATAACCTATAAGAACAATATGCATTCATTTCAAAAAGGAATATTTTATTTTTAATCTACACATATATAAAAACTTGAATGTGTCCACAAATCCCTCATTAACAAATAGACACAAAAAGCCTTGGAATACAGCATAATACAATGACAAAAATCCCTATTTTTTCAGACAACATATCAATTAACAACTGTTTAATCTGACTAAACCGCACAAATGGATATTTTATAATAAAATAAGATAAGCATAACTATTATTTATTAAATGTGATGTGATTGTGTGGCATCTGAGGTCAAAAGAAGAGAAATATAATTTGTTTTCATTTATTTATTTATCTTTTTTTATTGTTGGCTTAATCCATCTGAAAAAAAAGTCTCAGTCTCTGCAATTTGGCAAATGGTTGAACTAGCCATATTTGCTCATTATGGTTTGAGTGGATTAAAATAAGTTTGTAGCAGAAGATGAGTGAGTTTAATACGCACTGGAGGCTAAAGGAACTATTCTATTACCGTATGTAGAAATTACCTCATAAAGAAACTAATATGGCAATTTAGGGAGCAATTTTTAATAAGACTTTTATGATGCACGGTTGTAGTTATGCTAATGAAGTTGTCATTTTACTTACGTTCTGCCCTCAATACTGGCCTCATATTTCAATTTCAGTAGATTAGTGTTAGCTAACTGTTACTAATGAATTTCATTAATGCAGTGAATACAAAGACATGATATTCAGGATTGCTCTTCTCGTCTTTTGTGTGCCATATCATGTGCAGATAGAGTAATGTTTATAGGATTATAAAGTGCTCTGTGGTACATTGTTATTGGAGTTGCTCTCTTGGAGATAGGGCCTATTCAAATCCAAGAAACAGCAGGTTGCACTGCAGTTTCTACTTTATTGCAAAGCACAAGAAATAGTTAATCTCCTATCTTTGACTGCGGAGTCGAATGCATTCACAAAAACCATGAAGTACTGGCTCAAGTGAGTGATGACTCTTCTCTATCAATAATATTTCCAGAAATATTGGTTCACCTCCAGATGAACAGTCTCACAAGAGCTAAAAAAGATCTGGTTTCCTTTGACATTTCAAGTTCCCAACAGCCTTCAAACTATCAGTACAGACTAAAATATCACACTGAAACCTTTTAAGAGGATCTAATGCAAGATTCACATTTACAGGGTGTTTTGAACATAAATGTGTGTTCACAACCATCTTAAACCAACCTCATTTTTTAAAATTCTCAGAACAAGTGTTTGCAGTTTCTATGCTGTGATGTCACATGTCCAGGGCCGTTTCTAGCCTTTCTGGCACCCCAGGCAAGATTCATATCTTGCAATATTATAAGTTATTATATTTATAAAATAACTTATAAAGCAAATATGATGTCCCTATTTCATGGTCATATTGTACATGCATTTATCCAATAATGTAGCCAGGTTTATCACCACTGCCATTTAAATGCATTGACAACGCGATGGAACTATTGAGTGCTCCATGTACCACGTGACTGTGCGCCGCCGGGAGATGAGAGCATGTTGCAACTCCGCTTTTCAACACCTCTGGCTTTAACTTTAGCGCCAAAACGCTTTTCATTGTTTGCATTTTGCATTAAAACTTAATAATGATTAAAAAAAAAGCTATAGGCCTAGCTTTGTTTAATATAAAAAGCAGGTTTGGCAATTTGGCATGAGATGAAGTTGGGCAGCGTGAGAGCGTGACACCGAGCCTGAAAGCGTGTGTGTCACGTCAAATGCGTGAGAGTTGGCAACCCTGCTGACGACGTTCGGCCCTCTACATGATCTCATTTCATTACAGCTGCACCACTATCACCATGGCGACTTTACTCCAATTTAATAATAAAATGTATATGAAATAACAAAAGAATCTTGTTGGGGTGGGGGCTCACTGGCGCCCCCCAGCTGTTGGCATCCCTAGGCGACCGCCTAGTTTGCCTATGCCTAGAAACAGCACTGCACATGTCCTTCAGCCCCGCCCACGACTGCTGACAGACTCTGCCCTATTAGCAAAGACCACGCCCTGAGTGAACTGTACACATTCCGCCATGTGTATTCCCTTACCAGAGCATTTAAAACTGCACTATGTAAATTTTAGTTTTTAGTAGTTTGATGAAGCCAAGTTTGAGCGCAGAATCTTGGGACATGTGGTCTTCACCTCAAAGCCGGTGGGAAAGAATCGGGATAGGACTCATGTTCATGGATGCGATTAGGGCTGCACGATTAATCAAATTTGAATCATGATAACGATATTGGCTTCTGTCGATTGATTTCAAATAATCGTGACGATATTGGCCCGCTCGTTAATTATCTTTAAAACGTGTTTTTCCCTTGGGGTTTGCGTTGGTAACGAGCCTCCACTAGCAGTCATGCTTGTGGTTGCCAGATGCGAAGAGCTTAAATCCCCTAAATAGAGCTTTTCTCCATAAAAGGATATACTTTCTTCCCGGTGTTTTACTTAATCAGTGCAATCTGACAACCCTGCGCACACGCTCCCACAAGATGCGGCAGAAGCGCTGATGATCTGAAAACAAACGTGCGCTGGAGTTTTGCGATCGTCCCAGCAAATTCCTGCTTTAATGAAAGTGTCACAGCCAGTTTTTGTTTCTTCACAGTGCACTTGTGCTATTTGTGTGACTAATTCTGCCATGATCAAACCTTTAGCAATGATTTTCAACAAATACAGGTACGGATCTCCACCTTACTGTTTGCAGAATAAACGCACCTTTGCAACTGATTGGTTTTCTATGGGAGGAAATCAACGTGTAATTAAACGCGTTGTGTTCATATTCACACTCAAAAATGAACATTTACAACATGGTATAATAAATTATTTGTAGGATATTTTGAATTGAAGCTTCACAGACACAATCTGGGGACACCTGAGACTCATGCTGTGTTTCAGGCAGGTTTTTGAGGCTGTAAGTTATGACTTCAAACCATGACTCACTACTTTGTAGGGTTCCAGGCAAAGTCACGCCCAACTGCCTGAGTGCAATGAACTGAGGTAGCTAGATGTAAACAAATGGACATGTAAACATGGTGGAACGTATGGGGTTTATCAATCAATCAATCAATCAACTTTATTTATAATGCGCTTTTACAGTCACGATTGTGTCAAAGCAGCTTCACAGTGTCAAACAGGACAATATTGCAACAGAATTAGATTTGGCTGTACAGGAGAAAACAGTGATGTTAACAACTTATTTTAATTTATCATATAGCGACAATGTTGGCAGATCTGTATTATAGTTTATAGAATTAATTAAAACCTAATTCATAAATTTTATTTGTATAATTAGTTGAATAAATTTGATCATAATTTTAGTGTCCCCAACTGAGCAAGCCAAGCCAAAGGCGACAGTGGCGAGGAGCCAAAACTCCATCAGGGCATGATGGAGAAAAATAAACCTTGGGAGAAACCAGACTCAGTCGGGGTGCCAGTTCTCCTCTGGCCTATTAACACATCGTGTATGATTATTATTCTGACAACCGTACAGGTCAGAAATCATTAGATCGGAATATTCAAAATTTCAGGGTATCACGCAAGAGACGGGTTTATTTAGGATGGTGCGTCGATTACACAAGAGTCTGAATACATGAAAGATCGGAGTTATTGCGCCGGAGACGGGTCTTTTGAGCATGACGTGCCGGTGAGGCAAATTCAAAGGAGACACCAATTGACACGGTCTCAGCAGAAACTCCAGAATGTGTTGGTCATGTCCAGGCACAGTGTCTGCTTCCCGAACAATGCTAGGAAGACTGTTCCAGAGTTTAGGTGCTAAATAGGAAAAGGATCAACCACCTGCAGTTGATTTAGATATTCTAGGTATTATGAACTGGCCAGAGTTTTGAGACCGCAATAGACGTGATGGAGTATAATGTGTTAAGAGCTCACTTAAGTACTGGGGAGCTAAACCATTTAGTGCTTTGTAATTAATAAGCAAGATTTTAAAATGTATGCGATGTTTAATAGGGAGCCAGTGCAGTGTTGACAGAAATGGACTAATATGATCATACTTCCTGGTTCTAGTAAGAACTCGAGCTGCTGCATTTTGGACTAGCTGGAGTTTGTTTATTAAGCGAGCAGGGCAACCACCCAGTAGGGCATTACAATAATCTAGCCTTGAGCTCATGAACGCATGTACTAACTGTTCAGCATTTTGCATTGAAAGCATGTGCCGTAATTTAGATATATTTTTAAGATGGTAGAATGCAGTTTTACAGATGCTAGAAACGTGGCTTTCAAATGTAAGATTGGTATCAAAGAGCACACCCAGGTTCCTCACTGATGGCGAGGGCTTGACAGAGCAGTCATCAAGTGTTAGACAGTATTCTAGGTTACTACTTGTGGAGCTTTTCTGTCCAATAATTAAAAATTATGTCTTATCTGAATTAAGTTGCAGGAAATTACTATTCATCCAAATTTTTATTTTTATTTATATCAGCTATGCATTCCGTTAATCTTGTGAATTGGTAGGTTTTGTCAGGGCGTGAGGAAATATAGAGCTGAGTATCGTCAGCATAACAATGAAAACTAACGCCATGCTTCCTAATGATATCTCCCAGTGGTAGCATATACTGGGTGAAAAGCAAGGGTTATAACACTGAGCCTTGCGGTACCCCATACTGAACTTGTGATCGGTGTGACATCTCTTCATTTACTGCTACAAACTGATAACGGTCAGATAAGTAAGATTTAAACCATGCCAATGCAGTTCCACTAATGCCAACATAATTTTCGAGTCTATTCAAAAGAATATTGTGATCGATAGTATCGAATGCAGCACTAAGATCGAGTAACACTAATAGAGAGATACAACCACGATCAGATGATAAGAGTAAATAATTTGTAACTCTAATTAGAGCAGTCTCAGTACTATGATACGGTCTAAATCCTGACTGGAAATTCTCACATATACCATTTGTTTCTAAAAAGAAACATAATTGTGAAGACACAGCCTTTTCTAGTATTTTTGATAGAAACGGTAGATTCGAGATTGGCCTGTAATTGACTAATTCTTTAGGATCAAGTTGCGTTTTTTTTAATAAGTGATTTAATTATAGCCAACTTTTCGGTACATATCCTAATGTCAAGGATGAAGGAATTAATAATAATACGCAGAGGATCTATGACCTCTGGAAGCATCTCTTTTAGTAGCGTAGTCGGTATAGGGTCAAGCATACATGTTGTTGATTTTAATGATTTAACAAGTTTAGCCAATTCTTCTCCTCCTATAGCAGTGAATGAGTGTCATTTTTCTTCAGTGACACTACAATAGTCTGTCTGAAGTGATACGGTAGTAGACAGCTGCATGGTTATAATTTTATTCCTAATATTATCAATCTTACTAGTAAAGAAGTTCATAAAGTCATTACTGCAGTGTTGTTTACAAACGTCAGAAGTTGAAGCTTTATTTTTTGTTAATTTAGCCACTGTACCAAATAAATACCTAGGGTTTGTTTGTTTTCTTCTAAAAGAGTTGAGAAATAAGCTAGCCTGACAAGCCAGACCCACATCAAGATGTTTGGTCTGGAAACTCACCATAGACAGGGCTCAATCCGAGGAGCGGTATAAACGGTTGTCTTTCAAAATCCCTCTGCACGCGATAGGATAGCACTACACCAACCAGAGCAACGAAGGTGAAACAGAGCTTGTTGATAGATTAAACATTCACCGTATCCGGTCGGCTAAACTCCGAACACATCTTCCCTTTTTAAGAATGACTTCAGTGCCGTTCTTTGTTCTTTTCTCAGAGAAAAGCTAAACTCCAAGTCTTCCAGAATCGCAGTCAAAGCTGTTTCGAAAGACTGCAGCCGTTCGCCAGTTTCTGTGTTTACTAGAAGCACGCAAACGCAACTCGGCTGTCATCATTATGGCCCCGCCCACAGACTCTATACACGATGTGATTGGCCCATCCAGATTGAGAGGAATACAGCTCAGAAGGGTATTGAGAGTTCCTAGACGACACTTGCGGGCAGATTAAAATTGCTGCCGCTAGGGTGCGTCTAGATTTCTAGGTTAGAAATAAGCAGATTTTCATATTTGAAGCGAGGGGATGGCTTTGCAGCCTTAGGTAAATCAAGTATACATGATATTAGGTAAAGATCTTAGATGTCATCGCTCTGCTGCAGAATTTCAACGGTATCAACATTTATTCCATGTGACATTATTAGATCTAAAGTATGATTAAGGTGATGAGTGGGTCCCGATATTTGTTGTCTAACTCCAATAGAGTTTAGAATGTCTCTAAATGCCAATCCCAATGCGTCTTTTTCATTGTCTATATGAATATTAAAATCACCAACAATTAGTACTCTATCTACAGCTAATACTAACTCTGCCATCAAATTCTTTGATAAAGTCTGTATTGTGCCCTGGTGGCCTGTATACAGTAGCCAACACAAATGTCAAATGGGATTTATCATTTACACTACACGATGTTACATAAAGCACCAAAACTTCAAAGGAATTATATTTGAAACTAGACTTCTGAGTAGTCCTGAAAATGTTATTATAAATGACAGCAACACCTCCCCCTTTACTTTTCAAAAACTTTTCCAATTGTCTATGAACCCTATGTTATTTTGCAGACACCACTTAGACATCCAGCCATTGAGTGATGATAATCTGCTAACTATTTCATCACTGCTTTTAACAGGGAGGGACCCGAGAAAAATACTGCCTTTGACATCATACTTGCGTACTTGTAAATGAGTTTATGCTCATTTACAATCATTACTAGCGCCAAAGTTGCTTACTCCTTGCTAATTTGAGGGAAACGGAGGAGAAAAAATTGTGCCTAAGGCAAAAGAAGCTATTATACCTTTTATATTACGTTATTTGTAAACAGTGTTGGGGTAGTTACTCAGAAAAGTAATTAGTTACTAGTTACTTCTGTAAATTGTAATGAGATTACTTTAGTAGTTTTTGAATTTGAGAAGTAACTTTACTTCACAGGTTTGCTGAAGTGGCCATGATGTTGTGGCCCTCCTCCCCAACAGGGGCAATTCAGGAAAAGTTTAATTTTTCCAGCTCAATCTGTTAGTGGTGAAGGAGTGGCTGAAGCCTAGCCTGACAAACTCACTATTGACAGGGCTCAATCCGAGGGGCAGGATGAACGGCTCTTTCAAACTCCCTCTGCACGGCGTGCACACAATTGTATAGCGCTACAACCAACCAGAGCAACAAAGGTGAAGCAGAGCTCGTTGACAGATTAAACTTTCACCGTATCCGGTCAGCAAAACTTCGAACACATCTTCCCTTCTTAAGAATGACTTTAGTGCAGTCAAAGCTGATTCGAAAGACTGCTGTTCGCCAGCTTCTGTGTTTACTAGAAGCACACAAGCGCAACTCTGCCGTCATTATGTTAAGTCCCCCCCACCGACTCTATACACAATGTGATTGGCCCAACCAGAGTTTGGTGTTTACAGCTCAGAAGTGTATTATGAGTTGCTAGACGACATTCGCGGCAGATTAGATTTGCTGCCGCTAGGGTGCGTCTAGATTTCTAGGCTAGTTGAAGCCCTATTCGGAGGGTAACTGTTTCTCATGGGGTCAGAAAGTATTGCCATCATTTAAGTTACATTTAAGTGTAAAAATCCCCGGCCAAGTTACCGACTGCTTTTGACAAACACCAAGGTCGTGTGTGATGTAATAGCTGTCCGAATCCACATCTCTGAGTTTTCAAGAATATATTGCCTCAAAATGCACTGTTTATAATCATTTTTGACCACTGCAGAGCACCATACGGTTGCTTTGCTGTTATGTGGATGCATTTCTAGACTTGTATTTTTTTTAAATGCTGGCAAGTATTTACAAGAGCAATATATATAATCACCGCTCCAAAAAATTTAATAAAAGCACGTAAACATTTAAATTGTACGGAAGCTTATTGCATTCACTTGAGAAAAAAAAAAATCTACTCTGTTTTTCTGAATTAATGACTTAATTATATCAGAATTATGAGAGAATTTTTCATGAATAAATTTTTTTGCTCTGTTTTTCTGAATTAATGACTTAATTTTTTCTTGAAAAAAAAATATTTTGTTCTGGTTTTCTAAATTAATTACTTATCTCAGAATTACGAGATACAATTTTTTTGAAAAAAAAAAAATTGTTCTGTTTTTCTGAAACAAAACGCCTCTTTTTTTCTCATATCTCATACTATCTCACAAAAGTATTTTTTTTATTTTGAGATGTGTCTGTCTCAATTATACTTAAATGATCCTACATATTACTATATAGAATGGGTCCATGAAAATGTTCTGGATGAAAGAAATGACACCAGATTTTTATTTTGTGAATATTCCCCATTTGGAACCAAACATGCTCTCAGAATGTACAATTGTAGAGGAATCACAACCACTTATAACAAGGCTCTCGCAAGGTATCATGATTAGGACTTCGATTGCTTGGTGTGGTTCAAGACTGAGGAAATGCATTGCTACGACAGTCCGGTCAGCCGTAGCGAATCAATGCTCACTGCCGATACCAGGTGAACTAATTTGCTGTTGAATGTGCTCAGTCATTTCAGGGTGAACACTCAATTTGGCCTGATGAGTTGAACCCTTTAATCTCCGGCAGTCCCTCAAGTCCAAAGCTGCTAAACGCTCTAATAAGGGCAGACAGATGTTGTGGGATCTGCTTTGATTCTTTTAATTGCTTTTTCTCTTATTTTCCCCCTTTCCACTCCTTTGGGGTTTACTGTAAAATATGTCCCATACACATAATATTTTGTTTATTCTTTAATTTACAGTACTTCATTATTGACAGACTCACTGAATATAATTAGGGAATACAGCACACCTTACTCCAGCTGAGCACTACCCCTGGGGGAGAGAAAACAACACAAAATGGTACTTTTCTTGGGAACCTCTCTTTTAAACTGCATGCCTCCTCTGCTATTTATTGTGGCAAAGTTGAAACAAGGAACAACTTGTTGGGAAGTGTAATATGTGCTTTGGGAAATTAATTTAAAATCACAGGATTATAAAGCATAACATGTATAGTAACCACAAGCGATCAGACAGTAAGCTATCTCTCACACTGTCAAAATGAAACCCACCAATTTCATTAGATCTTGCCCAAAATATAATTAAAGATTATGACATGGAGAGTAAAAATAATGCAAAGTGTCCCTATAAAATCTCTGTAATAATGCAGAGACTGATAATTGTTATGCCATAACACGTCACAGCATTTTTCCTCAGCTTTATATTTACATATTTATCATTAATATGGCACATAAACAAAGTTGACTGAAACAGATTTGACATGTGTATTCAAACTGCACTAGTTTTCATGCAAACACAACTATTTGTTGTTTGATACTTCTGAAAACTGTAAGCACTGACTGTGTTTATTTACACAAGAATATTCCGATATTAATCAGAATTTGCTCATATTACAATAAAAGGAGCACTATGTTGTATTTTTGCTGTAATATATCCAAAAACCACTAGGCCAGTGTTATATATTTTGTTCAGCCTAGTTCTTACAATATCCCAAATGCTTCCAACTACTTGTAAATTGTGAGAAAATTGCTATTACCATTGCTATGCCTGTAAATTGCATCATATCTGCGTTACCCTCAGTTTCCGGTTTTATTTGGCAGAAATGTTTTACTCTTAGCAGTGTGAACAAGTGTCACAGCATCCGCTGAGCGAACATACCGAGTAATGTCATAACATCATTTTAAACACACTTAAATGTATCTAATGATAAACAGAGCTGCATTACCTCATACTCATGCCCGGAAAAGCAGAAATAGCGCCGGCGACTGTGTCTCATCATGTCATAATAAAAGTCTCGCTGCTCGGGACAATCGTTTCAGCGGCCTTGCTCAGCTCCACAACACTCGGCCCTTCTCTGCTTCATACTACAGTAACGTTAATAATCGCATCCATGAACGTTATTTCTGCCCGAATCCAATCCCGGTTATTTTCCACCGGCTGTGAGGTCAAGACCATGTCCCCAAGATTCTGAGCTCAATCTTGGTCAAATCAATCTACGCCTTTGTTTTGAATAGGCGCCCTCTAGTGGACGGAAAAATTACATAGTGCAACTTTAAGCGTAATTAAGCCAATATTTTTGGTTCTAGTAATCAGATTCTGAAAAGGGCAGCTAGCATGTGCCTGTATTAATCTGAATTTTGGGTGTTGTAAACACCTTCTTCAGAATATCAATCATAACTAAACATCTGTGTAGGTTGCTATTTTCAAGATATTGAAAAAGTACACTTTCTGATTACATTTATATAGCCTATATCAATATTTCAATAGTCAAGAGTCTTTTTCAGAGTAAACATTAAAGAGTTAGTTCACCCCAAAACTAAAATGTTATCATTAATTACTCACCCTCTTGTTATTTCAAACCTGTAAGACCTTCATTCATCTTCAGAACACAAATTAAGATATTTTTGATGAAATCGGAGAGCTCTCTGATCCCTCCATAGACAGCAATTTAATCACCACTTTCAAGGCCCAGAAAGTGCAGTAAAGATATCATTAAAATAGTGTGCCGTGGTGCTCAGCGTCGGCCAATGGTAAGTCGGCATTCTGGATGTGGAAGCGCTGCACTGTTACGTCAACAGCGTAAGAGTCTGAAACAGGCTAAAAGAGTCATTAAAAAAGTTTTTTTGTTGTTGTTGTTTTTTCGCTCAAAATTTATAAAAGTAATCCACACAACTCTAAGGTTAATAAAGGCCTTCTTAAGCAAAACAATGCGTTTTTCTAAGAAAAATATCCATGTTTAAAACGTTATAAAGTAAAATATCTTGCTTACAGCAGACGCCTTCCTTATTCAGCTTACGAAGAAAGTAACGCCTCTCGCAGTTCAAAACGCTTACATTACGTCCGACGTCATACTTTGCGTCAGTTACGCTTTTTTCGCAAGATGGTAGGCGGTCTGACAGAAGCTAGATATTTTATTATATAACGTTAAAAATGTATATTTTTTCTTACACAGGCGTATCACATCACTCCAGAAGGTTTTTATTTTAACCCCCCAGAACCATATGGATTACTTTTATAATGGATGGATACACTTTTTTTAGGCTTCAAATTTTGGACTACCATTCACTGCCATTATAAACCTCGGAAGAGACTGGATATTTTGTACTATAACTTTTAATATGTGATTTGTATTTGTCAAAAAGAAGAATGTCATACACCTAGGATGGCTTGAGGGTGAGTAAGTCGTTGGCTAATTTTCATTTTTGGGTGAAAACCCTTTGTTTTAAAATCCAATCCAACACAGAATTATTGTTTTAACTAATGACTTGAGTTTGTGGAGGAGCTGTCTGTTTGTCCAGCCAATGTCAGACATTGAGTGTTCGGTCATGATCCCTTTTGGCAACGCTAGTGGCACAGAAATTTCACACTTCAGCACCTCAAGTCATAAGTCTCAGTCCTTTTCCAAACCGCTTCAAATATAAGGACTGTGATGTTACGGTGGTGTCTTTAGGAGTGCTGCATCCATATCATCAAAGCCAGTGGCTTACATTGTGATATATTTTACATGTCGATAGATTTCATATTTTGGTCTGGTCTCTGTTTTACAATCTGATTGCCAGTGCCTCTCTGTGAACACAGTTGTAAAGTGAACTAATGAATCATCTGTGCACAAACAGCTCTGAATTGAGCTTGGAATCATAAATCTCTTAACAGAAAAGAGCCAAGCCGTCATTCTATTTTGGTTTCACGTTATATCAGACCTGAGCAGCGGCGTCAAACTGATGCAGAACCCTCTGGCCTCTGTTTAAATATGTGCTGTTAGCCCAGACTGGAGACAGAGATGGTATAAATCTTTGTGTATATATACTGTGCTGTATGTATCTATGAGTCTATTTATTTTTTTAAGTATGTTTCCTATTTTTAGAACAGACCTGATTGCCCTTGTTAGTGGAGAATGGCAGTTGGTTGCTCTTTTTCTCTAGCGGGTGTGGAGGTTTATGAGGCTCAGTGTGCGAGGGTGATGACAGGGCCTGGTGGCCGGCCAAAGCACGGCTGGCGTTCGAAGTGCCATCGCCCTGTCGCCTCCTGCTACCGCCACCGGCCCATATGGGCAGAGAGATTGCTCTCCACTGGCGCTCCCCCAGCCATCCATCACCTCGGTCCACGTGCCCAGCACGCCAACCCTGGCACCACGCTGACTCCGATCCATCAGGATTTGCTGTGAGTGACGGGAAAAGAGGAGACGAGCCCTCGGTTTATCATCTCACAAAAAAACAAACACAAAAAAGAAATACCCAGCCTGTCACGGTGAGGTGGCACGTAGCGACTGAGTCACTGTTGATATATTTCATTTGCCACTTCTGGATTTTCTGAGTGTTGTGACAGGCTTTTTTGGGGGGCGTTTAATAGTAATTGGATTCGTTTTCTTCGCTAAGCATTTGAATTTACAACCGCCGCAACACTTTTTTCGCATCCTTGATGCTTTCCAGACCATGTCACCTTCAAAGATGATTAATTTAAGTTCTTTCTTCTTGGACATTTATCACTTCACTAAACCCTTAATGTCTCTTTTCCGTGACTTTGCCAGGCAGGGCTGGTGGTGCTTAGGAAACTGTGATGTTCCCAAGCTGTTTCTGGCTTGTTTTCCACTGTCTACATTAATATTTGTTAAGAAGCAGATTGAGAAAACAACATATGGCATAAATATTCGTATTTTCCACTCAAGGTTGTCGGTATGGCGTCCTTCAGTAGCCTCGCTTGCCAAATCGCTTTTCTTTTCCGCCGACCCCCTCCTTCTTCTCCAAGCGGCAGGATCGGACCAGGCCAAAACGATAGCATGGCCACAGAGATGCACCCCCTGGCCCCCACAACCCTTTGCCGGACCCGCGGCCCCTCTTTCTCAGATTTGAGAGAGCTGTCAGTTTAGATCGCTGGTACGCAGTGAGGCTGAAGCTTCCCCACTGACTGGAGAGGAGTCGTTGGCCAGGCTTTCCTTGTCACTGGGAGTTAAAGCAGTCACTGATCCTAATGCTTACACTGTTGTTGCAGCATTCCGATTTATACTCGCTGCGTGACTTGTCAGCTTTAATGAGGGCAGCAGGCACAGAATTATCAGCATACCAATAATGAGGGTGTCACAAGCTGCCAATTATTTCCTGTTTCGGACAGTATTTCCAGGTCTCTTCTTTTCACACCATCTGACCTAATGATGAGAAATGTCTTCTACTTTGTTTAGGTTATATAATTTGTATTAGCTGGCAGAATAAAAGGGTCGTTTCGGTTCTGCCGTAGATTTTCATGCGGGTGCAAATGGATCCGGCCTTCATTCAGCATGCGAAGTGCATCTGACGTTCTCCGAGCGCGGGGAGGAGAATCCTCTCTGAAACCATCTCGCACAATCATAGCCTCATGAGGCAATCGCGTTTGAATGGTTCACCAAATTCGCTGCTCAAACAATAATGGCACCTCCATTTCATCAGGCCTCGAAAGAAAACGAGAGGCGAAAAATGGATGGCCAAATGTGCTCAAGCCATTGCCATGTGTTGCATTAAAACAGGGGTGGCGAGAAAAGGCCCATTAATGCCCCATTTTTCACTCTTCGGTGATGTCAGTGGTGTTTATGTGATATAAAGGGTGTACAGCAGATCTAGTTGAGTGGCTATATGCAGCACAAAGATTCTAAATTCAGTCTATATACCAATAAAATTTGTTTCATTTTAATATTTGTTAAGACTGAAATAATATAGCTTGGGCTTAATACGATTTTTGAAAAAAGGCTCTAATGATCAACCAAGGCTGTATATACAGGTATTTGACCGAAATGCATAGTAATAGTGTGAAATATTATCACAATTTAAAATAACAGTTTTCTATTTTGATTCATTTTAAAATGTAATTGATTCCTGCAATCAAAGCTGAATTTTCAGCATCATTACTCCAGTCTTCAGTTTCACATGATCCTTCAGAAATCATTATATAATATGCGGATGCTCTAGAGTTATTATCATCAGTATAGTTGAATACAGTATAGTTTTTTTTTTTAGTTTTTTTTTTTTTTTATTGTGTGAAGTGTGATGTTTCACTGTTACCATTAATTTATTTCACATAAACACCTGAATTAAATACATTGCCTTAACCAATTTAATAAACAGTCATAAAATCTTAGCAAACAGTTTCTTGTCGGTGCAAAACATTGTGTTTTTGGAATTTGTCAGTTTTTATATACTAAAGGCGAAGGAAAAGTGCATTATCCTCATCTATATGTCTACCAGGCACAAAGCTATTCCATTTACTTTTTACTTTAGATGCCTTTTTACAGCACTGAGTAATGACTAAGTTTACCCAGAGCACAGAACTGAGAAAAATAGCTCCTTCTCTTCTTGAAGAGAAAAGAGGAGACTATTTTAGTAAAAGCATCATAAGTGCATTTATGGCCATTCAAGCAAGAGCTGAGCAAATATACACATTTACCCATCTCATAGCTGTTTTCTTGCTTTTCTTTGTTGCTTGTCTTGCAGTATTCATTCTTGTTAAGTTACATAGTGTAATCATTAGTTATATTTAAGACGTCATTTTTAATATCCGACTTGTGACCTAAAAGTCACTGCTGAACATTTTTCAAATACATCAATTGTACATTTCCTGCTATTTTTTTTCACAATGTGTGATTAGAGCTTGGTGGTTTGATCAAATTAAATTACTAATAAAATGTATTGGTATTTTCTATGACATTAAGGGCCCTATTTTGATCTGAACGCCTGGTCTGAAGGGCATGGCTCAGGTGCACTCAGGTCATGTCCAAATCCCCTTTTGCTTGGTTAACGATGGAAAAAAGCACACCAGGCACATGGTCTAAAAGTGTTGTATCTAGTCTCTCAATGAGTAATGGGTGTGTAATAGGGATGACATGGAAAAAAAAAGTCTCATCTCCCATTCCATCTAAAAGCCAGTTGTGCTTGCAACATAGTGGATTTGCTATTTACATGGTGAAATTTGCCAGAGGACAGACTAAACGCTTCTCAAGAGAGGAATTCTTTATTTTTTTATATCTAAAAAATGTTAGTTTTGCATGTTCCTGTTGTGTAATAAGTAGAGTGTGTGCGCATTGTGCAACTGCCTATAGTAACATATAACTAATGCACCCATTAAATAACAGAAAAATACTGGGCTATTGACTTTAGACCAGGGTTTTGTTGATCAATGGTGCAGTCGTTTTCTGTTGCCTCAAAAGCAATGTGCCAACATACGCCTGAACACAACTCGTTTTCAGACCATGGGCCAACAATGCATTTGGTATTTGTAATTGTGTCAGGCTAGCCTGACAAGCCAGACCCACATCAAGATGTTTGGTCTGGAAACTCACTAATGACAGGGCTCAATTCGAGAGGCAGATAAACGGTTGTCTTTCAAACTCCCTCTGCACGCAATTGGATAGCGCTACAACCAATCAGAGCAAAGAAGCAGAGCTAGTTGATAGATAAAACTTTTGCCGTATCTGGTTGGAAAATCTCAGAAAACATTTTCCCTTCTTAAGAATGGAGAATGACTTCAGTGCCGTTCTTTGTTCTTTCCTCAGAGAAAAGCTGAACTCCAAGTCTTCCAGAGTTGCGGCTAAAGCCGATTCGAAAGGCCGCCGTTCGCCAGCTTCTTTGTTTACAAGTAGCAAGTGGAACCGCGGCAACACTGCCGTCATTATGTTAAGCCCCACCCACCGACTCTATACATGATGTGATTGACCTGACCAGAGTTTGGTTTTTCCAGCCTTGAAGTCTATTGAGAGTTGCTAGACTACACTCGCAGCCAATTAGATTTGCTGCCGCTAGGGTGCATCTAGATTCCTAGGCTCTTGTCAGGCGGAAACTAGCAGAAACTATTAGGGCCCTAATGGTTCAGTGAAAAGCTACGGTGACAGACACAGGACAAAGATGCCATCATCTGAGACAGCAGAGAGGAGCTAGTGCTCTTTAGAGCAGTTTTTCCGTTTAGGGCTACTGTAGAAACATGACTGTAAGGGATCCACGGTGTATGGTGATAGAAATGGCCAATTCTAAGGTAATAAAAACATAACGGTTCATAATGCAAGGTCTTTATACATCAATGAAAACGTAGTTATGTATGTTATATTGCATATGCTGTACTGTCTTTATTGGGGCAGTAAATAATGGTGCAAACACCAGTTTATTGACTAGAGCAAACCTTAGTAAATCGGCTTATATAATTCCCCCATACATTTTGCGTCTGAAAGGGAAACTCCTACAAATGCATATGCAACAACGTCAGCCACAAAAATAACCCTGTCCACGGCTTCTCAGTGACAATTTTGGCCCGCACTATAAAAAATGTCCCTTTAAAAAAACGGTAATCTACTGGCAGCTGTGGTTACCAGCATGATACTATAAAAATATGTATAAATACCGTTTTTTCAGGTACAGTAGACAACTGTAATTTAACAGTTACATTACAGTTGTCTACTAAAAACAGCAGTGCTCCGTATTGTTACAGTATCATGCTGACAACCACAGCTGGCAGTGTATTACGTTGTTTTTGTTGTTGTTTTACAGGGACATTTTTTACAGTGTAACAGTATACTTCAATTGTATTAACATAGCAATTTATGACCTTGCTTTACTGCTTTGTTCCTAAAGGAAAAAAAAATCGAGGGACATTTCTGCATTGTACAGTAGTGTCATACACTGTGGTTACAGTAAATAATTCACGATAAAAAGTACATATAAACTATGCATTACAGTGAAAGCAATCCTAGTATGCACTCATTTTGGTCAGATGTTGATCAAAGCTTTGCATGAAGTATATCAGAGAACTAGGTTTTGGTACAGGTTAATGCAACATAGCAAGATTGTTTGCTGCATTTGTTATCATTGTGAACAGCTCTAGTTACTTTTATGCAATTCCTGAAGTAAGCTGTTTCAGTTTTGTCAGGCTCCAACAAGGGAAAGAAAATATATTTTTCAAGCAAAGCGTTATCCTGAAATTCCCTCCAGACATCCAAACAACGTGTCAGAGTTTATTAGAGCAGACTGAGACAACACCAGAGTCAGAGAGAGAGGGCTTTTTAAGGTTAGAGGTCAGACGGAGGCGTCAGGCTTTTGTTGCTCGCTGCCTCTCTGTCTAACTCTGGCTTGCTCTCTTTTTTTTTAATAAACAAAATTCATTAAACGGGTCTCCTAGAACCTCCTGACAGGTAATTCCTCTGTCTCTTCCTTCCTTTTTGTGATCAGAAGAACCCCGGTGATTCCTAGCATGGGTCCCAACGCTATGGGGGAATTTCTCTCAGAACCTACCCCTTCAGCTCAATTCCTCCCCGCATTTCCGAGAGCTTTTCATTCGTATCCCCTGGAAACCGCTCTGCATTCTTTAAACTCCCCTTCAAAAAAAAAAAAAGGAGGAAAAAAAGAGAAAGGGTAGTGAGAGACAGTAGGGAGAGAGCCCTTACACGTTTGGTTATGCCCTTTGATCATTCGTTTATCTTTAAAACAGATGGTTGACCACTGTGCTGTTTATGTCAACACACGCTCATTTGAAAGAGCGTTTCGCTGTCGGACGATTCCTCTCTTGAAACCGATGAATTGCAAATCATCGGAAATAGAAAAGCAACCGCTTGTATAGGTTAACAAAGCACTTGCCTTCCAGTGAGCCCATGGGCGGGAATCTAAAGCCTCTTTTCATAATACCCATGTCTGCAACCTGCTTCTTTACATAATGTTTCTGTAACGTTATTCGCACATCACAAGAATACAGTGCAGATAATCTACTAATCTGATTATTGTTCAATTATGAAGGCTCACTGGTCTATAAATCCCCACAGATTTAGCATTCACATGTACAGTCATCAAAAAATTGTCTAATTTTGATAGTGGCAGGCAGTGGGTGAATGGCAGGGGAAAGTGGATTGGGTATTGCATATGAGATGGGGCGTGTAATTCTACCTTAATAAAACTGTGTCTTGGGAGGTAGATGATGGGGGTGGAGGCCGGTTATAGAGACCTCATATAATCTTTCGATCCATATTTATTTAAGAAGACTGGGATACTTGGCTAGAAATTGCCATCAAAAGGTTGTCAGAGGCCATCAAAGTGAAGGGGAGGGAACTTGTTTGATGTTGTGTGAAGTGGTCATTAATTTTTTACTGCTTTTATGAGCCTGTGTTTTTACAAGAACAGCGGTCTTGTGGAAGGAGTGACTGCACTAATTGTTCAAAGCTTTTTACAAATGAAAAGACAGTTTTAATACGCAATCAATACTCGATAAGCCCTAACATACTGGCTTTGGGACTTCGCTGCAGCTGAATAATTGCTTTTTTTTTTTGAAACTGCAATGTAGTAATATTTTACACGCTTACCCATCTTAACTTTAACTTAACTATAATAATATAATGATTTTACTTACTAAATATTAATGTGAAATACTGTTTTGCGGCCAGTAAGAATTATATGATCTCATTAATAATTATTACAACAGTAAAATACTTATCTATTAACCTATAGAAAGCATTAAAACGCACGACAAACAACCCATTTCAAATGCAACAAGGAATCCGGAAAAGCATTTTAACTTTAGGATTTACGGTTTCACAGACCAGGCTGAAGCTAGTCCCATACTAAAATGCATGTTTTAACTGAAACATGGTTATAAAAGCTACTTAAAGGCCCTGATTTACCTATGGCCTAATCCTGGCCCAATTTTAGGGTGCTTTCAAACTTGGTTTGTTTGCCTGGACCGAACTAGAGTTCGATTGCTTCCCTCTTCCCCTGCCCCCACTGGACTGTGTTCATATTATATTATATTGTCCAACAATGTGAAGCTGCTTTGAAACAATCATCTTTATAAAAGCGCTATATAAAGAAAGTTGATTGATTGATTTTTAGGTCCAAACTGGGGTGCGTTATGGTCATCAAAGCAGCAGCTGTTTACCCGGTTCATCCAATTCAAAAAGGCAACACAATGCATTATGGGGTGTGTAAACTTTTTGAATTGGATGAACAGGGTAATTATACTTATGTTGTCTTCTGGGAATCATGTAGTTATTAGCATCTGAAGAGAAGTGCTATATAAAAAAAAATATGATTTTTAAACAAAATAATCATCCTGTTCAAAAGTTTTCACCCCCTGCTCTTAATTCATTTTATTTCATGGAAGCTTGTTTCCACTAAATATAAAAATGAAACCGGTTATTGGGACTTTTTTTTTTATCTCACAATTATGACTTGATTTGAATTAAGATTTGTCTTGGAATTGTGAGTTATAAAATCAGAATTGTGAGAGAAAAAGGCACACTTAGCTTTTTTTATTTTTTTATTTTTTTATTAAAGTCTTTGTTTTCCCCCTCATAATTAGATATAATAATTGGTAGTTGCGATTTTATATCTCAGTTCTCAGAAAATAATTCTGAATTGTGATTGCAAGAAAAAAGGTCTGAATTGTGAGATGAAAAAGTCACAATTACCTAAATAAATTACTTAACATGAAACATGAAAACAGTAGTGGATCATCCAGGTGACGGACAGTTAAGATTCAGGATTATGTATATTTTTGAATGTGGCAATTTTTAGCTTATTGACAGTACTAAATAAAAGTACCATGCAGTGCATTGAATTTCTTTTAAACATGAATCACTTTGGTTATACTTTTCGTATGTAACTGCAATTTGATTACCACCCATTTAAAATGTAAATACAGTTAGTAAAATGTTGTAATTTAACTAAGTTACATGTATTTCGTTACTCCCCAACCCTCAATATAATGCATTGTACATATAGGCTTTAAGTAAAGTGTTACCAGAAATATTTATGGACATTCCCTCAATTTACACGTCCTTCGCAAGAGTGCCAAATTTATCATTTTGGACAGCTTTAGAATTTAGTCAAGAAATTGACATATGAATTTTATAACACGACCCAAGTCGATGGTCCGCGTCAACCATGGCTATGGCTGTTACTAAGGTTAAAATGGCAATGCACTCCAGTATATTGTGTCATTAGTGTGACAGTAGTTCTTAGAGTGTTTTTACCTCGTGATTGACAGAGTAGCCCTGTCAAGGACATACTCTATAACTGATGCTTGGTTGCTAAGGCAGAGGTGCAGGCAATTTAAGCATCATCACATCCACCGGGGGCGCGCTCCCTTCAGTAAGTGGCTTTGCTAAAGCTGACGCCTGCCAACACCATCAACGCCGGTGACTCTTAAGCGGTGACAAGAGGTCTTAGAGATGAAAGTTTCGTGAAAAGGAGTGACGGATGGAAGGAGAATTATGTAGGGATAGATTCCTTCAAATGAGTTTTTCAAATGTTGCTTACACAACGAACATGTCGGAATATTACCTAATCAGTCAAATCCTCAGATGCTGACACTTTCACACTGAAGGGCTGACGAGACTTCCATTCCCTCGTTCGGGACCCTAGGGAGAACCCAAGGGAGAACTAGACGGAGATCTGCATTGCCAAACTCAGATGTGCTAGGTCCTCCTGACAGACGTTCGGAAATTCGCACGACTTATTTAACACACTCGCAGGCACGCTTTTACAGGGAATGCGCTACCCTCAATTAACAGAGTAAGGCGAAAGCTGCGTGTTTTGCATTTTGTAACAATGTGAGTGTTAAACTGAAGGTGATTTTAATAGGATTTGCTGCAGTTGGGAACCAGAGATTAGCAGCTTTAAAGTGACGAGGGCCCTAGCGAACCACGAGAGCGCTTAATCTGGACCGCATTAATAGAAGACGCTTGCAAAAAGATCTACTGTGGAATATTTGATTGTAGCATGTTTGTACAAACGTGCACTAATGTTTGTATTAGCCAGAGCTTTTGTTAATACTTTAATTTTCTACGTACCACAGGCAAAATTAAAAGTAATATTTGATCTTCTTAGCAGATTTGGATCGTTGGCAGGCTTCGTACCAGTTTATGTAGGATTTGAAACAGACAATAGTGTGCTCTCAGTGTTGAGAGGAGTCTTAGCTCTTGAACGGTGTGATCTGCATTGAGCTCCACTTCAGGTTGCCCTTTTTGGCTGCTGAGATGTTGAAGTACTCTTTAAGTAAGACTCTTAAAGAACAGACGTCTGTGGGCGTAAATAGCGACCTTACTTCGTGTAGTGCGCCTGCCTGGTACACCTGAAAATCAAAGATCATTTCAAGAAAGGGCGTGCTAATGTTACCGCCACGTACAAAGTCATTTTGGTTGATTGTGGCTTCAACTATATTTGGGGCTGAAATCTTACATAAAGCGGAAGAGAATGACTCAACTCCTCAATTGCGATTTATAAGAAGGCTTTCATTCAAAGTGTCACATTCATTGACGGAGACAGACAAACAAACGATCTGAAGGCTTGATTAAAAGACAAAAATGATATTGCACATTTTTTCCGCAAGCAGAATCCGGATGGGGTCTTCATACGGCTGTTAAATATATAATTCCTTCTGTAATCAAATTTCCAGTTGTCATATAATGACAGGTAATCAAGTGTATCCTTTTACATTTTAGATGGTTAGACAGACTTCTCTAACTACATTAAACCCTGCATAAAAAATGCATGATATTAATGTTTCTATTAAAAAATCTCTGCCCTCTCACAAATGATCAAGAACACCCACTGTTTATTTGTTTTTGGTGAGCTATAGATTGTTGCCTGGAGCGTTAAATAATTATGATTAGGGAGGGGTGGGACGTGAAAAGGGAAGGGGGGGGGGACCAAAAGTAATAGCATCAAGATCAGATAAATTAATTTGTAATGAAATGCACTCATTTTGCATGACAGCTGGCGAGACCCATTCAGAGGCCATTGAGATGGAAGCAGGCCTTGTGACAGCAGACAAAGAGGACTATCATCCGCAGCGTATGTGCCCCACTCTCACGAGACACCGGAGTGTGCAACTGACACGTCAACAAAAAGCTCGGAGAAGCGCATTGCTTGGATCAATTGCTGATGACCACAAAGCCGAGGAACATGTGCTCAACTTTCAAACAGCCCTCTTGTAATCCAATAGGACAAGAGTACTTATATAATGGTGAAGGTAATGGCCTTTTGGAGACACGTCACATGTTGCTGATGAAAATCTTTTAGTTGCGTTTTTAGTAGAGCACTGCTCTTGGTTATTTGAACAAACCCGATCCCTAAATATTACGATTTTGTGCATCACTTGCCCTGCATCATTTGTGCCATATCTCAAATGAAAGAGCTGTGGTATTAAATGATTGGACGTGCAATTTTTGATTGGTGAACAATAAAGCAAGGGAAACAATCCTGTAGACTCAGTAAAAGAAATGAACACCAGATATATGTTGGTATAATACAACATTACACAACATAAATTACATATATGAATTATAAAAAACATTAAAAAATGAAAAAATTGGTTGCATTTTAAAGTACTTACCTAAGAAAGTTCCCAGTAATATAAGGTAACAACATGGGTAGGTTTAGGGTTAGTGCCTATTCATACTTATGCAGTATGTACACGTGAAACAGGACTGTAAAATAAAGGGCTGCAAAAAATTCTGTAATTATGATTGGTGGACAAAAAAGATTTGCATGGAAGAAAGAATCTATATTGTAGATTAATTTTTACCTTAGAGTAAAATATAATAAGAAGTCCTTTTGATTAATCATAAAGCAATAAATTAAGTTAAATGTCACAATTATTATAAAATAAGTCACATTGTAAGAAGTAATACTGTGAGTTATACAAACACAATGGCGATAAATTAAGACATATAGCATATTATGAAGTCACACTGGGATATACGTACATTTTCTGTAAAGCTGCTTTGAAAAACATGTATTGTGAGAAGCACTATACAAATAAATGTCACAATTACGAAAACCAAAGGCGCAACTGTGAGAACTAGTCACTCCATTACCAGTTGACCCAGAATATGTCAATTTAAGTGCAATAAATAATTTAAGTGAATAAAAACATCATCACAATAGTCCATATGTGACATAAGTTAGTTAGAATCTCTTGAAGCATCAAAAATACATTTTGGTCCAAAAATAACTAAACTACAACTTTATTCAGCATTGTCTTCTGATCCGCATTTTTTTTTAGTCCTCAAATAAAGATTCAAATGGTCATGATACAGCGTATTGATTCATGACCGTTTGAATCTTTATTTGAGGACTGAAAACAAACCCGGAAGAAAAGACAATGCTGAATAAAGTTTTTGCTATTTTTTAACCAAAATGTATTTACATATAACTATAACTAACTGATGTCACATATGGACTACTTTGATGATGTTTTTATTCCCTTTCTGGACATGGACAGTAAAGTGTGTATACACTTGGATACGCTCTCGGACTAAATCTAAAATATCTTAAACTCTGTTCTGAAGATGAACGGAGGTCTTACAGGTGTGGAACGACATTAGGGTGAGTCATTAATGACATAAATTAAATGTTTGGGTGAACTAACCCTCTAAGTGCTGCGATAGCGAGTAAAAGCGTTTAAAAGTATAAATATGCAGCTAATGCATGCAGGTGATTTTAAACTGATCGTAGTGTGTAAGGGTGCTTTCACACCTGCCTCATTTAGTTCGGTTGAATCGTACTAGAGTTCGTTTCCCTCTTTGGTGCGGTTCGTTTGGTCAGGTCTGAAAGCAGCAATCGCACTCGGGTTTGCATACTGTGGTAAATACACACAGTGTAGTAGATTATGGCCAGGGACAAAACTGGCCCGCGCAGTCGTCTCTCCATAGTGTTATTATAGTTTGCTGGCTTTGCCTCTTCTGTTGGAATTTTTTCACACGTAAATTCTGACCAATCGAAAAGCAGTTTAGGAAATACACCATGGCCAATGAGTGACGTGGATGTTGTCACGTGCCTGTGTTTTGGTTTGTTTCAACTGGTTCGGACCAAAGCAATCAGTGTGGTGTGAAAAGGAACCAAAAAAGCTGAAAAATGCAACAATGTATAATTGTTTGCCTTTGGTTCGGACCAAATGAACCGAACTAGAGATGTGAAAGCACCCTAAATCTTTGTAAGACTGACAAATCTAGAGAACAATGGCAAGGAAACCGAACTTTACTACACTCTGAGAGCTCCCTAGTGGTCTGGAGCCTTTCCGTTGTATTGGGGCTTGTTTTCATTGTGTTAAAGCATTTCCATTGTGTTGTGGCTTGTTTCTGTTGTGTTGTGGCTTGTTTCCGTTGTGTTGTGGCTTGTTTCCGTTCTGTTGTGGCGTTTTCTATGTGTTGTGGCTTGTTTCTGTTGTGTTGTGGCTTGTTTCCGTTGTGTTGTGCCTTGATTTTGTTGTGTTGTGGCTTGTTTCCGTTGTGTTGGTGCTTGTTTTCATTGTGTTGTGGCTTGTTTCTGTTGTGTTGTGGCTTGATTTCGTTGTGTTGTGGCTTGATTTCGTTGTGTTGTGGCTTGATTTCGTTGTGTTGTGGCTTGTTTCCGTGGTGTTGTGGCTTGTTTCTGTTGTGTTGTGGCTTGATTTCGTTGTGTTGTGGCTTGTTTCTGTTGTGTTGTAACTTGTTTCTGTTGTGTTGTGGCTTGTTTCTGTTGTATTGTGGCTTGATTTCGTTGTGTTGTGGCTTGTTTCCGTGGTGTTGTGGCTTGTTTCTGTTGTGTTGTGGCTTGATTTCGTTGTGTTGTGGCTTGTTTCTGTTGTGTTGTAACTTGTTTCTGTTGTGTTGTGGCTTGTTTCTGTTGTGTTGTGGCTTGATTTCGTTGTGTTGTGGCTTGTTTCCGTGGTGTTGTGGCTTGTTTCTGTTGTGTTGTGGCTTGATTTCGTTGTCTTGTGGCTTGTTTATGTTGTGTTGTGGCTTGTTTCTCTTGTGTTGTGCCTTGATTTTGTTGTTGTGGCTTGATTTTGTTGTGTTGTGGCTTGTTTCTGTTGTGTTGTGGCTTGTTTCCGTGGTGTTGTGGCTTGTTTCCGTGGTGTTGTGGCTTATTTCCGTTGTGTTGTGGCTTGTTTCTGTTGTCTTGTGGCTTGATTTCGTTGTGTTGTGGCTTGTTTACGTGTGTTGTGGCTTGTTTCTGTTGTGTTGTGGCTTGTTTCTCTTGTGTTGTGCCTTGATTTTGTTGTTGTGGCTTGATTTTGTTGTGTTGTGGCTTGTTTACATGTGTTGTGGCTCGTTTCTGTTGTGTTGTGGCTTGTTTCTGTTGTGTTGTGGCTTGATTTCTTTGTGCTGTGGCTTGTTTACGTGTGTTGTGGCTCGTTTCCGTGTGTTGTGGCTTGTTTCTGTTGTGTTGTGGCTTGTTTTGTTGTGGCTTGTTTCTGTTGTGTTGTGGCTTGATTTCGTTGTGTTGTGGCTTGTTTCCATGTGATGTGGCTTGTTTCCTTTGTGTTGTGGATTGTTTCTGTTGTGTTGTGGCTTGATTTCGTTGTGTTGTGGCTTGTTTCCATTATGTTGTGGTGTTTTCATTGTGTTGTGGCTTGTTTCTATTGTGTTGTTGTGTTTCCATTGTGTTGTGGTGTTTTTGTTGTTGTGGCTTGTTTCTATTGTGTTGTGGTGTTTCCATTGTGTTGTGGTGTTTTTGTTGTTGTGGCTTGTTTCCGTGTGATGTGGCTTGTTTCCTTTGTGTTGTGGATTGTTTCTGTTGTGTTGTGGCTTGATTTCGTTGTGTTGTGGCTTGTTTCCATTATGTTGTGGTGTTTTCATTGTGTTGTGGCTTGTTTCTATTGTGTTGTGGTGTTTCCATTGTGTTGTGGTGTTTTTGTTGTGTTGTGGCTTGTTTACCTTGTGGTGTGGATTAATTTCGTTGTGTTGTGAACTTATGTTTGCTTTTTAAATTTCATTGTGTTTTGCACTACTGGGCCACCATAATCTTATTCCCTATTTGTACGAGATAGCTAATTCGTACAACCTCACTCGCATGAATTTGTACAATTTGTCTAAGCCACAGTGACGTATAGGTTTAGGGGTGGGGTTTGAGGTTGTCATTCGTACGAAATCATACGAATAGGGGAACTCGTCAAATATGTATGATTTAGCAAAATATTAACAAAACAAACGAGTGAGCTCGTAAAAATTTGTACGAATTAGCACCTCGTAAAATATGTGCGAATTGCCGTGAGATCGGGTTGGATTATTTTACATATGCTTATGCTCCTTTGGTGTTTTGAAGGGTCAGTGTTAATACTTTTCTATAAAAAATTTTTGCGTCATTGTAAAGATACCAAACTATCATCAGAGGTTAGATTGATGCAATAAGTAAAAGTGAAACGTATCTTTACAGTAATATGTAAACAATATTAGTTTTAATAAATGTCCACAGGTTGCAAACTAGCCTACCATAAATAATAAATTACATTTGATTTTTACTTTCAGTGGGCCACTTCTTAATCTGTCCTCTATTTTATTAGATCCGCTTCCAAATGCCTTTTTTTCTGACAATTAAAAAAAAAATTATCTGAAAAAAAAAAACTAAATTGGATTGACTGTGGTAACACCTTCCACTTCCTTTCAGCTCTCTCTCCCCTTACTGATATTGACAGTGACCCTTTTTAGTATCAAGTCTCCTTGTGTACTTTCGCAGCGAGTTTCAGTTTCCTTTCAGGACACATTTGTTGTGTGATGTATCCTGAACAGCCTCTCTTCTTTAAACAGTGGACTTTGAGAAAAACAAAAGGTTGGTTTTCTAATTGAATCATAGCTATCTCTATTTTGGGCCTCATCCTTATTCTGTCAGCGTAGAAGGCCTTCCTGTGTCCTCTCCGCTTACCAAAAAGAGTAGATGCGTCACAGTTTAGCCTCTTTGACGAGGTGGCCATTCCTGGCTCATGCCCAGGAGAAAGGCCTTTCTCCTCAGTTCAGCATCAAACCGTAACCTTTCTCAAGTTTAATTACCTTAAGTAAGTTCGGAGTGGGCCGCTGTGCTGTCTCACCGACTCATCCTTCCGCTGGCGCTGATGTGAAGTCCACATGTGAGCTGAATCTCCCGCTGTCTGCTGCCACACGCTGCACGCTATGGAGCACTGATGACCCGAGCCCTCACTCTCTCAGACTCTCAGACACACGCAAACACGCACCCATGATAGCACACGCAATCGTTTTCATGTGCACATTTGGAGAAAAAAAAAGAAATCTGTTTTTCAACTGATTCTTGTGTACCCTTGTACACATTATTTTACATTTGAAAAAACATTTATATAGAAAAACCATAGAATTAGAAAGTTTTTTTTTGTCTGTAAAAGCATTATAGTTTTTTATTTATGTATTTGTTTCAGTGCCTACTTTGTTTCACAGGGTTATGTGCTTTAGTGTTCAAAACACTGCTAAATACACATTGGTTTGTCTGTAGTGTCAATGAAACTTAATGGTAAAATAAATGGAGCATTTAAAGACAAACTTTTAAATAGCCATTCATGATCAAACGCAAATGTTCAGCATATTTTTTTGCTGGCCATTTTATTTCAAATGTCTATAAAAGTCATAAACACACACACAGACAAAATCTGTGGTTTCAAATATGGTGTCGTAAACTGAACAGAGGGTATTTTTTTTAGTCAAGACCACCTAAAACGAGAATAGGTCGTGACCAAAACCAGTGTGTGTTGAGACTTAGACTAGACAAGATCAAGATCAAGGCAGGGAGAGACAGAGTCAAGACCAACATCAGACCAGCATTCCTCAAATTCATCTTACAGATCCACATATACTGCAGAAATATATTATATTTAATCAGTATACAATTAGAATAATAAGACTATAAAGCTGTAACCAAACAAATTAAATGACAACAAAATTAATCTTTGCACTGCAGAGTTGGCAAAGTGGATGCATCTTAATTTATTCAATTACAACTACATTAATAATGTTGAGATTAATGTTTTAAAAAACATTTTATCTATATCGCGTTTGCAGTTTTGTCAAGTCGAAAATTGGGCTACTTTTAAGTTGTTGGTGCAGGATAAAAAAAATCTGCGGGTTGATTTTCTACGCTGTATGTGTGATTTCAGAGCTCCAACACAGGCATACAAATTCAGTAGAGACTTGTGCCATATGATGGAGAAAATCGCATTGGGACATTTTTCGGGCTACTTTTCACTGTTGTTGCACAAAATCATGTTCATGTTTGTGAAAACCACTCTCTTGCGCTTGTTATATTGCTTAATTATATAATATGTAATAATATAAAAAAATAAGCTCTCATGCAAGTAATATTTTGCAATCATAACCTGAATTTTGTGGGCATTTGCATTCATTTTTTTTTTTTTTTTTTTTTTACAGCATTATTTTCTGAGAGATTTCCCAATCCGATCTTTTTTTTCCACTCGTTTCAAGAAATATCTGCATCCACACAAGTTTACCGAAACCAACTCAAAAGGAAGTAGTTTGCATGCCAGGCTAGTGTGTGGCGCTGCAATTCTCACACAGAAATACATTCAAAACGGAGAAGAAGAGTTGTAGCTAGAAGGGGTATAGCGGTGGTCCTTCGGTGTGGCGAAGGGTCAGTGTTAATACCTTTTCTATACAAAACTGGACTGTAAAATTTGAGCCATCCAATTACACCAATTCTTATTTCTATTGGGCCACTTCTTAATCTGGCCTTCATTTTAATGGATCGTCCTCCAAATGCTTTTTTCTGACAATGAATTACATTTTTCTCAGAGAAAACTAAAATGGAGTGACTGTTGTAACTGCATGCACTGCCAATCACCCGCAATCAGCCTTTTTTTTCTGTTGCTCTCGTTTCCTCATCGCTTGATGTGTGGAGATTAGGACCCTCTCTGCAGGGAGCCGTGCGGCACTCAGGAGAAATGAGGGTCTGCTAGGAAGTTTTACCTCTCCTGTTTGGAAACTTCTCCGTTCGGGTTCCCTCAGCTTTCCCAGCATCCTCTTAAACACAGCTGAGTGGAGTCAACGCTCTCCTGATACACCAATACAGCTGTGGGATGTACTGTGTTTCATTATAATCAGCCAAATGTATCATGCAAGGGTAAGATTCAATGTCGGTCTTCATCCATGAACACTCCTTGATCATACTGACTTATGACACTTTATTTTTGCATTTCTTTGCCACATATTTGTGTAAATAAAATATTTTGTTGCTGTTCACACAGAACACATTTTTACAATCCACTGCTTTTCCATTGTTTTTCTACGTAGATGGATGTGTTTGACTGCACATATCACACGCACTACACACACAAAAGTCCTGTGTGAATGGCCAAGCCAGAGTATATATTACAAAAGTTAGATCTAGGGTCAGGAAGCTATAGATGCATTTCAGTATGCATCAGTCATGTTTCAGGTTGTTCGTTTTTTGGCAAATTTATGGAGGTTTATTGAAAATGTAAACAATGCTGTAATCAAAACCATTAACATTTTTTTAAAGAGAGAATTAGCTAATCTCCCAAATTCAGATAAAGAAATTGTGACAGTACGCAGGCTACTTCACCAGCTGCCATTATACCGACATATAGTTTAATGGATCTAATTCACCATTAGCGTGATATTTTCTTCAACGACTGAGACAAAAAAGGACCTTTCAGCATCATTTCCTTTTGCATACCAAAAGTCATTCAAACGAGGGACCTTTAACCAGGAGCAACGTGCTATTCATGCTATTTTAATTACAATGTTAAACCATTATTTGTTTCAACACCTGGTTAAACCATTCAGGCTTGTTTAAATCCCCCTTTTTATCCCAGGTGTGTTGGAAAGGCTCAAAAGGGTGAATAGGTCTGCCACAACAGGGACATAATCAAGTCGGCTGAGCTGGCTGTTGAATGAGCTTCTGGGACGAGTTCAGATGCTACACACTCTAGTTCTCAGAGAGAGAGTGCAAGGTGGATTATGCTTGAAAAGAGGATTTAGTCAAGGATGTACCCTCAACGTTTTTTTTCCGTCTTTCTCTTTTTCGTAGTAGTAAGCATCATGAATAGCACCTTTTCTCCTTTGGAGCAGTATTAGGAAACTCAATTGCTAGCTTAAAAGCTATTGCCTTTGTTGTGCATTTCTCTGCATATATTTGTGTTGCAGTTTGCCTGATTGAAACCAAGAGGCCATGCTGTTTCGACACTGTGGATGGCCCTGCTTTTTGAAACCTCTTCAAATAGGGGTTTCGCGTCTTCTAAGCTTCTTTTCTCTTCCGTACTATCAGCTTCTTTGAACTTTCGTGATACAGCTTTGTCTCGTATGATGTTATTAGCAGGACTATAGAGAGAACTTGACCCCTGTGGAGTTGTAGTCAGGGTAGGACCAAGCCTACCTGGCTTAGGTGCTTGTTTCAGGATGTTCTCGTCTTAATTAGTGACGGAATAGAACAAAGTCATGTTATCCAAAACAGAAACACGCCGCGAAAACACATTAGCGGCCTTGACGTATCTATTCACACTAAGCTTTCATTGCTAAGTCAGGAGCCCTTTGTACGTCTCGCAAGCCTCTTCTTTTACAACATAGACAAGGCCTACGCACAGTTCCTCTTAACGAATTAATGTCTGCTAATAACCCTTCAACAGCCTCTCGTAAATGGATTAAGCTCTTCTTTGCACTTTTTTGAGCAAAATTTAATTAAGATTTAGATTGGGTTTTAGCATGTCTGGGCAGATCCATGCTGCATTCATGATGGTCTTCAATTTAGGACCAAAATAAGTTAAGCTGCTTCTGCAATAATTACCCCATCTACTTTTAAATGATGCCTAATTATGCTTCATCCCCATGTAATTTAATAAGCATCTTCAGGCAGCGCGTGCTAGAAAAGTCTATTTACATTTTAAAGGTCAGACGTTGTTTATTTTTGCTTTGAATAAGAGTTGCAATGTTGCACTAATACCCATAACGCGCCAAAGCTAGCGCAACAATTTAGTCATTATGAAGAGAAACAGACCTATTGAAGCCTAACTACATCCTTTTAACAGAGATATTATATTGGTATGTGCATGTATTTATGCTAAAGTAAAGGTGTCTATGCTAACTTCATTTACAAACTGTGGAAGCCAACCAGGGCACTGACCACTTCCAGAAGTAACGAGACGTCCGTCCGACTGATCGTCCCCAGCAGAATAAATAAATTAAATGTTTTCTCACATTCTCGGTTTTAGAACAAATAATGCTCCTGCAAGATTTATGAGGCGGTGGAATTGTTGCAGCTTTCTTCTCCTGTGCTTCATTTAATTACTGCCTCGGAGAGCTAGTCTCCGAGAAGCTGACGAGACAATTGGAGGTGTCATCGTAATTATTTTAGAGGGCACATCGCAGAGCGTTTCATGCACTTGGATTTCCTACGCAGCTCCTGAACCAGTGGTACATAGTAAATGGGTTAAATCAGCAGGATTCATACAATATTTCCCTCACCTGGTGATGTAATTCAACCTCTGCCATCTTTAAAGTGAATCACAGATCTGCAGGGTTGCATTTGGATTAGATCTAGTACCACGCTATGAAATATAAATCAAATAAAGTAGGGAAGAATTGAATGTGTTGGTGCAAGAACGCTGGTGAACCAGTCCCGGTAAAGGTCATATAGCACTCTGTCATCTGCAGCTAGTGTGGTTTCCCACTTTCAAAACCTACCGACCACTGTTGTTGAAAGCCAGCCAAGATACACAGCACACAGTGGGCAAGGGAGAAAGCGATCCTTCTATCTACTCCAGAGATCAAGGGGGGAGAGTTCCTGATGATCCGTTCCACACCAAACGGGCCAAAGAAAACTGAGATTTAAAGACTATCAAACCAAAAGCTGGAAGAAAGGAGGAAATTAAGTGGTTTCGATGTGGAGGCCTGCCCACAGCATGCCCGGTCCTCCCTGCTCTGGAAATAAGCTTTGCAAAATGCATTCTGGGAAAATTGCCCGCCGCTGCCGCCATGCTCTCTATTTACCGTGCCCTAGCCGCATTGAGGAACCCCTGCTGATAGCACTTTCCCAAATCTGTCCTGATGCTTCTGGTCTGTCGCTGTGTGCCCCAGGGCCTATGGTCCCTGGACATGCAGTGATCCCTCATTTGGGCTCAAAGCCAACTGAACCATGGAGACCTCTCGCCCCGACACTATCACACCGGCTAAAGCAGAACCCAGATTGACAGATCGCAGACCGTGGATGCTCTGGCCACCAGTCAGCCAGGATCAGTCTCTACTGGTTGTAACTCACTCCTGGCATGAATAGGGCAAGCCCCAAATTGCCATGTTTTGGCAGCGTGAGCCAAAACAAGAGGACAATATCTGATCAGTCTTTATTTCGCTCTTTTAATCCCGGTTGGCCTTACGTGTTGAAGATTAGCCTTGACCATGGGGACAGTTATTTCCCGTATTTATTGAGTATTTTAGAAAGAAATCAACTGCAGCCAATAAAATGTATTCCCATTCAAGTGTTTTGGCACTTTCCACAGCGTGTACTGTTTTAGGTAATGGTTAGCTGAGGATACTTCATTGACCTATTTTGCAATAGATACTGTTTTGCACATCATATAAAGTGAAATTCTACTATATGTATGTACATGTGTATGCATAGGTATGTTTGCCTGTATATATGCAGATATATATTGCATTCATTTGTTTTATGCATATTTTTGATTGGGGGCTAATGTGTGTCCCTTGTGTTTTATTATGTGTAATGTGGATATCATGTCTGGTGTATCTTTTTATGCCAGTGTTAAATATAAATTTCTGCCCGGGGGACCTGATCAGACAATAAAGTCAAAACAAACCAAAGGAACAACAATTCATGCCATTTGCTAGCCATATTGCATTTCACTTGCTTTTAAGGAGGAAATATATTTGTATCCTCTATTGGAGCTCTGTGAGCAAAGGGAGAGAGTGACAGAGAAAGGGGTCCCATCGCTCCCATTAATGTACACTGGGGAGACCTAAGTGTCACCCATGAAATCAAGATGTTAGGGTGTGAAAAACAGGGGAGGGACCGAAAGTAATTGTCATTATTGTTAAGTTCTCATCATCCGCCCTTCAACTTAAGGCCGCTTTTTGACTTTTAGTGTCAAACGGGTGACCACCATACGTATGGGCCTCCCTCCAAATGTTGTGAAACTGCTGGGCGTTACCGAGTTTGACATTGATTTGGGGTTCAGTTCAAAGTTCTTACATTACTCTAAGACGATGCCACAGGTTAAACAATGAATGGCTTCTTATTACCATGGCTAGATTTAACATAATGTTAGTAATATAAATAGTAGCTTCAACACATTTAGAAACTACATTTAGAAACTTTAGTCGACTAATCTCAGATTTATATTTCTGTTGAAATACTGGGTGCATGGAGGAATATAGCTTTTTTTAGGCAAAAGTATGCTAATAATAGCCCTACTGTGTGTCTTAAAAAAATAAAGAGGTAAAGTTAATAAACAAGTGTTTTCTAAATCAGTGTCGGCTAAGGACATATCTCCATACATCTCTGCTTTCGATTAGATTATTATATAATCACACATTATTTGCTTTCGATTCAACTTTGCTGTTTATAATGGACATTTAAATTTTTGCAGGTGGATATTGTTTAAAAATAAAGCATAGTTTGTTATGTTTTGCTGTGTCTTTAAATCGTTTGTTTCGCCTGTTTATAGGTTAACTAAAGGTTAGTTTTGTTCTCCTTATTAATATCCTTTTTAAGTTGTAATGATTTAATGATTCAAAAAATGATGAGGGTGTTTCATACTGCTAGGCGAGCATTATAATGTTTGTTACAAAGTGAGCACATTTGTCTCTGGAGTAAAGGCTGGACTACAATGGAGCACATGGTGAACAGTGTTTTCTGTGGTCCCTTTGGGGTGCACTTTTGGGCTTTTTCATTTTGAAAACCTATTACATAAACAAAAAAGATATTATAACACAATAAAGAACAGGGGAAAAGCAAAAAAGCATAATATGAGGATTTTAAGTAAAAATGTATCTACCTTTGCCATTTTAACCTAGAAAAACAAATGCAGAAAAACATTGCAACTTTCATCGCAACTTTTAAGAAAAGTGGCCGCAATATCAGGCATTTTAGGCCGCAACAATCACAAAAAGGCCTGTGAAATCCTGGAAGGACCGATTTATCATCAGTGATCTTCGGTTCTTGAATAAATCGTTATTTTGAGGCGGTTCTCAGCAAGTAACCGGTCGAGCCGGTTCACTAATCGAACTGATTTGAACTTTAGTTCCTTGATGATGACATAAGAAGCAAAAGCCGAAGTAGCACGTCTGACTGAAAAATAACTGATTGACGTGGTTTAAACATCTGTCGAAGTTTGCAGAGGATTTCCGAGGCGAGGGGGATTGAGTTGACGACGCAAGTCTGAGGCACGTAGACTACTGGAAATACGCTTATGATGATGACTACTGTTATTAAATAACATTTTATTAAAACACACAAAAACCATACATTTTACTGTAATTTATTGTGCATGCAGATTATTGTTAAGCAAAATGTATAAGTTTATGAGACTGGTTTATTCTTTCTATATAGCTACTTTAGACATGTTACATATCCGCGTTTGTTGATCAGTGCCTGTAATGTGTACTTTAGTTGCGCAATTTTAGGTGAATCCGACGCGAATGATAAATTAATGAACTGAACACAACACAAACACCATTAAGTGAGTGAAAGGCAATGATCAGAAAATGCACACGCAAATAACTATTCGATTGTTTCAATATGCATTGATACAGATTATTAATTTATTTGAATGTTCCCTTGGTATAACATGACACAGAGAAATGTATTAAAAAGCATAAAAGAAATGCATAGTGACATCATTGCATGAGACGTCAGGAACCTATGAATTGGCTTTTTGAACCGGGTCATTCCGCCGAACTGTCCAAGAAGAACCGGTTTGCGTAATGAATCGGACTTTGCATCAGTAATCAGCATAGATCACTGAGTGCCCACAGCCTAAGCACAGGCTCCCCTCTTCAGGATAATGGTAACCATAGAATAAAAAAATATATATATTACAGAAACTCCTCTAAATGTCCAGCATAACTGAACATTAAACACTAACATTAACTAACAACATCTTTTCCTTTATAGAAAACACATCAAATAACACTTTAATCCCTAAATGTTCTTTCTGAAAGGAGTCCCTTGCAATGCATGATGGGAACTACCCACTGCACAGTTAGTTATGTCAACACAAATATTGCATGTAGTTTTAACACAAATGAATTAAGTAAACTTCAGTTTTAAATATATAAGGTTGATTGAACACAATTAAATTAAGTTGTGACAAAATTAGATATGTTTAAGTAAAGGGAACATAATTTAAATGTTTCATATCTATGAAGGGCCTGAATCTTTTATTTTTATTTATTTATTTATTTATTTATTTTGAGACTATCCTAACAACTTAGATGACAGAATTTCAATTTTTTTGGGTGAACTATCCCTTTAATATTTTAATTGTTACTCATAGACAGCAAAGATCTTAAATGGAGATTAAATAGAGAGTTTTCTAATAATACATTTCCAGCTTTTTGTTTTTTTCTCTTTAGACAATATTCTAGCATGCCTCCTCTAGTTTTACAGGAGATCTCAATGTCTTAAACTGTGCTCGGATTTACCAAGATACCGAAGTCTGTAATTTCTCATCAAATTCTTAAAATTTAGTTTGAGCTGCTATCCACTCTATTGTCGTACCATTATGTCAAAAATAGTCTTTGTTTTAATAAATTAATTTAAATTTACATGAATCATAACTGCGATCTGTTGAGTTATGAAATAGCAACCTGACCAACAACATTTCCAAAGGGCCAAACAAAATATATTTTGCTTGTGTCTAAAGCTATTGCGGATCCAGCTTGTGCTCAGTTTATCCTGTACTCAGTCAGTCCCAGTGAAGTCCCATCAGCTCTAGCAGACGGGAAGTCCTGGTGAGATGGAGACAGAAGCTTCGCCGTCTACAGTGGCTGGTCCTGTCTAGGATTCCTCATCAGCCTGTGTCACTGCATCCCAGTGGGAGAGGGGACTTACACCCAGGGCAAATCTGTAAACACCAATTTAATCTGCATGGAGAAAGTTACTGTCATCAGCAGTGACAGCAAAAGCCTCTGGGCCACACAGCCGCACAAAGAGTCACCCCCCACCCCCTTCCCCAATATTGCTGTCAAATCCCGACATTAAGCTATTATGGCCGTCAAGGAAGCTGCCATTGAGAGGCTTGTCTCTATCCACCGTTGTCAGTGCGGCTTGCAGAGCGGCCAGTGCACGCATGCATGTGATTAAGACAGGCCTGGTAATTTAATGCTCTCCATTAATTGCCGTCACATTGTTTTATGACCTCCAGCATGAGCTGATTGGCGAATCCTAGGATATTCTAACCCGCATACAGTGTGTTTTATATGCTATGTAATTATTTAAATGAGAAATGGTGATCGCCCGTACAGTGGTGAAGAGGGGAACGATTGAGTGTAATATGGTGGAACTGGCTTAATTGCATGCATATATGATAAACCTCTCTCTATAGTCGGCGACATGTCAATTAATGAATTAATGACTCCTTCTGATTATTTATCATAGTATTAGAGCAACACAGGCCGTAGTAACAAATATATTTTGGTGGATATATTGTGGTTTCTGAATATAGGGAATGTGTCTTTTGTACATTTTTATTGGTTAGATAAGCTGCTCTTTCATACCTCAGCAGATTCTTTACTGTCTATAATGTTTATCCTATTATTATTTCAGCAAATAACAATATGATAAACATTATAGACAGTAAAGAATCTGCTGAGGTATCAAAGAAACTTAAGTTTCAAAATTAAAAAAGCTTAAATTAGAAACTTAAGGATTTTGTATTTAAACATGTTCTTAGGGCGACACAATTATATATATATATATAATTATATATATATTGGTTGACATTTGAACGTGGGGGAGAGGACGCTGGCGTCGTCTGTTCGCCGCTTCTCCACCCACAGCAAATCATGTTAATGTACTATTAGATTTAGATTTTATTTTGTTTCCTTATGTTTGTGACTAGTCTAACAGTCAGAGCTACAATTGGGGCTGTTGCTGATTGCTGGCAGCCACTGAGAGGACGTTGTTCCTCGTTTCGCCGTTTTCCACCGCTTCTAATGTTTACGTTTGAATTGCTGCGGTTGGTTGGTTCTGGTTTGGAGGACATTTGATGTTTCTCGCCGCGACTGCTCACTGGTGGACTCCCTTGGGCTTAAGCTGCATGGTGGCTGAAGTTTGCACCGGGCTAGCGTCATCTGGGCCATCGTAATCGGCGTCCGGCATGATGTTGGGATGTTCCGCTTCTCGGCTGCGCCGCTGTTCCGTCCTGCATTGCGGCCGTGGAGCGGCTTGGACTTCTGCGCCGACCCCGGTGTGTCCACAGAAGTGCCCGAAAAAATGTTCTGCCTCCTGCATGGTGCTGCGGCGATCCCCATCGTTTGAATCGTCATGAAGACCCATCATCTGGTCTTCAGCTGTCCTGCCTCGGCGATGTCATCGGTACACTGCCGCTGGGAGAAATCTGAAACATGGAGTGGACCACAGTGTGCTGCGGAGCTAACAGAGACTTCCACCATCAGCTGTTTTCTGTTCACCATCAGCTCTGTTTCTGTTCACCATCAGCTCTGTTTCTGTTCACCATCAGCTCTGTTTTCTGTTCTGTTTTCTGTGTTGGTTGATTGTTTGTAGTAGTATTCTATATTTTTACTTGTTATTCATTTTTTGTTGTTATTCCCCCCCCCCCCCCCCCCTGTTGCACTTTGAGATTCTTCGGAATGAAAAGTGCATTATAAATAAAATCTATTATTATTATTATTATTATATATATATATATATATATAGTGTAAAAGAAAGAGCAAGCAATCTCTTTGCTGTATGCGCTGCATCTGGCCAGACAAGGTTGTTACAGCTGGGCTGTTTGAAAAAGAGTATGTGTGTGAAGCTACTGAAGATTGTTTTTGCAGATGCTTTTTTTTCTCCTTGAGTTGACTTCAAAAAGGAATGGAATTTTTACTCGAATTTGGCAGTATTAGCGAATCAATGAGAATCAGCTGTACATAATATTTTACTTCCAAAAAAAGAGCATAAATAGACGGCAAAGTGGGACATTTTCCTGTCTTGTCCCATTCCATGGAACAAAGGGAGGTCACACGGAAGGGGCAGTTAACCTTTGACCTCCAGAGTGTGATTAGGCTTATAATAGAAGGTCTAGATTCTCAATCCATCCGCTCTGATCCCACGCACACCACCTGTTTAAAGCTGAATGTCTCATCGGCAGTCACTCGGGACAGTTAGGGAAAGTCTCATAGGAGCCACTGTCTGAAATCTGAATCCTCTTGTAACACTTTATGTTAGTGAGAGTGGACTCACTTTATATTAGTTGTCCTCAACTACTACTAACAATGCAATTATTGTGTACATATATATATTTTAACTTTGTACTTACATTTTTTAAATTACCAGCATGTAATTGCATTTGTAATTCATTTCTGTAGTTACATTTATAATTACACTCTTGACACTTCCCTTACATTTAACCCTACCCTTAAACTTACCCATGCATACCTCCAAACCTGACCCTAACTTTACCCTTAAAGCTACACTGTGTAACTTTTTTAGTTTATTCTTAGCTAAAAACACTTAGTTCTTTCAAAAATATATGTGCTCATTAATGTATATTTACTTCTTTCAAGTAATAAAGTATTCTGGTAAGTTTATAATATGCCATTGAAAATACATACGGGTGAGGGGTTTGAATGCTGGTCGCCATGTTGCCCCTCCATCTTGAAAGTACATTAGCCAAAGAGGGACATACATGATTTTGGCATACAGCTCATGAAAACCCCAAATCTAAAAAAAATTAGCATATTTCATCCGACCAATACAAGTTTTTTTTTAATACAAAAAAATAATTATGTTCAGTTATGCACTCAATAATTGGTCGGGAATCATTTTGCAGAAATGACTGCTTCAATGCGGCGTGGCATGGAGTCGATCAGCCTGTGGCACTGCTGGGGTGTTATGGAGGCCCAGGATGCTTCGATAGCGGCCTTAAGCTCATCCAGAGTGTTGGGTCTTGTGTCTCTCAACTTTCTCTTCACAATATCCCACAGATTCTCTATGGGGTGCAGGTCAGGAGAGTTGGCAGGCCAATTGAGCACAGTAATACCATGGTCAGTAAACCATTTACCAGTGGTTTTGGCACTGTGAGCAGGTGCCAGGTCATGCTGAAAAACCAAATCTTCATCTCCATAAAGCTTTTCAGCATATGGAAGCATTGAGTGCTACATAATCTCCTAATAGATAGCTGCATTGACCCCGCCCTTGATAAAACACAGTGGACCAACACCAGCAGCTGACATGGCACCCCAGACCATCACTGACTGTGGGTACTTGACACTGGACTTCAGGCATTTTGGCATTTCCTTCTCCCCAGTCTTCCTCCAGACTCTGGCACCTTGATTTCCGAATGACATGCAAAATTTGAGCAACAGTCCAGTGCTGCTTCTCTGTAGCCCAAAGTGGCTTGACCTGGGGAATGCGGCACCTGTAGCCCATTTCCTGCACACGCCTGTGCACGGTGGCTCTGGATGTTTCTACTCCAGACTCAGTCCACTGCTTCCGCAGGTCCCCCAAGGTCTGGAATCGGTCCTTTCCCACAATCTTCCTCAGGGTCCGGTCACCTCTTCTCGTTGTGCAGCATTTTTTGCCACACTTTTTCGTTCCCGCAGACTTCCCACTGAGGTGCCTTGATACAGCACTCTGGGAACAGCCAATCCGTTCAGAAATTTCTTTCTGTGTCTTACCCTCTCGCTTGAGGGTGTCAATGATGGCCTTCTGGACAGCAGTCAGGTCGGTCAGTCTTACCCTTGATTGCGGTTTTGAGTAATGAACCAGGCTGGGAGTTTTTAAAAGCCTCAGGAATCTTTTGCAGGTGTTTAGAGTTAATTAGTTGATTCAGATGATTAGGTTAATAGCTCGTTTAGAGAACCTTTTCATGATATGCAAATTTTTTGAGATTTTCATGAGCTGTATGCCAAAATCATCCGTATTAGAACAATAAAAGACCTGAAATATTTCAGTTGGTGTGCAATGAATCTTAAATATATGAAAGTTAAATTTTTAGAGCTGAGAGAAAATTCTAGTGGTGCCCCCCTCAGCACTTGGTGCCCTACGCGCAGCGCATGATGCGCGTGGTGGGAGCAGCGGCACTGTATATATATATATGTATTATTAGTAGTAATATGCATTGCTAAGGACTTCCTTTGGACAACTTTAAATTCAATTTTCTCAATATTTAGATTTTTTTTTGCACCCTCAGATTCCAGATTTTCAAATAGTTGTATCTCAGTTAAATATTCATACACCAATAGAAAGCATATTATTCAGCTTTCAGATGATGTACAAAAAATTTACCCTTATGACTGCTTTTGTGGTCCAGGGTCATATATATTGAAAATTTTGCTGTATGCCTCAGCTCTAAGCTCATGTTTGTATGAAACTTTCTACGTTCTTATATCAATAACACCATGTCATTTGTTCGCACAGGCCTCGCATTTGAACGCGGCAAATGCATCGTCTTAATGGACATTGACCGGCCTGCTTCAGAAATAGAATTATTGAGTGAAAATAATGTCTAATGTGTCTCCATAGTCCATCACAGTGTTCATCAAATATGAGGCACACACAATCAGAGTTCAACAAATATGAAAAATCAGCTATGTTAATGATGTTGATTAATCAAGAAGAACGTAGCCTACAAAAGAGAGACCACGTGTATGAAATTTAAATGGCAATTGCTAAGTCGTGCTTTTTGCATGCATTAAACTTTAACTTTCCAGTTGGCTGTGCATGGATTATACTGATTACTGGGGTTTCCTTATCAAGAACGGCTACTTCATCCACAGAATGTTTTATTAATCTAAATGTTTCATAATCTGGAGAGGTATTTGCTCATAGCAACTGCAAATTAAATGTAAATGTGATATCCAGAGTAGTAGTAATTTTGACGTTGTTGCCAGAGCAAATCACAAACATTCATTTATCAAAAGGCAATCAACGAATTAAAAAACAATACATATATTGTACTGTATTATCCCATTATTGATTTGATACTCGTAATGATGGTAATGCCTGTTTTATGATATTAAGGGGCCGTGAAATTATGTGCTTTCTTGAAATACCAATATCATAACACCCACTGGTCCCCTTTGCATAAACTCCATTCAGCCTCACGAAATGAGAGAGCATGTGAGAAAAGAGGAGAAAGGGGTGGAGGGTTGTCGAAAAAAGCGGGGTTTGCGCAAATGGAGCAATGCACTTTCAAAGCCATATCTGGATATTAATTTCATGCCACAAACAGTGGTCTCCATGCGCATCGTTGTTAGAGCTGTGGCCCCCGGCGACGGATTGATCCACTTCACCGGCTCAGCGGGGGTGCTGGAGATCTGGAGGGTATCAGCAGGACTCCAAATCAATAAGGTTAATAGATGTGGGGGCCACGCAGTCAGAGGTGAGCAGCCTGGCATTTTCTGTGCCAATGAAGAAAATTCCTGATGACGAGATGTCACATTCAGGGCCTGCATTAATGTCAGTTTGATTACCTGCACCTCCAGTGTCAGTTAGTGTGTTAGCCGAGGTCCGTGCTCTGACCATTAACTGAAATTATTTTTACCACACCCGCGCCCCCCTTAACGTTGCTTCGGGACTTGACTTTGCCATCACTTCTTATGGCCGGTCGCTACAAATTGCCCAGCCATTTTCCCCTCTTCTTTATGGGGCTGATTTCTATACTACCAACAGTTTCATAATCACTTGATGCGTAATTTGCTCTAATTTTGAATTTGCAGTCGAGTATTTGCACCTTTAAAACATGTACACTTAAAGTGTCTTTGTAGAAGCTCTCACATCCGATTTCTGAGAGGACGTAATTGCCTCTCACTAAACGGAGGAAGAAGAAGAAAAGGGGGAAAAAAAGAACAATTGTGCAGAACTGCAAAAAGACCATAAGAAAGGGTCAATCGCAATTCACCGAGACAAATGAATCAATGGTTCGTTTCCTTCAGGGCTCATTTCATTTTGTTTTTAATTCTACCATTCTACCCTTTATTTTGAATGTAATTATTTGTTGGTGAAATAAGAATGTTTGAGATGATGAAAATGAGAGAGAAAAAATGTTTAATAGTGTATCAAGCTTTTAGAAATATAATCTTTGCTTTCATGCGAGTTTCTGAAAAGCGCTTACCGCATTTTCAAAAAAAAAAAAAAAAAAAAAGATATAAATTAAAATAAATGAAGCTTTCTTGGGATGTACACTACCTGACCTTTCCATATATGCTATTTTAAATAAAAAAAATCTACTTATTCACATTATCCCTGGTTTCAAGTTTCAGCTGTTTTAACTAAAGAAAGTTCAGTTGAAATATATCTTAAAATATGTCAATTATTTTTTGTCTCATCGTTTTGTCTTTTTTTCATATATCATATATAAACTACTTACATGTCCATATTAAATAAAGGCCTAATCCTGGCTTAATCTAGGTCTTGTCTTTGAAACCAGGTCTAAGTATTACAACAAATGCCTGTAGATGGCACCAGTGGCCTGGTGATAGTTGTTGTTGCACTTTACTACATCATCATCAAATCCTTATTCAACATTAGCCATTTACTTAATTCAAATGTCTACCTATTCGCTTGGGATTAGTATTACCTGGTGACGTCTAGTAATTTGTAATAATTGCGGAGGTTGCCTGTTGTCACAGGGTGTTTTGGTGTAGGTTCATGTTTCATGTTTTAAGGTTTTGATGTTTACTGTCATGTTTTGTCATGCACTTCCTGGTTTTGTCATGTGACTTTGCCCTCATGCGTTCCTGCTGCTTGTCGTGTTGTCATTGGTTTATGGGTTAATCATTGTTCACAGGTGTTCCTTGTCTTGTCATTAGCCCTTGTGTATTTAAGCCCACAGGTTTGCTATAGTCTTTGTCTGTTATTGCATGTGTAACCCACTGTCGGTGAGTGGTAGTTAAAGGCTGTTTATGGCAAGCCAAGTTTATTCAAGTCAAGTCTTTGTTCCATTTTTTGCTTTTGATTCATGTTAAATGTCAATAAACTGCACTTGGGTTCTCAACCTCGCCTCATTAGTGTACTATCCTTACACCTGTGATCTTAATCCCATGCAAATCGGCCATGTCTGTAATTTGTAAAGTAAACAATCGCTTGCAAATGACCTACCGTATTTTGCTGATCACTGAGTTCCTGTGATAATATTAGTCCTGTGCGAATCGGCATCTGTGATTTGGCCTATATTTGGTATATAACTTTTGCAAGTTTTTTTTTTCTGTGCGCATTTTTATCCATATTTCGCTTAGAATGGAGGTTGCATTCATAACGTGAACCGTTATAAATGCCTGTGCGGATGTGCACATTATACTTTAGAATTAACCTCTTAATTCTCGCCCATTTTTGGATTCGTCCGATCTGATCTAAACGTCAGGAGAGGAAAGATGAGTACCGCGTTTATTATGCTAATGTTTAAATAGCCACTGATTTAGCATTTAATTTAACCCTTTCATCTCTGGTGTATTTATTGAAAAAACGATTCCAGAACATGCATCTTGAGTGTTTTAGCTTTCTAGTGATGCATAGTTTGTGATTGAACAGTTTGTATAAAACAAAAGTAATTATAAGTAGAGACACGCCCACTTGCGTCAGACTACCTGCCCACGATCCGATGCAGATTAAGAGGTTAAAGCCATATTGGGAGCAAATTGCTTTAAAGGTGTGTCAGTATTATTCTAAAACAGTTGACTACAATGACAAGTTCACTTAAATGGGCGCTTTTACGTTTAGCATTGAAACCAAATCTTCCACTGTCATATTGTCAGCTTGTCACTCTTGTGATAAATGAAATCTGATTCCTGCCGCTGGTCTGTGCTCAGGTCAGTTTTTAATTTTACTGTCTGTTCTCTAACTGAACTAAAATGACGATGGGAAAGTGATGTAACCGGTATAACACCGACTATTGCAACAAGATAGCAGCAAGCGGAAAGGAACTGTTGTTTATGATATATCATACAGCTATATCTATAACGGAAAAACATTTACAAGTCTTGACGTCATATCCAGGAGATAAGTCAGTAAATCCAAGTAAAATCAGTAAGCAAAGCCTGTGATTTTACTTGCAAAATTTAGATGTGGCGGGGTAATTTCTCTGCAGTCACATGAATGAAAACGGGCAGAAATATTTGTGCTATTAAGATAATTACATGGAGTTGTATTCGTGAATATGTAAAGAAGTGGCCAAATATTAAAGTCATCATACATATAATATATTAATATTATATTTACACTAGAAATACTATAGCCACTGTGATTTCTTGAACAAGAACATGTGGGCATCAAAACCGGCCAGCTTTTATTTTGAAATTGCGATGAACAATAATTCACATAATTAGAAACATTGATTAGTGCTTGTTACTACAAACTTACTACCAGGGCTTGACATTAACACAAGCCACCACGCCAAATGTGGGTGGATTTCAGCAGTGGTTGAATTTTCAAATAAATAATTTAATCATCCACATGTGTTTGCCGCTCCACACGAACTCTGTGCATGTGCTGTTTGTTTGGGTTCCCAATAAAGTGCATTCAGGAATGCATATAAAGTCTGACGCACTTGTTTCATAGCTAAGTGTTGTACTGTTATCATTTAGCCTACACGCGTGGAGCGCGTCTCAGCAGTGCGGTTAACAAACTCCATCTCTGCATATGTGAGGGTTGTTAATAGCATTATAGTGCAACACATGCCATTTTTTAAGTTCTGAAACATAAATAATTTATGTTATGATTATGCCAACACACTACCATTAACTAACATTGAGCAATACATTTGTTACAGTATTTATGAATCTTTGTTAAAGAGGTCCTTGATTATGATTATGAACTTTAGTTAGTGTGTAATTTAGCTGTTTGAGCATAAACAACATCTGCATAGTTACGACGCTCAAAGTTCAATGCAAAGAGAGTTATTTTTTTTTAAAGACATTGCTTTTTAAGGACCAGAGCAAACGGCTGGTACGGACTACAGCAAACTTCTTTACGGGTTAGTGACATCACAAACCCTAAAATTTACATAAATTCTGCCCCCGGGAACACACACCAGCTCTTTTGCATTTAAAGAGACACACAAAACCGGCATGGTTTTGCCCATCCTCAAAAAGTGGGGTATTTTGATCTAAAACTTCACACACACACACACACACACACACACACACACACACACACACACACACACACACACACACACACACACACACACACACACACACACACAGACACAGACACAGACACAGACACAGACACACACACACACACACACACACACACACACACACACACACACACACACACACACTCACACACTCACACACTCACACACTCACACACTCACACATTCACACATTCACACTCACACTCTCTGGGGACATTATTTTACATCTTGTAAAAAAGGGCATTATAGGACTCCTTTAATATTACTTAATAAAAATACAACTGTTCATTGTTAGTCCATGTCACGATTACAATATTAGATTTTAATTCATTGCAAAGTCATTAGTTAATGTTGAAATTAACATAACAAGATTAATAAATGTTAAATGTTAGTTCATGTTAACAATAAAGAGGAACCATATTGTAGTGTTACCGTTTTTATCACCATTTTAAAGTTTTAGTAATTTTGTTGTGTAACTGTTTTTCAGTACATTTTTAGTAACTTTATTATTTTTGAAATATGTCTATAGTGTTAAATAAACTAAACTATTAAGTTTTAGTTTATTTAGTTTTAGTTATTTTAGTATTTCAACTTAAACTAAAGGACAATTAGAAATGTTGCCTCAGCAAAGAGCTGGCAAATAAGTTTACTTTTTGTATTTTGTTAATATTTATTTTATTTCAACAAATTATTATTATTATTATTATTATTTTGTGGTTTTAGTTTTAATTCTATTTTGATCTTTGTCGCCATCTCTGCTTGAAATCTGCAATTGCAGTTATTTGCAGAATTATTAAATGTGCACTAGGCAACTTTCCGTCCACTGGAGGGCGCCTTTTCTAAACAAAGGCGTAGTTTGATGACGCCGAGTGTGAGTGCAGCATCTTGGGACATGTGGTCTTCACCTCACAGCTGGTGGAAAATAGGACTCGGGCAGAAATCATGTTCATGAACGCGGTTATTAATGTTACTGTAGTATGAAGCAGAGCAGGGCCGAGTGTTGTGGAGCTGAGCACGGCCGCTGGAGCGATTGTTATACAAACACACGGCTCACGGGCACCGGGACTTTTATTATGACGGGACGGGACACAGTCGCCGGGCGCCCGCACTTCCGCCTTTTCCGGTCATTATTATAAGGTAAAGCAGATCTGTTTATCATATTAGATACATTTAAGTGTGTTTAAAACTATGTGATGACGTTACTCTGTGCATTCGCTCGGCACTGCTGTGACATGTTCACACTGCTAAGAGAAAAGCGCTTCTGCAGAATAAAACCGAGGGTAACGCAGATATGACTCAATTGACAGGTGACTCCCTCAATCGCTATGCTGAAACATTTCCGGTCCTTGGTTAAAATAGCAATTTTCTCACAATTTACTATTAGTTGGAAACATTTGGGATATTGTAAGTACTCAACTGAACAAAATATATAACACTGGCCTAGTGGTTTTTGGATATTTTACTGCAAAAATACTACATAGTGCACCTTTAACTTGACATGACTTGTGCCTCAGCTCGGCACAGCCCAGAGTATTCCAACGTTTTGAGGAGAATGTTTGGCTGTCAGTCACCGCGCCGGTGTGGATACTGTCATTCGGAATCACAGATTCTACTGTAAGAAATGCGATATTATGACCAACATAATGCCATCTGAACAAGTAAGTAGTTAACATCCACTTTTGTTCTGACCAACTAAGGGGGGAAAAGCATTGCAATAAATTGTGATGATTAAATCTAACTAACGATTATAATATAACCGTGCAAATTATACTTTGTTTTCAAATTGTTTATATTAACATCGGCATTGGGTTTAATGTGAATTAGGGCTACCTGTAGTTCAGTTTACATTTCTGTGCAGTCTAGTTTCTAATAGACATATGCTTACCAGCAAATTAATGTGGAGGAACACAGAGGTGAGAATTGCTCCCTCTCATATCTAGCACAAAATAATTGATATGCACATAACAAAACAAGAACACAACAAAGAAAACTCAACAATGAATTAAGCGAACAAGTGTGCAACTGTTACATAGCCTAAATGAAATGTCTTAGGCCTATCCTGTCTAGCAGAAAAAAAGCTGAAAAAAACCTTCAAATCACAGAGTTCACCCCCCCCCCCCTTTAAAAAGCCCTTTGGTGCCTCATTTTTTCTGTAGCCACTCTGAAGTCCTAAGTCTTTTACATTTTACAACGGGTGAATCTCCAGTTGTCACTGGGTATTGTCGTTTGAACCTTTCTGGAATTGATAAGTTTAATTATATCAAGTGCTGTGAGAAAAGGCTATAAATCTCCATCTCCAACTTCCTCACACGCTATGGCCTACTAGCCGGGACACCTTCTTTATGTGTACAGTACAAATGTGCCATAATGATGCAAAGATATGCTTGAATTCTCTTTGGAAATCCACCAGAACCACTGAAATTAAAACCACTATAGCTTACCATTGTTAAAGGACAACTCCGGTGAGAAATGAACCTAGGGGTAATTAACAGATGGTTACCGAGTAGATCGTTCTCTGGGATGCGTTTTCATAAAAATTGAATGTAAAGAATTTTATCTCTAATAACAGATTAGCTTATAACGCTAGTCTATGGGGCAAAGGGTAAGTGAAATTAAATCGCTAGTTAATACCACTAACAATGCTCAAAATAGCCTCACACTAACACGGCAGCATAATGAGGGTCCCTACATGCAAACCGAAGCATTGAGAACTTTGTAAGAGTACAAACAGTTTAATAAGAAGATACTTTATAAAGACAGTGCATTACGCGTTCACAGACGGGAGCCATCTTGGAAAACAGTCTCGACAGGTCAAACCACGAACGCTGTGCTAAGTGATGAACTGTGATTTGGAATCTCATATGGTCCTTTGTTTCCGGAAGAAAGCACTGAACGCAACAGAGAAAATAAATAAATAAAAATAAAAATATCCATGTAATTAGATTTCACAAACTTAATTCCTATCAACCAGCTCACTTAGAACACCGTTCGTCACTCAACTAGTCGAGACTGTTTTCCAAGATGGCTCCTGTCTGTGAACGCGTAATGTACTGTCTTTATAAAGTATCTTCTTATTAAACTGTTTGTACACTTACAAAGTTCTCAATGCTTCGGTTTGCATAGGGACCCTCATTATGCTACCGTGTTAGTGTGAGGCTATTTTGAGCCTTGTTAGTGGTATTAACTAGCGATTTAATTTCACTTACCCTTTGCCCCATAGACAAGCGTCTGAGAAGCTAATCTGTTTTTAGAGATAAAACTCTTTACCTTCAATTTTCATGAAAACGCATCCCAGAGAACGATCTACTCGGTAACCATCTGTTAATTACCCCTAGGGTCATTTCTCACCGGAGTTGTCCTTTAATCGATCTAAGGTAAGCAGATAGCTCTGAACACTGGCTGGTTATGTACTTACTCAAAAAATTATTTTGGATAATTTTCAAGCCCAAAAAATGATGGACTACAGCTTTAACAACAACAACAACCCTCTCAGCTCCTTTCTTTGATGTAATTTTCGGTTGTGCAGTAGTTTGTAGTAACAAAATGGCTTTTTGCATGTTGGTTACACAACCCTTCTTTTATTATTATTATTATCTTTTTTTTTTCATTTAAAGCTGGATAAGCAATAAAACATGTCAACATGAAACATGTCAACATGAAAAAATAAAATAAATAAATCTGACTTTAATTTCAGAAATACAAAATCTTTCAAAGCACACAATCTAAATGCAGACGTTACCCATCCATGTCCCAGTCGAAGCTAACGAGCTCACAGTATGGATAACTAGCACTAGCCTGCAATTAAAGGCTATAGCCGCCACAGACTCGCAACTCAGGAAGTTTGCAGTCATCCCTCTCGCATTGTGGCATACACAATCCCATTAGCATGTTTGAATGGGGCCTTTTCATATGTTTCGATGCACATAGTCTTGGCTCTTGAATGGTGAAATGCAAATGGGGTGCTTGCTGGTCTATTATGCGAGTGTCCCAGCCTCTCTACCTGCCTAATGTCTATACAGGGGCCTATTGTGCTGGTCAGGAGGAGGTAACTTGCCTCCACCACACCTTTTATTATGAAAGCACCTGCACGTGGTTATTAATGCTAGGTGAGATGGATGGAACTGGTTTAGGTCATGCTGACTCTGTCCAACTCTCTGATCCACGCCCCTCACTCTAATTCAGATGCACCAAACAAAAGGAAAGTACCCGAAAAATATTACAGCACATGACAAGCTTCGTTTGCATTCGCAGCTTAGCGGAAGCTTTGTGAAGGAGAGTTTGGTCATTGTTATTCACAACCCTCCCCTTGCCTAAACTGGATGAGATTAAGATGAATTGTAATAAAGAGCATTCACAACGATGTGACAGACATTTCATAGGTCCAGGATAATCGTCTCTCGGGTTTATTTAGATAACATGTATTACAATCCACTTCTTTAACCTTTGCTGCCACTTCACTGGCTTCTCAGCTCTGTAAAGCTATTCTTAAGGAATATTTAGTGTTTCAAATATGGCATTATGTTTGAGCGTTTTCTCGTGACATTAAAGTGAATGTCAAATATTATTCATTAATCAAAGGCTGTTTGAAGTGGGGGGATAGCTGTCATGATATAACTCTCTTCACAGAGAACGGAAGAGCACCAAACAGAGGAGGTTATTGAACTGAACTTTCTTCATTTTGTAGATTCAGCATATGATGCGAAAAATAGGTCTAATTCATATTGCATTCAAGCGTTAAGAGGATTTCATTATGCAATTCGAAGCTCTCCGATCAAGACGTTTACTTTTTTCCCCTGATTTAAAAAAAAAAATCTGTTTTAGTTTAGATGGTAAAAAATACCATGTAACCTGTCACTATCATAAGCTAATATTTAAAATGAACATTAATTTGTTATAATTAAAGGTCATATTCCACATACATTAATACATATTAAATTGTTAATACAAAGTGTATAAATTAATAGAAAAAAAAGCCTAATTAATGGTAAAAAATTGATAACTTTCAGTTAAATTAATGTTCCCATTAAACCATGATATCCTATTTTATGCTTTTTTCTACATTAATTTGGAGATTAACTGTGAAATTATTACATTATAAAATATATTAAAAACTTGTGTTTTAACTGCAATTAATCTCGATTAATCGTTGAATTTTTTTTGGACATTTTTATTAGATTTGTTGTTTTTAAATATGTCTATGTGTTAGTGTTTAAAATATCTTTTTTTTTGTTTCTTTTTTTCATTAATTTATATTTCAGTTTTGTATATTTTAGTACACTAAAAGAAAATGAGAAATGTGGCAACTACTGTGTGTTTGTGTATGTGTGTGCAATACACATTCTTAATGGTCATATATATATATATATATATATATATATATATATATATATATATATATATATATATATATATATATATAATTATAATTTCTTGTTTCTGTTTTTCTTTTAGAAATGTTGATTGATTGATTGATTGATTGATTGATTGATTGATTGATTGTGGTGGCTGATAAATATCAAGTCATCACAGGTTCATAGTATCTAGAAATATTTGCAGTAATTACAGTATTTTGGTAGATGAGTCCCACCGTAAATTTTTGTCACAGACAGTCTTGGCAATATAACGTGTATTCCCTTTTTGAAGGTCCACTTTACAAGCTTGCAGTTTCTGTGTTGTTCTAAGTTTATTAGCTCGTCTGCGTCTGCTTTTTCTGTTGGTTTGTTTAGTCTCTGTGTGGGACTGGAAACTCTTCAGCCCTGGTGACCAGCAGCAGGTGAGGGCCGCAAACCTCTTTGAAGTCCAGGCTCCTTATTGATCGTGTGCATATTCTAAAAATCAAAGAGGGCTTCAAAGGCATATCTAAACTCTAAAAGACCCCTGCGCGCCCAAAACAGGCTGAGCAGTGACAGCGTGAACAACGAAAGCAGGTGGTACTTGAGGAGGTCCAACCCCCAATAGTACCTCGGCACCACAGACTGTCCTACAGCAGCCATCGCTCCCTCATTACACTGCTAATGTCAGTAATGGCCATTTGTGACAAGAACAAATCCTCTCTGAGGAAGGTTTAATATTATCGTAGCCAGACTAGCCGCAAGCTATGGGCATGTATTGATGTGTTTCTGCTAGGCAGTGCATTAGTTAGCAAGTCGACTGTATGTGATTGGAATGAAACTCTGGGTGCTAACAAGCCTTGCATTAGTAAAAGGTTTTTAATTCATTATTTGCAGGCTATGGCAGGGAGGTGCATGTGACAGTATGTCATGATGGTACAAATGTGCCTGTCAGTAGAGAGGTGGTTTGCTATACATTGTATAGCATATGGAAAAACTAGATTGTTATTTGCAAATGAGAGCAACAAAAATACATGTAATAATTGAAAACTACAGATTGAAATGGAAGTTTTGTCTAGTGCTGTCAACGCGCATGCGATAATTTTTTTTTCCAGTTTAACACATTCAAATATTTGACACAATTAACTCAGCATCCGTTTTTCTGTCATCTTGGGCTAGCGTTACATTATATGCTCACGCTCTTATTCAAGCCAGTGTTTTTTTAACAATTCAAAGGCGACAAGACAAAAGAGACTGCACTGTCTGTGAATGCCCTGTCTATGTGGCACACACACGACGCACAGAAATTGTGCACACAGACAAAAATTAAAAGCACATGTGTTTTTAAATGCAATTAATCACGATTAATCACAGAAAAATGTGTATATATATTTTTTTAGTACACTTTAAATGAAAATGAAAAATGTGGCAACTAGCTGATATGTAAACACTCACCTAAAAGATTATTAGGAACACCTGTTCAATTTCTCATTAATGCAATTATCTAATCAACCAATCACGTGGCAGTTGCTTCAATGCATTTAGGGGTGTGGTCCTGGTCAAGACAATCTCCTGAACTCCAAACTGAATGTCAGAACAGGAAAGAAAGGAGATTTAAGCCATTTTGAGTGTGGCAAGGTTGTTGGTGCCAGACGGGCCGGTCTGAGTATTTCACAATCTGCTCAGTTACTGGGATTTTCACACACAACCATTTCTAGGGTTTACAAAGAATAGTGTGAAAAGGGAAAAACATCCAGTATGCGGCAGTCCTGTGGGCAAAAATACCTTGTTAATGCTAGAGGTCAAAGTAGAATAGGTCGACTGATTCAAGCTGATAGAAGAGCAACTTTGACTGAAATAACCACTTGTTACAACCGAGGTATGCAGCAAAGCATTTGTGAAGCCACAACACGCACAACCTTGAGGCGAATGGGCTACAACAGCAGAAGACCCCACCGGGTACCACTCATCTCCACTACAAATAGGAAAAAGAGTCTACAATTTTCACAAGCTCAACAAAATTGGACAGTTGAAGACTGGAAAAGTGTTGCCTGGTCTGAGTCTCGATTTCTGTTGAGACATTCAGATGGTAGAGTCAGAATTTGGCATAAACAGAATGAGAACATGGATCCATCATACCTTGTTACCACTGTGCAGGCTGCTGGTGGTGGTGTAATGGTGTGGGGGATGTTTTCTTGGCACACTTTAGGCCCCTTAGTGCCAAATGGGCATTGTTTAAAAGCCACAGCCTACCTGAGCATTGTTTCTGACCATGTCCATCCCTTTGTGACCACCATGTACTCATCCTCTGATGGCTACTTCCAGCAGGATAATGCACCATGTCACAAAGCTCGAATCATTTCAAATTGGTTTCTTGAACATGACAATGGGTTCACTGTACTAAAATGGCCCCCACAGTCACCAGATCTCAACCCAATAGACATTCTTTGGGATGTGGTGGAATGGGAGCTTCATGCCCTGGATGTGCATCCCACAAATCTCCATCAACTGCAAGATGCTAGTGTGTGACCCCCTTTAGGCACAATCGGCTTAAGAACGTGCATGCAAACGCACTCAAAGTGTTCTTTTCCTCTCTAGTCAGGTGTTTTTTTAAAGTTTTATTTATCAAAATATTCTTTTATATATATGTGCAATGTTCTGTATTTCATTCACAGCTTTAAAATGTTAAGAGAAAACATTTTACGAATGTTTATCCACCACATTACCTTTTATTTAAACCTAAATTAGAAAGCCATTGTCAGTTCGTCTGTCAGCTGGCAGGCAGTTTTGGTCACTTTATTAAAAGTTGTTTCTGTGTGCAGTGTGTAAAGGAAAATAAAAATAGTTTTACCCTCCTGCTGACTAGTGTCGTGCCCCTCCCAACCCATTCACACACACATAGATGATTCGACTATCGGTCGACTATAGAAAGATTCGACAATTCCTTAGTCAGGGACACCCCTAATAACTGAAACTAAACAGCACTGTTTAGTTTCAGTTTTCTTGGGCTGAATCCATTATCCCCCTTTTACCCTCAATAGTGGACTTATATAGGGAAGAGTGATTCAGATTTTAGATTCAACCCAGGTTTCAGTTTATGTCCTTGTTTGTTAGTTACCTAATATCCTGTAATCTAGTTCTCAGTGTATTGATATTCCCTGTTTGCTGGTTATCAAGCTTAAGTTATGTGTGTGTGTGTGTGTGTGTGTGTGTGTGTGTGTGTGTGTGTGTGTGTGTGTGTGTGTGTGTTATCTACTATTAATTCTCCTGAATGTTCTTCAGTATCTTTATACTTGTTCATTAAATACTTTTTGTTATTTCTGCATCAACCTTTGAATTGCATGATTCATATACGTGACATTATGTGTGTTAACATTTATTTTAATTCATTTAATGAAAATGTAAGTTTTAGTTTACTTATAACCCTGAATGGGCAAAAAGCAAACGGTTCGTTTATGGTTGAGCAATGCTGATGCATTATCAATATAGAATTCAACTGATGTGCATCACAGGTTTATGTATTGGATATTTTACAACGGCTTCTGTAACAGAAGAACTTAAAGTTGAAACAACAAGTTTAATGTCTGTATGGGTTAAACCAGTATGGATTTCTTTCTTCTGTGGAACACAAATATATTTAGAAGAATGTTTCAACAGTTTTCAAAAACATCAGTGGACCCCACTGACTTTCAGTGTACGGACAAATATATTCATAAATACATTCTTCACATAGAAGAATGAAAGCAGAAGGTTTGGAATAACAGAGTCGGTTAATGACCTTAAGTTCCTTTCATTTGTAAAATATTGAATTCTTTATCTATAAATACAGTAAGCATTAGCACAAGATTATTTAATAGGGCCAGGTATTGACACAGATCGATTTCAATTCAATTTGATTTGATTCGATTCAGTATTGATTGTTTTGGATATACATCAATTACAATACATGGCGAATGTTCTCAAGGAAAACAAATCTCTTAACTAATGCTGAGTCAGTTGTAGCCTTCTATAATATTGAAGGTAAAAACGAACTGATTTCTATTCAAACGCTTAAATTACTCTCAATTCTTATAATATTAACTTTACCATTACATAATCACATTTCTACTCCAATTCATTTTTTGAGATATAAACATTTAAATGGTGGCTTTCATAAAAACTTCCCAGATTTATTCATATGTGCATAAAATATTGAAGAACATTAAACATTGTAAGGCATAGCCTATGTAATATGGTACATTTAGAAAAATGCTCCTCTTAAAAGTAAAATTTTCAAGCTGACTAATGAGTTTATGGACACTGGATATGTTTTTCTGAGGTAAATGTGTCTTTCTATGATTGAAACACTGATTAAGCGATTCCACATGACATGATTTCTGTAAGTTCAATTTTAAGCTCAATCTTTTAACACACTTTCAGATGCTCATTCATGTTTATTTTGCGCTGTAACTGGTATTAAACCGCACTGCCGCTTCTCTTGAGCTGAGCTGCGCCAGAGTGATCTCACGCCACAGCGCCAAAACAATATTTATATTTTTGAATTTTGTGATAAAATGGATGTAATTTGAAATCTGAGACTGTTTCATATCAGTAGTAACAAAGTACACAAAATATTGCAATTTATTGGATGGGAGGCGCTCTGCAATTTTCCTTTCATTCATCAACTGAAAACAGGATGACTACTCAATTCTTGGTTCGTAAAAATGAGTATAGATTAAAATCGAGAAATCAATATTTATTACCCAGCCCTATTATTTAATATATACAAATGTTTCAGTTTATTTTACAGTATGTGCACTTTCATATACTGTATACAGCGGCCTTACCTAATACAGTATAATATAAGGCAACTGGTTAAGGTTAGGTTCAGGGGTGAGTTCATAGTTATTACCTAGTTATTACTCAGTTGTTGTAATCACTAGTATAAGTACACAGTATGTACATGGGGAACAGGACTGCAAAATAAAGTGCTACCCACTTTTCATTCATATTTTCAGGATATTGAATATTTCATACCATGACAGATTTTGGTTATTCCGCTTAGCCCTAGTGGAGGTGGAATGTGATAGAGGATCAAAAGCAGGACACATAAGTCTGTCGCTCTTTCTCACGACTAGATTAACCGCCTCGCGTGAGTCTCTGGCCCCGTTCTGACGTGAATTCCATTGGCTCCTGATTTAACTCATTCTCTGCAGTGTCCGTGCTTCTGTCAGCTTTCTTACCTCTTCGCACACCAGATAAACATTTGTGAAGTGACTTTAAGCACTCATTTCATTGTGTTGAAAGATTAGGACCTTAAAGAGATAGTTCGCACACAAAAAAATAATAATGTGCCCATGATTTACTCACCCTCAAGCCATCCTAGTGTATATGACATTCTTCTTTCAGACGAATACAGTTATGTTTAAAAAAAAGTCCTGGATCTTCCAAGCATTATAATGGCAGTGAATGGCTGTTTCTGTTTTTAAGTCAATGAAAGAGCATCTATCCATCATAAAAGTGCTCCAAACGGTTCCAGGGGGTTAATAAAGCCCTTCTGAAGCGGAGCGATGCGTTTAAATAAAATAAAAAAAATCAATATTTAGAACTTGGCCCACTTTAGGTGGCCTTAAGTACTATGTACTTACATCAAAAAATAAGTACAATGTACTTACTGTGTTCAAACTGTATTGCAAAACACCTTTGCTGATATTGAGGTGGGATACGGGTAGAGTTAGGGACAGGTGTGGTGGAGTGGGTCAGTTTAAGGTTAGGGTTAGGTGTAAGGGAAGTGCCAACTGTGTAATTACAAATGTAACTACAGAAATTAATTACAGACATAATTACATCCAGGTATTTTTTTTAAATGTAAGTACAATGTAAAAACATGTATGCACACAATAAGTGCATTGTATCAAATGATTAATTAAAATGTTAGTACATAGTAGTTAAGGCCACCTAATATAAAGTGGGTCCTAAAACTTTACAAACTGTAAACTCTAACTTCTGATAACTTTGATGACGTTTCAGCGTATGACGTAGGACGCTATGCAGTGAGAATATGCAAGTTCTGGTAAGAACCAAGTTTTGTTCTGCTCTTTCCTCTGCGCTTCCGCATTAGTCACCGGAACCCACGTCATACACTGGAACACACGGAAAACAGTTAGCGGAAGTTAGAGATTGGAGTTTGTAAAGTTTTAACGGCACAGAAAAAGTTTGTTTGTGAGTTTGTTAATGGCACACAAACTCATCGCTCCACTCCACAAGGCCTTTATTACTCAAAACAGAAACAGAAACTTCAAAACAGAAACAGCCATTATAAAGCTTGGAAGAGCCAGGACTTTTTTTATATATATATATTAGGGCCGGGGATTTAACGCGTTAATTAATTACGCAAAAAAATAACTAACATAATTTTAACCACACTTATTTTTGCACCGCGGAACGTTTTTCAATAAATGAGTTTCGACGACCGATTATACTGGAACACCAACTAACGCTCACCTCACGAGTCACGAAAACAACAAACCATGAGTGAACATGAACGAAGAAGCTGATGAGACCGCTTTGCTTGGCCCCGTCGATGGGAAATTTTGTTTGAAAAAACGAAAGGATGGAAGCGTCGACAAGAGCATGGTTGGGTGCAAGCTATACATCAAGGAATTTGCGTATCACCGCAGCACATCGAGCCTCAAATATCACAAATATGCTTTTGCTACACTTAATGGCAAACATTGCGCTGGTCTGCTGGACTGAAATAAATAAACAATATTTTGTTGATTAAGCTTATGTATTCAGTCATTATTCAATGGTATACTAAAAATCCATGTGAAAAATTACTTCTCATTGTTCCAGGTCAAATATTTATATGCAAATAAAATGCGATTAATTTCGATTAATTAATTACAAAGTTAATTAATTAATAAATAAATTAATTATTTTTTTTAATCGAGTCCCGGCCCTAATATATATATAACTCAACTGTATTTGTCTGAAAGAAGAATGTCATATACACCTAGGATGGGTTGAGGGTGAGTAAATCATGGTCTAATTTTCATTTTTGGGTGAACTTTCCCTTTAAGATTTATCTTACTTAAGTTGTTTTTATTATTAAATAACTTTTGGCAGAATCCTTTTAAGAATAAGTATTTCATTTGAGTACTAGTGGAGATGTGGTGTAGAAGTTAAGTGTAATTGTCAACACGATCTCATGGCAATGCGTATCAATAGTACAAGTGTGCAATCTCGTGGAATGGATACACCAAAATGAGTTTTAGCGTGTAAATGTTACAAAGTTTTTTGCGTGCATATGATACGCACTTTATGGCGTGTATCTGACACGCACTTGGGTAGCATTAGGGTGGTGGGGTGGGGGGTCGTACATATAATACGCCATAAAGTGTGTATCATATGCACGCGAAAAACCGTGTACCATATGCACGGCAAAACTCATTTGGCGTATACATTCCACGAGATTGCACACTCGTACTATTCATACGCATTTTCGTGAGATCGAGCTCGTAATTGTACATCATATTTAACATCACCTAAAACAGCAGGGGTGTGTTCGGTTTTGGACTGTGAAAAGCTTCTTTCCCCACCATTTCCATGTCTTACACTCACATTGTTGTGGTTTGCTTCAAAGCCATTGAAAGGATTGTCTTATGGGCCTCTGTCGATTCAGGTTTCGTTAACTGTAAGGTTGTAGCTCCATAGCGAATGTCATCTGCCTTTAAAACGCATGTAAGCAAACAAACAGACTCTGAATGGAGTATGTTCCGCTGGGCATTGCACTGGATAAACGAGCGAGAACGTTAAAACTTCTTTAAAACTCCTAAGTCCTAAATAACCTCCTTTAGGGAGAGAGGGAACACACAAGAATGGCCCAGCCGGCCTTTTCTTTAGATGCCGCACAATGCAAACAATGAACTTACTGACCCCCAAAATCCTCTTTCGTAACATTTAAGGGTATTGCTGGCCATGTTTTATTGACTGTTTTAGTTGTATGTGGATTTTTGGAGCTATTCAAAGACACTCCGCAAAGGAAATGCTAAATACTGTGTGCTCTCATCTTGAAAAGTGAAGAAAAGTGGAAAAGAGACATGAGTTTTGTTTTGTAAAAATAATACAGGCCATTTGTATTATATTAAATCTTGCTTTTTTTTTTCATCAATTTTCTCAACAATTGTGATTTATCAAACAAATAATACTACTACTAACAATAAGATAGCGCTATATTATTTCAATTTAAATGTATTATTTATTTATCAAAGTTTTTAATAAAAAAAAATCAGTTGTACTGCCTTTAATTTTAAGATACCTAAAATATAATTAAAAAAATGTGTAATACTTTACAATAAGGTCTCAATTGTTAACATAAGTAAATTTATTAGCATAAACAATGCACATTTTACAGTTAATAAACATACAATTGACAGTGTATTAACTATTATTTCCATATTTAACTTTTAATAAAAAAATATGAAAAATATTATTAACAAATATTGTTAAATACTGTAAAAGTATTGTTTGTTGTTCATTCATGTTACCTAATGGAGTTAACCAATAATAATAAAAAAGTAGTAGCTTAAAGCTTCACTGTGTAACTTTTTTCGTTTATTCTTAGCTAAAAACACTTAGTGATTTAAAAAATATTTGTGCTCATTAATATATTTTAACTTCTTTCAAGTAATAAAGTATTCTCGTAAGTTTATAATATGCCATCGAAAATACATACGGGTGAGGGGTTCGAATGCTGGTCGCCATGTTGGTCCTCCATCTTGAAAGTACATTAGCCAAAGAGGGACCAGCCAGATCTCACGAAAAATGCGTATAAATAGTACGAGTGTGCAATGTCGTGGAATGTATACGCCAAACCTCATTTTGGCGTGCATATGATACGCTGTTTTTCGCGTGCATATGATACGCACTTTATAGCGTATTATACATATGAACCCCCCACCCCACTACCCTAAACCTACCCAAGAGAGCGTGTCATACACGTCATAAAGTGCGTATCATATGCACGCGAAAATGAGTTTTGGCGTATACATTCCACGACATTCCACACTCGTACTATTTATACGCATTTATGTGTGATCGGGTTGCGGGACATACCCGTAAATTCAAGCTACGCCTTTCACGTTTTAACACTCGATGGCACCGTGTCGAATGTAAAGAGGGGGGTTGCCATGTTAATCTTGGACTAAATCGGCCACCGTAGGAGTTAAGATGGGGGAAAATATCACACAGTGTAGATTTAATGTAAAGTGTTGCCATAATACAAAAGCAAGAATTTAATAGGACATAATCTGAAATAGTTTTCCCCCATATATATAAAACTTTTTATTACTATTATTATTATTATTATTCTTATAACTAATTTTTTTATGTGTTATGTTAGTATGTCTGTGCATGCTATCTGCAATATGTTCCCCGACATGCATGTTTCTGTGGAGAGCAACTGGACTCGAGTAGAACTGTTTTAAGATTCATTATTTGAAGACAGACGTTAGAAGGACGCCGTCAGAGGGTTCATGTTTACATTTCATGCTGTGAAACTTGTCGAAGAAGAGAGAACAAACCATAGGCGAAGAGAGAGCGCGCTTAGCAGGGGTTGGCCAATCACAGCACATCCTCTGCTTTGGTGTTTGTGGTCCATGACATGTAATTATAACCTAAACATTAGGAGTGCTTCAAAAGGCCAAAGAACATATATGTCTGTTGTGGCCTCTTGACAGAAACCTTCACGAGTGTGGTATCTAAATTGGTCTATTCACCAAAAATGCCCTAAATGAGCTGTGAATGTTAAATCTGCGTTCCGTTAAAAAAAGTAGGTGTTTTTTTACAGACTCCAGTCACAATGCCTCGCAAAAGGACAATTGGCACATTTAGGAACTGTGTGAAAAAGTCCTGTGTCTGCAGAACTATGGCAGACTGGAGAATATGAATAGGCTTTTTACAGGTCAGAGCTTCCATTCAACCCACTGACATTGTTATTATCTGACGGTCATGGATGTGGCTAATTAATATTCCCATCATACCCCTTAGGGTAAATTAGTCAAAAATATGCTCCAGACAGTGTTTTCACAGTCTTGCGCACGGATTTTTCACCTTATATTTTGACTTGTTGACTTATAAGCTCTGTTGCAAAACTTAGCAAGCTACATAGCTAGCTTCCTTTTAAAGCAACATTGTAACCCAAAAAAGACCCTCATAAGAGACAAATTTTAAATTCTACAAAGGCAAAATAGCATTTCACACATGACTCAATGCATTAACAGCTAATCATAAAAATACAGAACACTTAATAGAATACAAATAATAGTTATTTAGTATAAATACTTTTAGTATTAAATACATTTTTAACCAACATTCTCTTGACTCATCTGCCATTTCAGATTTTTAGTATAATGACTTTTTATCACAATATATTCATTCTTTTGTAAAATCATCTTTTTTGATTTTCTATTTATTAAACCAATCTACTTTGTTGTATTAAAAAAAAAATAATAATAATAATATTTCAGAATTTATGGTGACCAGGTAACTTACTTTTTTAAGTTAAACCAACACGCAATGCACTGGGTTTTGAAAAGAGCAATACAATTAAAAACGGGTAATATATCGGCAGTTTCAGTTTCTTTGTTGCCGAAAGGCCATTTCCAAGACGATCAAATAAACTTTTATCATCATTTGTAAAGCTTTTATTTCCCTCAAGTCAGGTAATTCTGCACCATGTTATTGTTTTATGAAGAATATCTCATTACTTAAAATATACTGCATATTTCTCAGTATTTTTAGTGTTATACGCTCGTAATCAATTTATGCACCCACAAGGAGAACCCCACCTGAAATCTATTTCATTATTGTGCCTTTCTGACAAAAAACACCTCAGACTGAGTCCGAGTTATCGCTGAATCCAATGCTAATGTCGCCATAACAATAAAAATCTATCATATAAATTTGTCAGTATAAAGTCTCAGCCCTGAGGCGGTGGGTTATTGTTTTATTCTATTAGCCTCTTATTACCAGCACTCTTAGAGACCTCCCCTCTCACGCAGCCCGCCTGAACATTTATCAGGTCGTGTACAAATGTCTGGAACATATGACGGCTGCTCTCTCCATGTCTGCTCCAGGGCAAACGGAAACCGTAGGCTGTGTTAACAAACTAATGGCTCTCTGTGCATCTGTGATCAGACTGCACCTGGTCTAGCTGATGCTACACGGGGCTGGCAATATAATGCTTTAATTATTGTCCAATATATATTATTTAGGAAATGTTTTACCTATAACTGAAGGGAAGCATCACTATTGCTAATGAATGATATCTCAAATCTCGATTAATGGAGGTGTGCTATTACTTTACTAAGCGATTTGACTTTCGTTTTCACCTGGCAAATGATAAATAGGCGAATAAATTGTACTTAGATCAAAGATGAACTGGGATCCATTTTTCTATTAAAATTTCTTGGCACCAGCAGTTGAAACTGTTTCAGGAAATTCTGATGTTAGAATATAACTACATGTTTTTTTTTTAAGTAGGATTTTTGCGTTGAAATATCACCAATGTATAAGGTAACACCCTAAACTGCAAAACCTGCAATTTAAACAATTTGAGATTAATAAAATAAAACAAGTTTGGACAAAAAATAAAATAAAAAAATCTACATTGTGCAAATAGCCCACCTTGTTGGCAAGCGCTATTTACATTAACTCCGCCCCTCAATGTCTCCCCTGACAAAAAAAGGGTGACTTGTCAACAGTAGTCTAGAGAGTAAGGCATGTAGTATATACTTTTGATGCGATCGACTCGGGTTCGAATCCGTCTTTTGCCGAACTCGTTCTTCTACCATTATCTATCGCATATCAGAATGGAAAGGCATTCATTTTCAATAAACATGAAGAAAATATGTGAAAAGTGGAATTGAAGTGCCGTACGGTTATTTAATAATGTGTTTATGAGGTAGGGTTAGGGGTAGGGAGGGATTTATTGTCTCAATAAGGTGGTATTTATAAAGAGATATCTGTCGTGTCTGTGTGGCGAGAGTTCTGAGTATATTTTCACACACATTTCAGAATGGACATGGCAGGGAGACAGACGGGAGAATGTGCATAATGTTAGTTTCCTTTATTTAGCGAAAAACACAAAACTTCGTTTTTATTTTGAGGGTACATGAATAAAAGTAGACACATTAAGCTTTCTAAAGACCTATCGTATTAGGTCGAGTATTTTAAGTTGTTTTACACTGTCATGAGGAAAAATACAGCAAAATGCATCGGCGTATTCTTCGGGTCCAAGGGGTTAATAAATATATAATTTACACTCAATGTGTTATTATTTCATGCTGTGGTAACACTTTATTTTAAGCTTATTAGCATGTACATTACTAGGATATTGGCTGTTTATTAGCTTATAAAGCACATATTAATGCCTTATTCTGCATGAACTTATTCTACATCCCTAAATCCTACCCAATACCTGAACTTAAATGCTACAAAAACTACCTTACTAACTATTAATAAGCAGTAAATTAGGAGTTTATTGAGTCAAAAGTCGTAGTTAATAGTGAATGTGTTCCCCATACGAAAGTGTTACCCATGCTGTTTTATAATATGCTAAAGTACAAAGGTGAAAATAGTATTTAACTACTATTTACACTTATTGTAAAGAAAATAATACTATTTTATTGCAATGTGTAAATAGAATATATTGTTATTTGCACTTAGTGTACATAGCATACAGTTAAGAAAATATGCAATTTTCATTGCCTGCAATTTTCTACTTCCTTTATGAGCTATTTACAATATTCAACTGTTTAAAGTCTAGTCTAATGTAATTTAAGTTGAAATTACTGGCCCCACTTTATATAAGGTGGCCTTAAGTATTATGTACTTACCTTAAAAATAAGTACAATGTACTTACTGTGTTCAAATTGTATTGCAAAACACCTTTGCTGATATTGAGGTGGGATACGGGTAGAGTTAGAGACAGGTGTGGTGGAGTGGGTCAGTTTAAGGTTAGGGTTAGGTGTAAGGGAAGTGCCAACTGTGTAATTACAAATGTAACTACAGAAATTAATTACAGACGTAATTACATCCAGGTATTTTTAAAATCAACCCGATCACACATAAATGCGTATAAATAGTACGAGTGTGCAATGTCGTGGAATGTATACGCCAAAACTCATTTTGGCGCGCATATGATACGCTGTTTTTCACGTGCATATGATACGCACTTTATGGCGTATATATGACACGCTCTTGGATAGGTTTAGGGTGGTGGGGCGTATATATGACACGCTCTTGGGTAGGTTTAGGGTGGTGGGGCGTATATATGACACGCTCTTGGGTAGGTTTAGGGTGGTGGGGTGGGGGGTTCGTATGTATAATACGCCATAAAATGCGTGTCAAATGCACGCGAAAAACAGCGTGCCAAGACACGCCAAAATGAGTTTTGGCATATACATTCCACGACATTGCACACTCGTACTATTTATACGCATTTTTGTGAGAATAGCCTGTTTAAAATATAAGTACAATGTAAAAACATGTATATACACAATAAGTGCATTGTATCAAATGATTATTTAAAATGTTAGTACATAGTAGTTAAGGCCACCTAATATAAAGTGGGTCCAAATTACTTAAACATCCAAGTTGATTGTTCTTAAAAATGTAATGCAAATTTACTCTCTGACAGTAAGTGGAGCTTCTGGAAAAGCTGAAAAACAGTGATCAAATGCTAACGTTTCTAGTGTGTTTACATAGAAAAGCAATGGAAAAGGGGAACGGCGCCTTAAAGTGCAACTACAGGGTTACTAATTGCTGTTATAACAATAACTGCGACATATTTGACACTTTCGCCGAGGCTCTAAATTTGTGGCTAACCGAACGATTAGACCTCTGGCCTGGCGCTCGGTTCCCTTACGTTTAGAGTGCAGGCAGCAGCAGCCTTTGGCTATATACACCACCATCCACAGAGTAATTACCAGACTATTTAAAATAATGCCACAGCAATCAGACGGTGATAACATGCAATTAAGATGTGTTGCCAGATTAGAGAACTAACCAACGTACATAGCCAATCTTCCACTGACGTCCCCCAAGATAAAGTGGCTATCTCACAAAATGTCAAACTAGTGATTTAATCAGATTATTTTCAATTAATATGCATGTCCCCCTGTCCTGTGTTCACTTGAGTTATTGACAGTGATATATTGAGCTCATCTTAGCGGAATTTATCCCAGAGACACTCATTTTTCTGATGGTTGCTTTTCCTGTCTCTCTTCCTGTGTCGTTCTTCCTCTGCCTGCAAGCTGTGCGTGATCTTACTCAACACCCCCTCTACCCCCCACTTGCCCCACACTCAACAATCTCTCACCCCCACCCCAAATCATTCCTAGGATTAGGGCGTCATGTCATAGCGGAGAGGGGACAATCTCGTGAAAGGGCACTGATATAAATAGAGTGTTGAAATATAATTGTTTGTAACGTCATTTCACCCCCATGTTAAGTCCCTGGGCGTCCTGTTGGAGGAAGGCAGACAGCCGTGGATGACAGCAGCTCTGGGACTTGCCGTCCTGGGCCCGTAGAGACATTTCATCCCGCTTGTCTGGAAGCTTTCCGCAGCTTACTGCCACACGATTCCAATCAAATCCCACTCCGGAGGAACGTGGATCTGCGAACTCCGAAATAGTGTACAGCCAAACATTATGCGCCACTTCACGGCGTTGCAAAAACACTTGAGTGGATGTTGAGCCCTTACATGCACCCATTTGGAGTTTGTGTGAATTAATTTTGCTGATGAATTGCAGTTTTCACTGCTGGGAAAGTGTGTATTTGTGTGTGTGTGTGTGTGTGTGTGTGTGTGTGTGTGTGTGTGTGCTGTCACAGACAGGCTGCTCGGTCACATCTGAGTGGGCTGTACCATCCAGCCTCGGGGGCTACAGTACTCACCGCTCCTAGATTGAAACATCCCGTGTCATTTCCTGCTTCGCTGGCTCTGCCAGTCAGGGAAAAAGAGAAGGCTGAAATATGAAATGTGCTTGCCCTCCTTCAGAGCTGATTATCGGGCCGGGCCTTTCAAACGCCTCCCTGTTTCACGGTGGTCCCAGGAACAAGCCTACAAAGAAGCCAAATGAGATGGCAATGGGATCAGCCACATGTTGTACTTGTGTAGTCAAGCCATTGTTCCAGTCAAGCTCAAAAGGAGATGCTCGACTGAGTCCTTTTACACATGCTTCTCCATGGATGTGTGTGGTTTTTGTTGAGGTGACCGTGTGTGTGTGTTTGTATGTGTGTGTTCCTCATGTCGTCAGCAATCAGACCAGGAGATATTCTAAGATGAGTTTTTTACGAGGGACCCTTCTCTAATGAAGCTATCCGTCAGCTATCCGAGTTGCGTTCTGGCCCCTGCACCGTAGGGTCTTTTCTTTAATGCTAAATCGCAAGGTCTAAGCACTGCTAGTGGGGGCCATTTGTCAAAATGCATCTGGGGGAAACTTGTTAGGCATTTTCGCTGAGCTTGAAATGCATCCAGGTCTTTTGTGCTATGGGTTGTGGCATATCTGAATATAATGCTGTCTGTTTTATATGTGACCCATGCAGGTAAAATGAGTCGCAATGAGCAAATTTTTTAAAATGAGTTTTTCACATACTCTATTCAAAAAAACGTATGGTTTGTTTAAATCAAACTAAATTATTGAGCTACCCCTTTTTGATGTTGATAGAGTCATGAAAGCCAATTTTGAGAACAATTTAGTTTTCTGAAGATTCCAAAAACAAAATCATCTAGCAACAATACCTTAAAACCTTACCAATTTTGTTCCCCCGTAATACCACAATAACATTAACCTGAAACCGACAGTCTACTGCTTATATGTATTGCTTAAGACTTTCTGCACGGGTCTAATATAATGTTACACATCAGAGGTTTTTCCCCAACAGTTAACCAAACGTTCACATAAGAAATAACTATATTATTCTGTGTTATGTAATATTATAATTATGTGTATATCAGAATCACGCTCTCTGGGGTGTCCTTGCAGACACGGTTCGGATCTATAGGATCTATGTTATCTATTTATATATAAACCTGGTTATCACATTCATTCACTGCTAAGTCTTGTTTGTTGTAAACAACTGTATTTCTGAGCATTTTCCCTGGTATCTTGTCTCTTGCTTTTTGGATTACTTGCCTGTTCCTTGGATTACCCTTTTGCCTGTCTCTCCTGTCTGCTTGTTTGAAATGCTTGCATGTGTATGAAATTTTGCCTGTTTTGACTACGATTGTGGATTACCCTTCATTAAAGCTGTGTTTGGATCCCCAACCCAAAGTCTTGGAGCGGTTTGTTACAGTCCACAAACTCATAAAGTATACTTTATTAAAGGTATGGTTCACCCTAAAAATAAGCCATCATTTACTCACCCTGGTGTTGTTCTAATGCCATATGCCCATCTTTATTTTATGGACCATGAATGAAGAATAAAATGAAAAAAATAAAAAATGTCCTGCGCATGCTTGTCAATATAAAGGCAGTAAAAAGCCACCCCCTCTCTCTCTCTCTCTCTCTCTCTCTCTCTCTCTCTCTCTCTCTCTCTCTCTCTCTCTCTCTCTTTCTCTTTCTCTCTCTCTCTCTCTCTCTCTCTCTCTCTCTCTCTCTCTCTCTCTCAATCTCTCTCTCTATATATATATATATGCAACTACAAACCCAATTCCAAAAAGGTTTGGACACTGTACAAATTGTGAATAAAAACAATGCAACGGTGTGGAAGTTTCAGATTTCAATATTTTATTCAGAATACAACATAGATGTCATAACAAATGTTTAAACTGAGTCAATTTATCATTTTAAGAGGGAAGAAGTTGATTTTAAATTTCATGGCATCAACAAATCTCAAAAAAAGTTGGGACAAGGCCATGTGTGGCATCCCCTCTTCTTTTTTTTATAAAAAAGCAACCGTCTGGGAACTGAGGAGACAAGTTGCTCAAGCTTAGGAATAAGAATGTTGTCCTATTCTTGTCTAATACAGGCTTCTAGTTGCTCAACTGTCTTAGGTCTTCTTTGTCGCATCTTCCTCTTTATGATGTGCCAAATGTTTTCTATCGGTGAAAGATCTGGACTGCAGGCTGGCCATTTCAGTACCCAGATCCTTCTTCTGTGCAGCCATAATGTTGCAATTGATGCAGTATGTGGTCTGGCATACTTGGATATACCTTTCAGCATTGATGGTGCCTTTCCAGATGTGTAAGCTGCTCATGCCACACACACTCATGCAACACCATACCATCAGAGATGCAGGCTTCTGAACTGAGCGCTTATAACAACTTGGGTTGTCCTTGTCCTCTTTAGTCCGGATGACATGGCGTCCCAGTTTAACAAAAATAACTTAAAATTTGTATTCGTCTGATTACAGAACAGTTTACCACTTTGCCACAGTCCATTATAAATGAGCCTTGGCCCAGAGAAAACACCTGCCCTTCTGGATCATGTTTAGATATGGCTTCTTTTTTGATCTATAGATTTTTAGTTGGCGACGCTGAATGGCACGGTGGATTCTGTTCACCAACAATGTTTTCTGGAAGTATTCCTGAGCTCATGTTGTGATTTCCATTACAGTAGCATTCCTGTATGTGATGCAGTGCCATCTAAGGGCATGAAGATCACGCACATCCAGTATGGTTTTCCCGCCTTGATCCTTACACACAGAGATTGTTCCAGATTATCTGAATCTTTGGACTATATTATGCACTGTGCATGATTATAACTTTAAACATGTTGCGATTTTTCTTGGAGAAACTCTTTCTGATATTGCTCCTCTATTTTTTCAGTATTGGGGGAATTGGTGATCCTCTGCCCATCTTGACTTCTGAGAGACACTCCCACCCTGAGAGGCTCTTTTGATACCCAACCATTTTTCCAATTGACCTAATAAATTGCAAATTTGTCCTCCAGCGGTTCCTTATATGTACATTTAACTTTTCTGCCCTCTTATTGCTACATGTCCCAACTTTTTGGAAATGTGTAGCTCTCATTAAAATCTCAAATAAACCAATATTTGGCATGACATTTCAACATTTGATATGTTATCTATATTCTATTGTGAATAAAATATAAGTTCATGATTTTTTTTGGAATCAGGGTTGTACATGTCAACTCACTCCGTATTAGTATTAGTGACATGTATATGCAAAGTTACTTATATAATCTCTGTTGGGGAAGCATCAAAATAAAATGCTAGTAAATATTAGGCGGACAGTCTACTAATAATCTAAAATCTAGAAGTTGACATATAGCTGCAGCGTTATAGCTGCAGGACTATCAAAATAAAGTGTCAATGAAAAATGTCTTTGTAATCTTAAAATGTAATGTTTTGCCTACAAAACTGACGGGATTGGTTGACATCGTCGATCGATTTTATTTTCAATCTCTCACTCCCACAAACACCCTTCTGTTATGTACTCCTTTCTCATGATACTATCAGTTCCCAAAAGCCTCTGCCTATTTGCCCCCACACAATACCATCTTGTGTGATTCATGTTACTTTAAATCTAAGGCTCTTGAATTATTTTTGACCCATGTGCAGGACATCATGTCAACAAAATGTTTGAATTGCACTTTCGAATCATGGATGTGATCATTTAAAATATATCATTGGTTCTGGTAACTTCCCTTCTTTTCATTTCTATATTCTCCTATTTGTGCAAATCTTTGTTCATGGCATGATGGAGGTGACTCACGCTATACTGTCACTGACTGCTGTTGTAATAATGCAGCATGAATGTCATCTCAGAGCCGATCAACAGTAGACCCGGTCCTCTGAACCATGACAGTAGTGCTGCATATTACTGACCACAGCTAAGCAGCCACCACTCAGGGCATTACAATCTATTATTACACCACATCATAGAGTCCACCTGCTGATCCTACTACTCTAAAGCCGTTGGGTTTGAAAGCCTGTTGAAAATTGGTTTTCAGCTCAATGTAAAGATTCTATATTATTATCTGCTGCAATACGTCGTGCATGCGGTGCTCACGATAATCTTTTCCACTGGTCACAACAATGTAGAATCCAGAATATTCATATAAAATATATGGAAGGCACATTCATTAAAGTAGATTTCAATAATGTACACTTGTCCCATAGACTTCCATTCTAAGTGCATAACTTTCAACATATTTTTGGTTTGTTTTTTACAAACAGAGGCATGAGTTGATATTACTGTCAGTTGTAATTGACAGTGAGCCACAGATGCTGTAGATAGAGCGTAACTTATATTAAACGCAGTGATATCATTGCTCAGAAAGTGTTTAGAAAGTGCTCTGAGCTCGCATGACATATGGCGTAATATATTTAAAGTCAAAAGCGATAAGACACTTGGAAATTGTAAGCGTTCTGGAAACATCTGGGGTGTGAAGCTACAGATCTACACTGTTAGATTTGCTAACCATAATAAAACAGCATTGATAGTTATAATTTCTCAACACTAGCTATAACACTTCTTACTATGACTGAATTTGAAACGTGGTTCTGTGTCTGGGAAATTTTGCTTGAAAACAGACATAATTAGAAACTACACAAAAAACAGACATAATGAATTAGTATGTACTACACACACACACACACACACACACACACACACACACACACACACACACACACACACACACACACACACACACACTCAAACACACACACACAATTATAATATATCACACATTTTTAATTGTGGGTTAATCAAAACACCCTTTGCCAACAGGGTAAACTACATGCACACAGTGTAACTGCCACAATTCAGCCAACTTAGGTGCGAGTTGTGTAGAAGTTGATATTTCTGTCATGTCACAAAGCCACAAAAAAATATTAATTTAAACATATTGCAGTTGTTTATTTTTATTTTTTCTAATAAGAATGTTTCCAAAAAAATCATAGCTTTTAAGGGTTAGTTCACCCAAAAATGAAAATTCTGTCATTAATTATTCACCATTTTCCAAGAGCTTTCAGTCCCTCATTTTAAAGCAGTCAAGGTCCAGAATAATAAAAAAGACATAATTAACGTAATCCATGTCACTCCAGATTATTTAAATTTTATGAAATTTTATGAAGCTTTGAAAAAAATAATTTAAAATAATTTAAAAATATTATATATATTTATCACCTGTTTAGTAATTAAAGGGTTAATTCACCCAAAAAATTAATTTCTTTCATTAATGACTCACCCCAATGTCGTTCCACACCCGTAAGACCTCTTCTGTGTTCCTCAAATAAAGGATCAAACGGTCATGATTAAGGATTCAGATCACGTGTCAAACTGGCAAACTGCTGAAATCACGTGACATTGGCGATACGAATCACAAATCAATCTGCTGATTCACAACCGTTTGAATCTTTATTTGAGGTTTGAAAACAAATGTGGAAGAGAAGACAATGCTGAATAAAGTCTTTTTTTTTTTTTTTTTTTTGGACCAAAATGTATTGTCGATGATTCAAAAGATTCTAACTAACCAACTGATGTCACATATGGACTACTTTGATGATGTTTTCATTACCTTCTGGACGTGGACAGCAAGTGGGCATACACTTACTTTTAAAGGACAGAAAGGCCTCGGACTAAATCTAAAATATTTTAAACTGTGTTCTGAGGATGAACGGAGGTCTAACGGGTGTGGAACGACATTGGGGTGAGTCATTAATGAAAGAAATATCATTTTTGGGTGAACTAACCCTTTAAATAAATTGACCTGCACTCTAGTAGGGGGAGCACCACGACACATGCTGTGTTGACTCAAGACCAGAAGTTTTTCTGTTAACACACTTTGGATAATATTATTTTGTAAATAGAGACGTAAATTAAGTTATGTTATTTATTTTTTTGTTGACCGCTGCATGTAAACTATTTCTCAATCCCTTACTAAGCAATGGCTAACATTAGCTGGGTATTTCCATCCTACTTGTTTTCTGCTTGACAGCAATGACGATACCTTTTTTTGGGGGAAATGAAATGTTGCCTTGTGTATATTTGTAATTTTCACGGCAGCTATTCACTGCAGCTATATTATATATAATGCACAATGGTGAAATATAAAAAGATGGGATAGATAAAATGTATCTTTTTTTGGTTTACAGCCAGAACCTGTTCGCATTAATGTTATAGTCTTCAAAGATTTCCTCATTGTGTCCCATGTGATCTTTCTTGTTTGAGGCGTCCCTGATCAAAGTGCCTTCCCTCAGATCTTCTTTATTAGATTTTACACTCGCTCCGTAGGGGAGCAGGAAACAATACTAAACACGGCGCTTTGAGTGAACAGATATTTATTTTCCCACAGATCGATCAAACCTAGCACAAGTGCAGCAGGAAAACCCGTCACTAATTTAAATCAATAAGGCATGTTATAGACAGATATTTTGGTTGATTTGTTTGTGTAAATGCACAATGTAAATTAGAAAATGTGAATCCTCTGAGGTTTGGCAGTTTTGTGATGCGAATCAGTACATTAAATCAACATGTTAATCCAAATATTGTATGTCATAAAAACAAATATAGTTTGAAATGTTCTCTCGCGCTGAGGAAGGGGAGGGCGGATCTGTCCTTTAATTGGCAGGGCAGAAGTTTGCTGTGGGAAGAGTTCTGCTTGAATGAGATCTGGGCATGGCGCCAACGAAGGGAAAAATCTTCTTCGTCTTCTGTCTACGACAGCCGAGCTGTTCGCTCATCATTAGACAAGCCATGCTGAAGATTCCGAATTCGATTTTAATAACGTAGATGTCTTCATTACGACAGCCGTGGTGCCTTGCAGTCGGGTGATAATGTACTTCCTCAGCATTGTGAGATTGTCATGAAAATCCCTCCCTTCTGCTCTATTCACCCCTCAAGAGCAATCAGGTGTTTGTGTCACATTTTGCACAAAACCGACTGCTCCCTTACAGTAACACTGGGTCCGGATCGAAGGGCCTTTCTTTGCCCCTAAATTAGACACAAAACAACCTCTTTGTCATGTGATTGCCTCTTTGAGGGTTTATTGTGCCAATTGTAAATCTTCCAGTTGTTTCTGGTAGCATATGCAAGACCCCACGTTCAGTGTTTCATCCAGGCGGTTCTAGAAAAGCAGCTCGTCTGAGTTAATGCAAAGATCTGGGACATTAATCTCACTAAAACTGTAGCGGAGGGTATTAGAATGTTCTCGTTTTTCTCTGAGGTCAAAAGAATTTGATTGAGGGCTGGGAGACCCAGCAGGGTCCTGCAGCTCATGGCTGCAATCGCCCCTTGGCCCTCAGGCCTGGCCTGGTCTGCATGAATGCCAGAGGTTAGGCTGCCATTTTCCTCCCTGTTGCTGGGTCGCCATGACGACGGATATAGAAATCACAGAAGAGACTTGGGCAGGAAGGGAAACAGACCTAGTGACACGCTGGCACAGATGCATGCGGTTCTTGTGTGGGCTTTGGGAAAGATGGAGTGGATTGGTAAATAAGAAGATAAAGCAGTGCTCAAACTGTTTTAGTGACGTTTGTGAGTAAACAATGTGCTCTGCGCTCTTTGAACAAAGGTTTTGAAGAATGCATTTGATCATCTTGGTCTACCCAGTAGCTTGTAGCTCAATCTGTAGAGCATTGCACATGCAATGCCAAGATTTTAGATTCCCAGGGAACACACCTACTGTTAAAACGTGTACCTTGAATGCATGGATAAAAGCTTCTGCTGATGGCTGGAACCAAAACACTTGTCATATGAGGCGCCAAGCAACTTAGCATTCCAAAGACATTGTGTTGTGAGAGCCATACAAATGGCATGGCTACAGGCGTCCGTTTGTTAGTCTCAAACATGTCAAGAGAGTGTGTAAAAGTTGCACAAAGCATGGGAGGCCTCTACTGGCCGACAATGTCCTCACACGTATGACGTAGCCAGGGGAATAGGAATACAAGCTTTACAAGATCACCAACAGCCAGTGGATTTTATGTGAATCTCTACGAGTAGGATAATGGTACACACCATATCCTAGGAAGGACATGTGCAAATCAAGTCTCAGACTTGTCAACACTAGTGCTCTTTAGTCTCATTAAAGAAATGAGAACCAAGAGTGTTTTTTTCCTTGCCGTTCCTTTCTTGTTAAACTGTAATTCTTTCATGACCCTAAAATGGATGTTCCCCAAACAGTAATCTTCAACAGCACTTTTTTCGGAACAGTTCAATAAGCCTGTCAAAAACTTCACACACTCCATTGAACACTAAAAATCGATACCATTAAACACATCTCAGAAACAAACATAAGCGCATCTCATGAGACTCTGTGAACTCCTATGTTTTTTTATATAAATATATATTTTACAGTTCTGTCAATAACACATTCGGGAGATCTTAAATACTTCATTACGTCTCAAAGCACGAAATTCTCTTATGTTTCCCTTCCACACATCCTTTTGTTCCTTAGCCCCTTCGTCTCACATCGTACACATTTAAACCCAGAGATCTAAAATGGGACACACCATTGTGAGGTGTATCATACATCATATTGAGTATTATCTCCATAACATTAACATAATCTGCTCTTCATGGAACAGGGCAAAGGGTGAGCAGCCAATCAGACGCTTTCACAGTCGCTAACCATTTGCCTTAGCCTTTGTTTCCTGTGAGCATTCCAATTCATTCACAGATGTATAAGCAATTTTTAACCTTTGTTAGGCAGAGGTGGAAGTGCTTGACATAATCTTGCAGAAACAGACTCCACCGTCGGCCAGATGACAGGTCATATTAAGTCCTCCAGCTGAACTCAGGCACAAGCGAGCTAACCTCAAGTACGACCATAAACAAGCGAGACTCCACAGCTTTGTCAGGCAGTCTTATTTAGTCTCCATTCTCTGCCTGAAGGCAATGGAAGTAGGCAGAAGGGAATGTGATTAACTTGGAATAAAACTGCATTTAGTTCCACGTTGTTCTAACATATTGACTACGGTACATTTACTGAGATAATTACTACATACTGTAGTACCAACCTATGTAAGACACTCCATAGTAAGACTACTCCTAAAATAGAAATCACACTGTCATATATTTTTGGTCTAATACACCAAATAAAAGAATGTTAATTGAAGCTTTAATAGTAATCACTGTTTGTTTGCAGCAGAAGTGTGACTTTCTTTTTCAGACCAATTTCTATTTGTCTAGTTACTGTGGAAATTCAATGCGGTCCAAATTGGTATGTGATTCGGTTTAAAGGTGATTTATTTAAGTTTAACATTTCTTTTAGTATCTCTAAATATCATATTTACTACATCGTATTGGTTCTGTCTATAAGCCTTACTTTTGTGTCTAAAAGGTGCATGGCACATAACCTCAAAATCGAATTTATGAAGCACAGTCAGTATGTTCCCTTTTGGGATTAGAGTTCAAAGAATCTTTTTGGCGCCGGATATAAACGGTCCAAAATGTATGGAAAAACCTTAAGACCTCTGAAATGGTTCTATGAAGATTAGGCTAAGCATAAAGTACTACTACATGTGGGTGACCTTGATGCTATCTGTAAGAAAGACGGGATGCTTGCTGGGTAGCTTTTCCTCTTTCCTAAGATTCTTCCAGGCTTTGCATTTGGTGCCAAAATCTGATCCCCGTAGCATCTCCTACAAACATGATGTGTACACTCAGAAACAGGTACAATGCATTGCTAAACAAAGTTACCCTATGGAAAATAAGAGTAGTGCCTAAGATTATGGAAGCCTCATCAACTTAAAGATTCAGAAGTCTTTGGAGCTGAGGTAATTTGCCCTTTCCTACCCACCTTCTCGCTCTCTCCTGCTCTTTCTTTGCCTTTCTCTCTCTCCATCTACTTCCAAATGCTATTCTCTATTAATCAGAGCTCACAGTTCAAACTGGTCTTCAACTTCCTCCCCAATCCGCACTAAGCCTGTCATTTCTGGCTATTATTTACTTTAATGGGCTTTGGCTGATCCCTGGTGCAGTGGCGGAGGGAGAGAATAATACAGCTGAGGGTAGCGGGGCCTTAGACGGTACGGCCACGACTTTGCCTGCAGATTAGCCATGGCAGATGGGCTTTCCAGGGGCTTCCTGTGAGCAGGAGTGTTGATTGAGAGGGTATAATGAGAGAGGTGGTGTCCTCACAATGGAACCAGCCACCTCACTACACCTCTCGCGTCTAAACAACCCCCCAATTCCAGCTCTCTCTCTCAAGACTGCGGCCCCCCTCCCTCAAGTTCCTTTCTTTTTTCTCTCATCCTCTCCCTTTTCCTCTCCCACTATTCCTCCGATCTTTCTTCCATGGAGGAAGTCAGAGCGCAGGAAAGAGCACAAAAGCGACAGTAAATAAGCATGAGTCTTAATCCAGCATTAATTGGTCCTTTCTCAGACTGGGTGTGCACTTTTCGGGAAGTTTTTTTGAGAGTGCTGCAGGTTTCTGGAAGAATACCCTCTGCTTCTATTGTTTACTTAAAAAGCTGATTTTTTATTTTTTTTTCTCTCGAAGGTTGATAATTGTTGGGTTTACTCTGGAGTCTTAGGAATTAAATCTTTTTTTATTGTTAGTGGTGTTGGCTTCTTTAGGATTTATTTTTATTGGGTCTATGTTGACGTTATGTTTAAAAAAGGCAACATAGAACGTTACATTATAACTTGTTCATTTGAAGAAAATTTGTATGCTTAAAGTTTAGGGTGACCATTCTTTTAGGGTTAGGGATTTCAATCCAGGACATAACATTTTAGCATAATTTGTCTTGCACCATTAGGGTGAGGGCTGATAAGAAAATGTGTGTCGTTGCTTTTTTAAACGAACAAAGACACAAATTAATAGTCGTAGAATGAACTAAATCTAGGGACAAGACGTTTATAGAGGCAGAACACCCTGGCAACCACATAGCAACATGCTACAAACTCTACCCTAGCTTCATTTGCATAAATAAATGCATCTTTTCTTTCCTTCAAAAAAAAAAATGCGTTTGCCCAATTTGTTCTTTTGCAACATATTAGAATGGAAAATCCAAGGTCAAAAGTTAACAAGCACTGTCAGAACATAAGGCGAGAAGTGTCTTTGGATTCTTGTGTTTTGGGTTGTCCCAATATCTCACCTGTCATTTGAAGGGCTTTCACTGTGTTTGTGGTACCAAGGCAGGCCCCTGAATTATTGAAGGCCCTGAAAGTCTCCAGGTCAAGTTTGTGTACAAGAGTTGATTTTTTTTATTATCGTGCGATGGTTACTGCTCTCTCTCTCTTCTCCACAGTCTGTTTCCACACAAGAGATGCCTTACAATCCAGCGGCACCAATTATCCCCCTCCTCTCAGCGCTTTTAGCAACTTTTTCAAAACTCCTTTCAGTTGGCTCTTGTCAAGCAATGAAAGAAAAACTAACCACCATGTCAAGAGAACTCAGCTGCCTAGCAACTGGGCCACAGTTTAATTCTGATTTGCTTCAGGTCTTGAGTAATGGAATTGACAATGTTAAGCCAGTCACTAATGTTGTTTGTCACCTCTGAAATGCAAACAAAACTCCATTGTTTTCCAGGGTATTGGGCATGATTGATGTTTGGAGTCACAATGGCATCATTCATTTCGCCCTTGTGTTTTTGCGAGGATTGATGTCATATCTTTTCATGGCATATTAAATGTTTTGGAGGAGCATGAAACTGCGTGGCTTTTCATCTCGTGGAGGATCCGACGCATTCTTATAACTAGTGAAGTTTAATGATTCCATTCAAGTTGTGTCCATTTCACCCAGAAATAATTTAATAAGAACTGGGGCCCTCTGAGAGCCTCTGAGACACGGCGTAATCCGAAAAGAAAGGATAAAAGGAACTTCAGAGAATAAAGCCTTTAAGATGAAAGTTTTTAGCTTCTTTCTTTTCATGACACCCCTTCTTTGTTTGTCGGGCAACTTTTTGTAGGTTTTTGTTTTCGACACACTTTGCGTATAAATATTTTGATCAGAGAAGAGATGCGGTCAACGAGAAATATTTAACTTTTCATGACAATACTATATCTGTTGATAATGAAAGTTCATAAGCATACATGCAGGAGTGTGCATGGCTAAAATATACACACACACACAAAAACATGTTCTTGTTACATGTTACTATAACTAAAACTTATGCATAAATACATGCAACTAAGCCTAAATCAAAACCCAATCATAAACTTTATGTTTATGTGTAGTTAATTAATATTGCAGAGTACTTAAATGTATCATTATACTATAACATGGAGAGCTTAAACACAAACATAACATGAAATATTGTCTTTGTCAATTTTGAAACATTTTTCTAAAACCGTAGGGATATATATATATATATATATATATATATATATATATATATATATATATATATATATATATATATATATATATATATATATATATATATATATATATATATATATATATATATATACACACAAACCTTTTTGTTACATGTGCTTAATCGTAAATTTTGTAAATTGTAAACTGCAAGTTTTACAGCACTTTGTCTTACTTTATATAACTTACAGACGTAAACATCTAAAGCTATGTTCCATTTTCTTGTTCAAAAACTGTGCTTCAAGTTTTGTTTGGTCATTCCATCTTGCAAAATGGCCAGCGCACGTTGAGTGTATATAGTTGAAATATGGCATCTGTGAGACAAAGTTAGGCATTTGCCAAGTCTACATGTTATATGACATTTTATTTCTGGTTCTTGTATTTTAGCATACTTTTGTGTGTGTGTGTGTGTGTGTGAAATACTTTGGTTTGAGGATCGAATAAAGATTCAGGGATAGAGAGCTGTGTACCCAGACAGTTGACTGCTGGATATTTGAATGGCAGATTTGCATGATATGGAAACTGGCAATTTCTTCTGCTTCAGAGAACATTTTTCAAAGGCCCAAATGGCACAATAAGAAAGCCATCCATCACAAAGAAGGGAAAATTAGCAGAAATAAATGGGACTCTCTTTCTCATCCCCTCACTGTCTCGCTGTACGACAGGGTGGACAACCAAGAATAGACGACAATAAACACGGTCACATCAAAGTCCCAGACGGTGGTATTGGAGCAGGCCTCGGCGGGCGATGGGGGAAAATTAAACATTGGTGCTGCTCTATATCAATCCACACAACACTCCCACCACCCAATTCTTCCCGACATGCTTCCTCTGGTTGGATGTTCTGCTGTTACCAGGTGAGTCCAAAGGCGGAAGCTCAGATTTATGTATGTGGGTTTTACTACCCAACACTCAAGCTGGTGTGCCACAACCTACAAGATTTTTAAAACATAATCCACTGGGCAAATAATTTTCCGCCACCCTTGGTTAATGCAAGCCATGGTGATAAACTAACATTTCCTCTTATCTGAGCTGGACAAAACAGCCGCCTCTGCTGCTACACGCCTTTATTATTATTAATTGTCAGCATCCATGTATTCCTTTGTTCGTTTCTGCACGCTGGAATCTTCAAGAGAGTTTAGGTTTTCCACAGCAGCCCTTTGAAGGCTTGTGTGTGATATGCTACGGTCACATTTCTTGGGTGAAACGGAGCCTTTAAAATGTATCAAGCATCTCAAAGATTATTTTAATTGCTTGTTTTGTGGGTTTTCTTGTTTTTCTTTTTGCTTGCCCTGAACAATTTGTATTCAGGAAACATACTCTAATTTCTCTGCTATCTGACCACAAGCATACAATTTACACTTCTGAAATGACGCCCAAAAATCCTTCATAGGGCATGGATTTATTCATAAACTGAAACAGGGTATTGTTATGCAACACTGAGACACACATAAAAAGCCTCAGTGTTGAGCTAGTTTGTCAGTCTGTTGAAGGAAAATGATGGGAATTTTCACCAAAAAATGCTTCAGAATGCATCTTGGCAAAGTTGGTTATGTTTTTAGTAAGCTATATTTTGTAAAAAGGCATCTAATCACAGACAACATCCCAGCAAATATGTAGTAAACAAAAAATCTGGACATTTTCTGAAGCGATGCCCCCTCAGCGTAAACTTACAGCACTGTTACCATCTGTCCTTAATGAGAGCATTACTTCCTGTTTTCCATTTCCATGCAGTATTGTGTGCGCCCTATCCATTTACATAATTGCTGAAAGATTTTTGTCTAAAACTGATATCCAAGTGAATGTCATTGGATTGAATTAAAGCGTAAAACAACAGAAGAAAAGGCAAAAAATAAAATGAAGATGTTTGTGAAATTAGTAGCGAAGCATATCTAATTTTTTTTTCTCTCTCTTTCTCTCTCCGTCTTGCATGGCCCTTAGTAACCTAATCAGGGCTGGCTTTATCTGGTAATCCACATTTAAACTTTAACCTGTAGGGGGGCTCTTTGTGCTAGTTAATGTAAGCATAAAGGCAGACCGGCCTGAATGACTAATCAGATTAATCATATTTCACAAGACTAAAGAGCTTCTCTAAAAGGCGGCAGAATTAGGCCTACATCCATCTGAGGGTGATGGGGGGAAAGAAGAAAAAAAAAAAAACTCAAACGAAACAATTGTATCCCTGACAAAATGATGGCTTGGAATAAATTAATGTTCAAAAGGCAAGTTTTTAATCAGCTCAGCTGTCTAAAGCTTTACATACTCAGGGCTTTTAGGTCATATTAGACAATAACGCTAGCAAATGACAAAACAGAGTCTGGGATCAATGTGCATGTTTTGACCTCAAAGGGAATGCAGATTGTATAATAAACTTTACAGTTTAACTGACTTCATCCATGGTTTAGACACACAACCTATTTTTAAAAAGGATTTAGCTAAAATTTTACTGATGCTATATTAGCATTAGCATCTTGACTGGAGAAAGTTAAAAGCCTAGAGACTTTTCAACTGTATCTTGTTACAAGGAGAAAAACGGCGCGTATAGCTACATGGTAGGCTAAAGTGGCTGGTGTTGTTTCTCTCAACTCTGTTTACTAATGAATATTCATGCTGGTGTAAATGTGAGCTTCTTAAACTATGCATTATTTATGACAACACACACGTTTCACTTTGTCAGAGGGAAAAGTCAATTACCTGTCAAAACGGCAAAATGCTAAATGGTGCAATTCACGTGAGAGCGCTATATCAAGAGCTGTGTAATTTTTAGCTGTTTTCCTTGTGTCAAACATCTGTTGACAGAGCGATGCGCTTTCTGTAAGAGGGACGTTTTGCCTTTAAGTAGGAAATAACGTGACACGTGTAAAGACTGCATTCTCAAATCTGTACTCCTCTGAGCAATAATATTAAGAAAAATGGAGGAACATGAATATGCTCTTTTTCTACAATGCCACAAATGATCTGTAATTTATCACAAATGAGGGAAAAGGCTGTATTTAAATGATCTAATTGCAATCGTAGAACTTTTCCTGGCACTTGCGCATAGAGACAGCAGCAATATGAAAAACACAGGCTTTGCGTCCAGGCCAGAAGGAACAGAAAAGCACGTCACTTTTCTACCGTCACCATATCAGCTATAATTTTCATTCCATTAGGATATGGCACATGCTATAAGGGTTATCATATCAAGCAGTCGAGCATGTAGTCCTCATTTTTTCACATACAGCAGACTCTCTGACAATTGTTCTCTTGTCTCTTGTCGTACATGACAAGCCATGTTAGACATGTTCGTATACATTATATTTTTAACCTCTGGGATTTAAATGTAAAGTTTGACGTATGCATGAAGAGCTTCTTTCGGGTCTTACGATTGTAAGGATACACATTTTGAAAAGGATGATTTGAGTACTCTTATTTGAACTGGTTTATTTTCTTATATATTTGATTTATTGTATAGTTTATTATATTATTTTATTGACAACAGCATTTAACATACAATATAAGGTAATTGGAAGTTTTTTTTTTTCAATGTGTCTGTGTTGTTTATTTTGTGAATAAAGTTTTCATATTCCGTATTACATACTTTCTACAAGGAATTATATTTATGGGGATCGCATGTGCTCGCAACATGTATTAATTCTCTCAAACATGACACAGAAAGCGGGTTAGCAGAGGGCAAGTGTGGTCCAAACAGTTGGGTGGCACAGTCAGGTTGTTAGTTATACAAACGCACCGGTTCACTCCTTCACAACAAGGGTAATGTCCACCTCCCAGTGGCTCTTAACTAGGGTTTGACTCCATCTAGTGGTTCACTGAGCTTCCTTCAGTCCTGAGTAACTCCATGACCACTAGGCCTTCACAGAGCACACACACCATCATTTACACACACTCACAAGAACACAATGCCCTTTCTATTCACTAATCCTGTGTTTAACATCTACAGTAATTTCCAATTAAAAACCAATTAGGAGTAAATTATGTACTTAGAGATTTACAGAAGACCTTTGCTTTTGAAAAAAGGAAGGGATCAAAACTATTTTAGGAGGTTAGCCCTGTGATGAAAGTGATGGCATGGGCTATCTACATGAACATATGAGCTTAGCCCATCCTCCAAATCTTGGTATTATCCTAATTCACAAAAATAAAGTTGTCGCTGTCATTCCGATTTTCTCTACTTTTCAAAATTGGAATGAAGTTGCCTCCATGTCCGTTAATCGAGCAGATTACTTTATGTAAAGAAACAATCTGGAAGATTTTCCCTCATAATCGTGTAATTGACCCCCTCTCTTTGGTCGTATTTGACAGGGCAATTTCCACACTTATTAAGGTTCTGACACACTTGAAGTAATCGTATTAGTGCTTTCTATAAATTATCCTAATATTGTGTATTAGCATGTGTGCACTTCATGGTAATGGAAGGCCGACGTATCCAACATGCGATGTCTCTATCATCTGTATTCTAAAGAAGAAAAAGACGTAGCTGGGAACAAAAATTAAAACAGGCCTCTGGACTTAGTCAATCATAAAATTACTCATCACCTTCCCCTAGTCTTAAAAAGAAGCCCGCTTCGCACCACAGCTCGGATCCGCAAACAAGCTATCGCAAAAGTGGTGATGATGTGAGCACGCTAGGCTAGTAAAGAAATCTCCGATTTCATTACATCAAGGTAAAACGCGTCACCGTTGGACCCCTGGATCCCAGGGCCTCTTGAGTGAAACCTTCGAAGCATTTCAAACTTTTTTCCAGCCTTTAGTGATGCTTAACAGACTTGACATTTTGCCCAGCCGGCGTCTGTAAACACTGCAAAGGTAGTGAGGACGAAGTTGCAGTGTAATAACTCACTAGTGCAAAATGAGACCGCTTGCTGGGCATGCCGGAGGGAAGAAACAGTGCGGCCCTCCTCAAGCCGCTCCCCTCTTGCGAGGAATGCTCACTCTAGAAGCTAGCTTCTAGTTAGGGTCCTGCCACATCCTGGTACTTTTATCTATGACCTTTGACCCCGGGCACATCTGGAAACTTAGTTGGAGTCCAAAAGATGAGGATGTTTTCTTTACTTTTCTTCAAAACCTTTTATGGAAGACAGCAATGTTTTCTTCTTTCCCTCAATAGATTGGTCTTTCTCAACGCGCACGCGTGTAAAATGGTTGCACTCATTATGAACTCCTGCATATGGAGTGTTTGGGCAGAGAGTGCATGTGCAACTGGGACGGTCTAAGACAGAGTAGACCACATCGTTGGCCCGGGGCTATATGGTTTCAAGATCTCAAAAGGGCAGATAAACATCTCAGGGAGGTTCAAGGTCCAGGAATACAAGGCCTACGAAGCTTTGAAATGCCGTGATGGTCTTGCTTAATAGAGTCAGCGCACATGGCCAAGGCAAACACACTATTGTGGGATATTTTGAGACTTACATCTGTGATCAAACACATCGGTTGTTTATTTAGTTAGCTCATGGAGATGAACTGGACCCTCTTGCTGTTAACCGGTGCAAGATGGCTCCATCACCACCTAGAGGCCTTCCAGAAAACTGGAATCGGTTTGTTTGTGCTGCACGATTTTGAAACTCAAAAACCACCGACAAGAGTTTTTGGATTTGTGGTAACTTGTAAACACACCAAAGTACACAATGGGGTGCATTTGAGAGTAGGTGAATGTGTGCCCTCTTGAACCGAATCTGTTTTGGCACCTCTTGAGAGACCTGTTGGAGCCATATGCTTAATGACATGATCTGAAAATGGAATCATGGAGACAGATGAAATGATCGTAGCGGTGCTGTGATCAATCATATCTCATTTTGTGGTGTTGGTTTGGGCTGAGGTTTGGATGGAAAGGATAGGTGGATGTGGGAACTCCATGCCTGTAAGATCACCATGATGGCCGCCCAGAGGATGTGGAATCCTTTTTAGCCAGCACAACTGATTCTTTATATGGGCTTCACGCAGAGCAGGCCAAGGCCGTAACTGCAGCCTCGTTTGACAAAGGTGACATTTACTAGTCGTTTCTCTCATGCTGGTCTTCCATGATTCTCACGTTTCTGTTTCTCTGCACCATCTTAGGGCATTTCTCCTCTGCTTTTACAGTGCTCAGAAGTCAAGCTGGGCGTAGCGACACAGTTCACTCTCAGAGTTTCAACAGACATCACATGTAGGTCTCTAAGGTTGTTTGATTCACTTGAAGGTCCTCGAGGGAATATTTACACCTGTCTATCAGAGTCTAAGAAAGATTATCTCATAGGTCTGGTTATGCCTTGGAGGTCTAGTGTGCTCATATTGAGTCTCAGGCGTATTTAGTTGCGGAAGAATATGCTATAATTCCCTTGGATACTGAAAACACTCCAGGCCTAGTGTAAAAGTTTTAAAAGGGGAAGTGAATGGTACCCCTAAACATATTTATTTAATATCATGGGCCTGACACTTTTATAGGATTATGCATATAAATTTGACTTCTAATGATTTAAATTTAATATAAATCACTGAATTGGTTGATGGTTATGAAAAAGAGAGTCTTTTATATCATTGCATTGGAATTAGTAAGCAAGTCCAGTTGACTGCCAGAACACCCCTCATAAACTGTCTAATAAAATCAGTAAATAATAACCATCTCAATTTATACATTTAACATTATTCTGGTATTTTCTGTGCAGAAAGACCAACATTGTCATGAAGTTTTTGCATTTTTTTTTTTTGGTCCACATTGATCTACTATTGCAAACTATTTTATATTTACCACCATTAAACAGCACTTAAAAACAAAATTAAGTCTGGTTTGTCACTTTACATGGATAATTTATCTTTATGTATATTCAGACTGTTCGGCAATATACTCTGCAAATTGGGCTTTATTCATATAGTCAAAAGTATTGACTTGCTATGAAGAAATTAATGTCATGAAAAATTAATAAAATAATTAAAATTAAGGCTACACATCAATTTCCTTTAAGTAATGCACAATGCATATGCAATTTCAATGAGTTAACTTTTTTATTTTCCTTAAATAAAGCTAAATAATCACTTGTATATGTCCTTGGTACAGTAATTACATAGTAATTATACAATGATGTACTGAGTAATGTTAATTAACATCATGTACATTAAATTGTACTTTTACTGTAAATTAATAAACTTTTATTATCGTACGGACTGCTACAATTTCCTGCTTATGTTGCAATATCCCCAGTGGGTTGTGCATAACTGCAAGACAAACTGGAGTCTGATTAACATTTATGCTGAACAAGGGTTGTATGATTTCAGTTGAGCTAAAGCATTTACACAACATTTTCAAAAGACAAATTGGGAGTTCAGTCTTACTGCAAATTGAAATTTGTAAGTGTATGTTCTCATTCTGTGTGCCCGTTCTCTTTCAGACTTTGACACTTGCAGTCACAAATCTATTTTATGGCATGGATTAATCTGATATGTTGAGGCAAAGTGATTTGTTTAATATCCAAAAGTAACGCGTTGCATGACATAAAGCCATGTGTGATGTTTCTGGTTTCCCAGATGTATGATTCATTACCTGGTAGTAAGCCCTGGTACATTTCACATATCGTTAAGCTTTAGGTTTTTACTCCAGTTTAAATAGCTTCGGTTTCCTCTGCGAACACCCTTCCCTGTAAAATAAATAACTATATTTAATGAGATATGAAATGCATACAAATGTCTACTGTCTTCACGGTTAATTGCAACTTGTCACCCAAAGCATTTGTTGATGTATTGCTTATGCTGGTAGGTTTTTCCAACTTCAGAGTTTCACTACTTATATCTACAATGTATTCAGTGTTTCACTTGCAGATATAACTATAATTGTGGTAAATAGCCTTATTAAGATATATTAAAAATGCATATGTGTTAATAATAAATATTTTTAAATATGCTGTTCGGAAAGATGACTGCTGATTTATCTTCATTGAAGACCCTGTGAAATGCATATTTTATTTAAACAACAAGATGAAATGGGGAAATTCTTCAAACTTTCTAATTCATGTAACGTGATTCAGGTTAAGACAAAGTAATGGTAACATAGTTCTCTTTTCAAACAGTTGTTCCTAAAGTTTCCTGTTGACTGTTTCCCGTGTGTGTCTGTGTGTGTGTACTACCTCATTAACTCTTGTCTGTACCATGTCTTCTCCATTGATACATTTCTCCTAAATTATACTTTTTACAAAGATTAACTGTCAGCAGCTCTCATTACCAGATTCAAGGATAACACAAATACTTACATATTTTCAGGCAGGCTATATGATCATGTAACATGACTTTTGCCTTTCAGAGCAAATGAGCTGCTAAGAATGCTTAGTGAAGCCAATGCATAGAAATAAACAGAAGACAAAACTTAGGCGGAACGACAGACCCGGCTCTTTTCACAGATAAGAGCAATAGAGAGAGAGAGAGAGAGAGGGAAAAAGCTTAAACAAGGCAGAATCAAGGACTTCTGTGTGTCGTGTTTATTAGAGACCCCCTGCTCTACCTCCAGTGTATGGCGCTGTCAATGGAGGAACAGCAAAGCGTCAGATCGGGCCAAGTAGCATATCTGCGTCCGCATAGATTAGAGGAGGTCATGCCATGCTAATGAGAATCATCGCTATCAGCCGATAGCAAAAAATACTAGCTAATTGCTACGCTTGTTTACAAGACAGTGCGTCCTGAATCAAAAGGTTAATTATATCTGAAACTGACTACTTAATTTGCAATTTGACCCCATTGCTTTGGTTCTCCGAGCGTTTATCTCGCTCATTCTCCTGTCTCTGTCTTTTTTGTGTTTGGTTTCAGACTTTTTCTTCCTCTCCCTCAAAGGAACATGGTGACAAAAAGGCAACATCCAGTTATGGCTGCCTGCATGTTTCTTGATAAGCTTCAGGCACTGACACCAGCCTATTACTTTCATTCTCAGGAAGTGCCATAATTAGCAAGCACCATCAGGCAAAAGAGTTAATGCCACAGAGGACGTATTCTTCTCAAAGTTTTTCTCACCCCGAAGGTTTCCCATAGCTCAGGCAGTCTGTTAGCTCACCCTGAAATTAAATTTGTTTAGTTGCTGTGGAACATCAACAACAACACACACAAAAAATTAACAATATGTTAGCTAATTATGCTAATGTTCAATTGTTCTCGCATGGTGATATGTCGAGTAACGGAGGCGTTTCTCTTCCACGTTGTCATGAGCTGGCTGTAGGCCAGGACTCTACGCTCTCTCTCTCTCCGTCGTTCTTCACCTGAAGGCAAGAAGACAACTGTCTCATTCATCCTGCCAAAGTCATTACTGTGCGTGAGGAAGAAGATAAATATTGTTGTAGATGCCCAAGTTTCCACAAATGAGATTCTTCCAGCCAGATTACTCTAGCAAAGATCGGCGGCCTAAGCTGAGACATGGATCTTAATAATATGGTGTGTTCATGCATTACTGACTTGTTCAGTGGAAATCATTGGCTACTATTTCAACCAAATGCTTTTCATTTACTCATCCTCATGTTGTTACCACCAGTGTTTTTTTAGATTTTTTAAAGAAGTCTCTTGTGCTCACCAAGACTGCCTTTAGGCTATTTAAAGGGCGACTCCAGTGAGAAATGATCATAGGGGTAATTAGTGAAAATTGAATGTAAAGAGTTTTATCTCTAAAAACAGATTAGCTTATAACACTTCTATGGGGCACAGGGTAGTGAAATTAAATCGCTAGTTAATACCACTAACAAGGCTCAAAATAGCCTCACACTAACACGGTAGCATAATCAGGGATCCTACATGCAAACCGAAGCATTGAGGACAGTGCATTACGTGTTCACGGACAGGTGCCATCTTGGAAAACAGTCTCGACTAGTCGAGTGACGAACGGTGTTCTAAGTGAGCTGGTCGATAGGAATTAAGTTTGTGAAATCTAATTACATGGACATTTTTATTTTTATTTATTTATTTTCTCTGTTGCATTCAGTATCTTCAGTGCTTCCGGAAACAAAGGACCATATGATATTCCAAGTCATAGTTTATCACTTAGGTGGTTTGACTCATCAAGATGGCGCCTGACCGTGAACAAGTAATGCACTGTCTTTATAAAGTATCTTCATGTTAAAGTCTTCATCTTTGCATGTAGGGACCCTCATTATGCTACCGTGTTAGTGTGAGGCTATTTTGAGCCTTGTTAGTGGTATTAACTAGTGATTTAATTTCACTTACCCTTTGCCCCATAGACAAGCGTCTGAGAAGCTAAACTGTTTTTAGAGATAAAACTCTTTACATTCAATTTTCATGAAAACGCATCCCAGAGAATGATCTACTCGGTAACCATCTGTTAATTGTTGTCCTTTGTTGTCCGGAGTTGTCATTTAATCAAACATACAGTATATTGTGGAATCATTTTGACTGGCAACATCATTCACCTTTCATTTTCCTTTTAGGGATAATAGCAGCTGGAACATTCAGCTCCTTTTGTATAAAAATATGGATTGAAAGAATGTGAGGGTGAGTAAGGTATGACAATATTTTTTTTTGGGGTGATTAATCAGAGGTTAAACCCTGATGACTCTCATGGCTCACTCAAGGAAACAAATGGTGTCTATAAAACAAACTTTAAGGGCTTTTGAGACTTAGGGCCCTATTGTAACGATCTGTGCAAGCCCGATCTCATGAACATCCGTATAAATAGTACGAGTGTGCAATCTCGTGGAATATATACACCAAAATGAGTTTTGGCATGCATATGGTACGTGATTTTTTGCGTGCATATGATACGCACTTTATGGCGTATTATACGTATGAACCCCCCACCCCGCCACCCTAATCCTACCCAAGAGCGTGTCATATGCACGCGATAAAGTGCGTATCATATGCAACTAATTATGGCGTATCCATTCCACGAGATTTCACACTCGTACTATTGATACACATGAGATTGTGTTGTCTGAGTGGATGGTGCAGGTGGACTTAGAATACAAAATACAATACAAGGAATACAAAACAAATACAAAAGAAAACAAAATACAATAAAAAATTATACAAAACAAAGCAAAAAATTTTGTTCGAATACAAAACAAGGTCAACGCGCCAGGCACATGCTCCAAAAGGGTTGTACTTAGTCTCTTAATGAGTCATGGGTGTGTTTTGGGCATAACATACAATAATCCAATCAGAGTCTCATCTCTAACATTTAAAAGCCGCGAACGAAACACAGAACATCACACAAATATATAAAATAACATTTTGATAAATAAACCTAAAAAAATACCTTCCTAGAGAGGAAAAGAACACTTTGAGTGCGTTTATATGCATGTTCTCAAGCCGATTGTGCCTGAAGGGGGTCACACACCGGACTGAAGCTCAGCGCCATGTCTCAGATAACACTTCAGGCAGACGTGAACATTATATATGCGCCGCCCGCAAGCTGTTAATTGTTCAATTGACAATTGTTCATTGTTCAATTAAAATGTTAAAAGTCAATTTTCAATTGACTTCTGACAGAAGAGCTGCACGATGAGTGTATCTTGTAGCACAGGGTGAAATCAGTATGTACATTCACGATTTGAGGGAAATATACATTTAATCGCCGCAGACAGGCATCGAATGCTGCTGTCGGTGTATATGTATTCGAATTTTAAAGGCATGGCGCGTCCGGTGCGAAGCTCAGTTCCCTTAAAGGGGCGATCACTCAGCGCCGCGACACGTCTTTATAACACTAATATTGAGCACCCCCATATTGCCAAAATGGTATGATCCTCGTTTCATAACACCCGCAAAGATTCGACCATGAGATCAGTGCTCGAATCCGGTCCTGCATATCGATGCATCGAATCTTCGACTATTAGGGGTTACCCCTGCTACTTACATTGCGGAATTTGCGATGGGAAAGACTGCAGAGAGGAATCCTTTTATTTTTAATATTTTAAAATGTTTGTGCACCCTGTGTGCACACTCTGAAGAGTGTACGCGCGATGTGCACCCACCTATAGGTGCATATTACTAGCGTGCCCTTTAAATAACTTTAAGAGCAGGTTTATGTTTATCAATGGTGCAGTCGTTACACCGGGTTTATGATAGAGCCCTAAATTTCTCATTTAACCTATTCAAGTGTGTGATGACAACTTCAGTCAATATGAGCTGGAACGCAGTAGTCTATGCATGTCTTGGACACAATATATTTATTATGTAACTTTATGTACCATTTTACATGGACATTAAAGCCAGCACAAAGAGTAACATCTTAATGTAGATGTTTCTGTCGCTCTGCATAATCAGGTCTTTGCTAACTGAATATTCCAAGAACCAACCCATCAGAGTATTGGTGTATGTTTTAAATCCCAGATTTGAAAGGAGTAGACTTATTGTCCAGACTGGTGTCTTAGTGAAGACATCTGTTCGCTGGTGTAAATTACATGTCACGCACAATAAAAACTTTAAATAGAGACCGCAGGACGTTCGACGGAGAAAAGATCTTATGGTATCCAGCAGCTTAAGTGTTCGAAAAGCCCAGCTGAAACATCACTGCTCCAGAAGCCCCAAATCACTCGCTCATTCTTGAGCTGGATGTAGCGACAGCGCTGTTGTGTGTTTGTAACCCCGGTCATTGATGCTACAGCCCCTCTTTCCTCCACAAACGGGGTAGAATGGTTGAGAGAAATCTGAACGAGCCGCAGTAAAACCTGAGCATCCGAGCTCGCTCAAGCAATGGCCGTCCTTAACGATACTCTGTAGGGCCTCCTATGGTGCGAGCCCATATTTATGTTGGCAATATATGCAAAAGAATTAAGCCAGTAAAACCTCACGGCCACACAAAGCTCTCATTAACTTAGAGGGGCCTCTATTCACTGTGACCCCCTTTATTTATGCTATGTGGATAGAGATGGAAATCCTCATCGCTTTTAGCCATTCTTTTCTGCTTTCACACAATATTTTTCTTCCACGCGTCACTTTGTACTTGCAATCAATAGACTGGATTTATTGCTGGAAAAAATGCCCTTTTGTTTTGATTGCAGTTGAGTGATACTGTGTCAATATCAGGGGTTGTTTTTCTGCTGTGCAATAGTCTCGTTTCTGGAGAACAAGAAAGCATTGGGAGCGCGGCTGTGTTGTCTGTTACATGCAACGCAACGATGACCCACTGTGTAACAATACAGACATAAAAGCTTTGCTTTTTATTTTCCATCACATTATTCATCGATCTAACAATGATGCAATATTTTGTTGCTCAAAAATGTTTCATTTTATTACAACACACCAATGTAAAATTGTTTTAAAATGGCGTATGCTTGAAGTATTTTCCAGACTGCACCTGCTTTAAAATTGACCATGTTGACATTAATGATCATTATGAAATGAAAAGTGAGGCCAAGCTCCTTAACTGTTGGAATCATTCATACGCAAGGAGAAATAGAGTGTCGTACTAGCAATGACCTTTGACCCCAGCATATAAGCTGCCTGCAGTTATAGAAGATGGAAAGTTTAAAGGGCAAAGGTCAAGTCTGACAGCATCATGTGTCATTTAAATTTTTATGTGTCCTCAAAGTAGCAATATGTTGCCTATAATGTAAATAAGCCTCACCATATGTGTGTGTAGCTGAATTGGATTGTGTTTATGTTTGTGGCATAAATGGAATAGCATGTACAGTAGGGGTCTCGAGACGCATTCAGGTTAAAATACTTTTAACTTGACATGGAGTCTTAAAAACTCAGCGCTTGTGGCATGAGATGCTAAAAAAAAACAGACGCAACACGACAGCCAGAGACGTCCATCTGCTGAAACAGTTTAAAAATAACACAACAGAATACAAGAACACATACTGTTTGGATGCACCCTTAGCCGTGTGTAAACACATATTTAATAATTCTTATTATCAGTTTTCTGGCTGTGAAGAGGTTTCTCATTAGAGCATTTCATAAAATTGTTGTTTAACATCTCATTGAGCAGTTAGAGTGGTACTCCAAAATGGGCTTTCAAAAAAACGTGGCTGCCTGTGCAGTAGAAAGTGCGGTAACACTAATTGTACAGTTACATATGTTACATGTACTTACCACAGTAATAACAGAAAATTATGCATAATTACATGCAACTAATTCTCAACCAAACCCTAATCCTACTCTAACCCTATAGTAACTACATGTTGTTAATTAATATTACTCAGTACTTATATATAAGTGTGTCTTGTATTGTTCCCGGGTGCAAGAATTCATAGAGCAAACGTTTAGTGAGAGTGAGTTACTCTCGGTTTCCAGTGAAGGATCCAGTGCATTGTAAGCAGTGGCTGTAGGCTGCAGAGATTCATAAATAAGGAGAGAACACTGCAACGGAAAATCTGAACATTTCTATGCATGTAGTCAACACTTTAAACTGGAACACCACGAACACAATGTTTAAGGATAAATAGAGGGGGGAAACTGAAAGCAACTCTTTCAGTTTCGTCCGACCTCGCAATGCAAAACGCTGTCACGTGCGGGTAATAACCTTCTGTTGATTGACAGTCTGTGGGCTGGGATAAAGATTTTCATGAAAGCCCCTCGAGCCCAGGATATGTAAACTATGACTTCATTTGTTCTGTTATAGTTACTATCTGAGGTATAACGTTCTGGTTTAAATTGACTTAATTCTTTCCCTGCCATTAACAGAAATGTCCTTAATTTGTGAGAAAACGCTCCTTCGCCATTGACAGAATTTTCCGGCTTTCTGTGTTTTCACCGTTGTATGGCCCTGTTACACATCTTCTGAATGAGTACTAAATCTCCTGATCAAAACACAGGATGAGAAGATGCAGAAACAAGTGAATTATGAATATGTAAATTAACGTGATTACCAACATTAAACAGCATATAAATAAAAACATTAAATGTCGACTCAGGACGAGCTATAGGGCTGTGAAGCTTTGGGGTGTTGATGGATTTGATCTACTGCATTTGTGTTTTGATCCGATCGAGGCGTAGTCTTTGACAAAAACTCAAAAACTTGTTCAAAATGTTGCTTTTTTATGAAACTTATCCACAAGCAAGAAAAGGCTTGTGCACAATTCAGAATTGAATTGAGAATGACTCCTAAATACCAATTCAATTATTGAATTTGAATTGATGTCAAAAACAGTATGTAGAATTACACTTCAAATTTGAATTAAAGGAAGCAGAATCGAAATTAAAGAAAAATTCAAAGAAATTCATATACATCTTGCCATAGCAGCTTCCTCTGCACCTGCTGAGGGAATCTTTAGTGTTAAACAAAACATTTGAGGAGTGATTGAGAATTAGATGCATCAGTGTTGCTCAGTGAGTTTTGCATTTGAATTTATGATAACTGTATTTACAACAACTTTTGTGTTATTTGATTACTTTGAAATTAAATAACATTGGAACAAAACTAATTAAACAACAATGAAGGGTTAATTCATTTAAATCGATCATTATCTGTATTTTAAAACAATATGCAGGGTTGAGGAGTGACACAAAAAAAAAAAAAAAAAATCATGGGTCTTGTAATTTTCACAAAAAAAAAAATGAAGGTGATAATTAAAAATAGTGTGTATTTTTCTTAAGAAAATTGCGGTTCAGACTTGTATAGAAATAAAACCAAGAGATACACTTTTCTAATTTTTTTTTGAAGGAAATGTAAGCAAAATTTTGAGGCTTGAATTGAGGAACCGGTTAAGCGATCAACATTAAGGAAAATAAGGTTACTTATTTATTTTAAGAGAATTAGCTCAATTATGCAGTTTTATTTAGAGAGACCATTGTTAGTTCCCATCATGCTTTGCATATGGCTGGAAATGGAGATTAATATTGAAATGAAGTGTTGTTTAATGTGTTTTTGAGTGAAGGGAAACCTCTGTTAAGGTATAATGTTCATTTATGTTTGACATTTGAAAGAATTACTGTTATGTTGAAGTTTTGACCGTTACCATTGTGCAGAAGAGTAGAGCTTATGGTTAGGTTGTGATGTGAATAACTTATCATTATTATGAAGAATGGTGCTTTGTTCAGTGAGCAATAATTTTGCTAATGCTAGTGCAAGAACAAGTTTATTTTTACTTTTGCCAGCATCAAACAGACTATTAATCGAATAACATAACTGAAAGTCAAATATAAACAGGTCCTTTCCATTTACTCGAATATATATATATATATTTCAAAATCAACTTCAATTAGAAAAGAACATTCCACTAATACGATTTAATTCATCATAAAACTGCTGAAATATAATGTAATATTTTTATTATTATGTAATATACCATATTTTTAAAGTAGATACTGTGTAATATTTTTACAGTGTAGATGCGTGTAATTAAATTGTGTTATTAAATTACAAAATGAATGCAATTGTTGTATTACTGAGGTAAAATGTGTAATTCAATTCACTAATCATATTAAAAGGCAATTGGTTTGCATTGATAAAGTAATCCAAACCACATTTATAATGGGTAACTTATAACAGTAAGCAATGACATTTCCAAAGTAACCTTCCTAACACTGAATGTATGTGAGATTCAACACATTCTTTCTGTTGTGTGACTGGAATTTCTTTGAATTATCATGAATTTAATTCTACTTCCTGTCATTCCAATTCAAATTCCAATTCAACTTCCTGTGGGGCAGAGTCAATTCAATTCAAATTCCAATTCATGAACTGAATGGAGGCCAATTTTGCACAAGCCTGAACAAGAATAAAAGTTTTTTTTAATTAATTAATTAATTAATTTATTTATTTATTTATTTATTTATTTATTTATTTATTTATTTATTTATTTATTTATTTATTTATTTATTTATTATTGTTGTTGTTGTTGTTGTTTAAAAGCATTCTTCTTTTGATATATTGAATGTTCAGGTATTCATACACAGAATATAGTGGGGTGCATGACATTTTTGTGAAAATGATTAAAAACACTTGACAAAAAAAATAAAATAAAAATAAAATAAAATAAAATAAAAAACACTCTGGCCGGGGATAATGTACTCCAACATGTTGACTTTTCAACAGATACAGTATAGCATTTATACTCTTTTTCTTCTGGGGAGAATGCAACTTCAAGAAGGAGAACAGAAAGTCTTGTTGATAATATGAAATAAGCTGGGCTCAGTTTGATCTGTTTGATCTGATAAGGGCAGTTATCACCACCACTTTCCAATCATGTGGCATTCTTGAGCCAATCATAGTCTGTTTCACAGTGTGACTCCACCCACTCTGACTTCTCTGTCTCTTAGGTTTGTCTCATGTCCAGAAATATGTGATCTGTGGAATTGTTACCCGTATCTTGCACACACACACACACACACACACACACACGTACTCACTCCCCTCTAAAAAGAGCTCTCAGCTTCAGCGGGCGGTCTGAGCGCTCCTCGTAAAACAAACAGAGATCTTCTGAACGTTTTACCTGCTTGCCTCTGCAAAAGCAGCAGAAATACGGCGGAGGACTGAAAACATTTCCTCCCACAGGGCAGGAAAAGGGCATAAAACAGAATATTATCAAATAAAAAAGTGAAATAAAATCACAAAATAGAATTTTACACACTGCTGATACCTGATACAGTACATAAAAATGCCGCAAAAACTTTTTCTCCAGAAGATCACATGAACACATAACTGCAAAAAAAAACATTGGGGAGTAACTAATTGGAGTGAAATGTTTTTAGAAATGGGATTGTACTGTAGCTTTTTGATAACAAGCTACTTTTTCCAACAGTAAGTGGTGCATTGCTTGTTATTTTTATTGTTGATTTGTGTTGCGAACTCGGGAAAAATAACTAAGTAGCAATGGATAGATGTATTCATTTTCGATAGTTGTTTTTTTTTAGGTTGGATGAAATAAGTGAACCACTTCAAATAAACTATTAACATTTTTTTTTTTAAATTTATAATAATGTACATTTACATATATTAGGACTGTCCCTGACTAAGGATTTACACATTCGAATCAGAATTGTGGAATCTTTCTATAGTCGACTGATAGTCGAATCATCAATGTGTGTGTGAATGGGTTGGGAGGGGCACGACACTATCCAGCAGGAGGGTAAAACTATTTTTATTTTACTTTACTGCCACTGCCCACTGCACACAGCAACAACTTTTAATAATGCGACCAAAACTGCCTGCCAACTGACAGACGAACTGACAATGGCTTTCTTATTTAGGCTTCAATAAAAGGTAATGTGGTGGATAAACATTCGTAAAACGTTTTATCATAACATTCTAAAGCCGTGATCGAAATACAGAACATCACACAAATATATAAAAGAACATTTTGATAAATAAACTTTAAAAAAATACCTGTCTAGATTGGTGCTGAGCTTCACATCCCGGTACGAAGCTCAGTGCCCTTAAAGGGGTCGCACACCGGATGTGAAGCTTAGCGTCAAGCCACATCTTTAAAATATTGAGCACCCCCATATTGCCAGAATGGTATGAACCTCGTTTCATAACAGCCGCGAAGATTCGACTGTGAGATCGGTGGTCGAATCCGGCTCCGCATCTCGATGCATCGAATCTTCGACTATTTGGGGTCACCCCTAAAATATATAATAATACAATTAAATTGTATGCAAAATTGTATACATATACTGTATTGCCAAAAGTATTGGAACACCCCTGCAAATGGCCACATTACTAAATATGTTGAACAACTTGAACAACAGCAACTCAGCCATGAAGTGGTAGGCCATGTAAAATCATGGGGTTAGCCCATGCTAAGGTGCACAGTGCGCAGAAGTTTGCAATTTTCCGCAGAGTCAATAGAAACAGATCTCCAAACTTTGTGACCTTCAGATTATCTCAAGAACAGTGTGTAGAGAGCTTCAGGGAATTGGTTTCCATGGCCTGAATGATGATGGAAATCAGAAAGTGTTTAGTATTGCCTGACTGCCTTTTGCCAAGTGTAAAGTTTGGTGGAGGAGGAGGTATTGCGGTGTGGGGTTGTTCGTCAGGGGTTGGGGTTGGCCCCTTAATTCCAGTGAAAGGAACTCTTAATGCTTCAGCATACCAATATATTGTGGACAGTTTCATACTCTAACTTTATGGTAAAAGTTTGGGGATAGCCCCTTCCTGTGTCAACATGACTGCACAATTTAGAGCAGAGACTGTGAGCCAGGCCTTCTCGTCCAACGCCAGTGCCTGAACACAAATGCGTTTCTAAAAGAATGGTCAAAAATTCCCATAAAAATCTCCTAAACCTTGTGGAAAGCGTTCCCAGAAGAGTTTAATTAAGCTGCAAAGGATGGACCAACACCATATTAAACCCTACAGATTAAGAATAGGATGTCATTCAAGTTCATGTTCATTTAAAGGCAGGCATCCCAAATCTTTTGGCAATTTATATATCGTCATCAGAGAAGAGATGTTGCTGCAAGAGAGAGGGGTTTTAACCATTATAGGGAAAACGTGACTATTTGTTTAATTATTTTTATATATTTTTTTATCAATTTTAAATTCATGATATATATATATATATATATATATATATATATATATATATATATATATATATATATATATATATATATATATATATATATATATATATATATATATAATTGTATTTTTTTTTTATGACTTTGTATGACCCTAATTGAAATTAATTTAAAACACTCGTGTAGCTTGCATAGTAATACGTTATTTTCTAAATGTGTTGCCTGACTTTAGTTGAACTACTTTTAATTGTGAAGTAGCATCGACACATGCTCACAAGACAGTCGCTGCAAACAATAGCCTGTAGAGTAGTCACAGTTCTAAATGAACTAGAAAAATCAGAAGAGAGAAAGAGAGATGTCATTTAATTAGGCCAATCTTCTTCTTATTTAATCCAGAATGCCATGGTGTCCAGCTGCGTCATTCCTGACAGGCAAAGAATGTTATGGCCTCAGCAGTTTCCTGTCTTCACAAACAGGAGGAGGGCATGATGGAGAGAGAGAGGCAATATATTTCCAATTTGCCATTGAAAACACAGTTTACAGAAATAGATGAGTTTCAAATTAGAGGCAAATAGACAACCTATTTACAGCACGGCATGACAGCGAGCAGATTGCTCATAGTGAGATTTGCCTATCGCCATGGCTGGTTAATATTTCAGAGCTGTTAACCTCGGCTGTGTGCAAAGCAACTTTAGACTGACAAAATCTGCAAACAGTCTCCCATTGTTACAATATCTACATTTCCAAAATAAAGCAGATTTTTTTTATGTGTTGTTGGTGATGCAGTTCCTAGCGGCCGTCCGATGAGACACAGTCTGTGGTGCTGGTTTCTAAGAGTGGCAGCGGGCTGGAGGTGGGGTGCAGTCGTATGCACGTTGGAGGCATTTGATTGGCCTGCCAGGAAGTCAGTGGGAAACTCTGATTTTAATTTCCGTGTTACAGCTGTGAGCTGCATGAAAAAACTTCACTACCTGCACGCGCCTTGAAATAGGGATGCTTTTCATTTAGTTTTTATTTCTAGCCCGCTGATATGATAAAATCATATTTTATTTACCAGATGTCTCAAATGTCCGTGTTCAACTGTTTAGTACCTTGTGACATTAAATCTGTTAAACATGTTTGGTAACACTTCACAATAAGGTTCACTTTATTACATTAGCTACTGCAAAAGTTATAATGAAGAAACAATGAAAAACACATTTACAGCATTTATTACTCTTGGTTGATGTTAATTGTACCTAAAATAACACTTTTTTACATTTCAAGGTCTATAAATGACAATATTTATACAAATTATTGTATTGTGTTAGTCGTGCTCAAAAGTTTACATACACCTTGCAGAATCTGCAAAATGTTAATTATTATAACAAAATAAGGGATTATACAAAATGGATGTTTAAAAAACTATTAAAAAAGTTTGAACATTCACTCATGCTCCACACTGCAATTATATATATATATATATATATATATATATATATATATATATATATATAAATGCTTGCATCAAGATGCATTACTATTTAAAATGGAAACAAGAAACAATACTAAGTAAGATAAGTTTTTTTTTTTTTTTCAGTGCAGAAGGAAATACAATGCATTAAGAGCCTGGGAGTGAAAACTTTAGAATTTGAAGATCAAATTAAATTGTCTTTAATTTGTTTTGCGTCCTAAGGTGGAGAAATTTTAATTCACAGTGTTTCCTTCCTAGATGACATCGTCTCTTACGAGGGAGTGTGCATGGACCCTGACAAGGTTAAGGCTGTGATAGATTGGCCAAGTCCAGATTCCCGTAAGGCCCTACAGCGGTTTCTGGGGTTCGCCAACTTCTATCAGCGTTTCATTCGCAACTTCAGCCAACTAGCCGCACATCTGACTGCCTTGACCTCCCTCAGAATGACGTTCAGGTGGTCGGATACAGCTGAGGCTGTATTCTCCAACCTTAAGAGTCGCTTTGTTTCAGCTCCCATCTTAGTCGCCCCTCATCCCACACGTCCGTTCGTGGTGGAGGTCGACGCGTCAGAGGTGGGTAGGTGCAGTTCTCTCCCAGCGTGCTTCCTCGGACGACAAGATGCACCCTTGCATGTTTTTCTCTCATCGTTTATTCCCCGCTGAACGTAACTATGACATTGATAACAGAGAGTTGTTGGCCATCAAGTTAGCATTGGAGGAGTGGCGCCATTGGTTAGAGGGGTCCGGGGTACCTTTTATCATCTGGACCAATCATAAGAACCTTGCATATATTAGATCTGCCAAAATACTCAACTCCAACGTTTTGAGTTTACTTTCTCGTACCGCCCGGGTTCCAAGAACATCAAACCAGATTCATTATCTTGTATTTTTGATGCATCCAAACGCCCAGTTACTCCCGAGTGTATTTTACTGGAGAAGATAGTTATCTCCACACTCGTATGGGAGGTCTAATCGAGGGTCAAGACGGCCTTAAAAGAGGTAACGCCTCCGCGCGGTTGCCCACCGAATCGTTTGTTTGTTCCGGAGGGGTTACAGTCCGACTTGATCCGATGGGGGCATTCGACGATTTCACCACAAACTCACCTTAACCATCACACAGTCTTCAGGATTCCTATCTCAGTCCATGTGTCACGCTCTCCTGCTGTTTGTGCTCTCCTGCCCCCCCCCCCCCCCCCCCAGTTGATAATACCTAGAATATTAAAATCAACTACAGGTGGTCAATCCTTTTCCTATTTAGCACCTAACTCTGGAACAGTCTTCCTAGCATTGTTTGGGAAGCAGTCACACTCTGTCAGTTTAAAAGTAGACTAAAAAAACATCTCTTTACTATGACATATAGAACATTATCAATTCATATTATTCAAATCAGTTAAATGATTGTTAGACTGCATTCCTGAAGTATCAGCTGAGATTCTGAATGTTCTGGTCCAATCAGATTCTGATCTGAAATGTTGGCAGAAACATAATCATACACTGTTCGTTCATTGGCTGACTGAGCCTGGTTTCTACCAAGTTTTTCTTTTTTTCATTCTGTCACCTGATGGAGTTGGGGTTTCCTGCATTCTGTCAGCTTTTGCTTTTGGCTTGCTTAGTTGGGGACACTAAATATTCAACTATATTACTGATTTGCCTGCATTGACACCATTATGAGAATTGACCTGAGCTGGACAATGACATGACTGTGTTATCCAGAGCGGCTGTACAGCTGAAACAAATTTTGTTGCATTAATTTCCTGTTATCACTGTAAAGCTGCTTTGAAACAATCTGTATTGTAAAAATCTCTATCTGTATTGTTAAAGCAGCGGATTGCGCTGGACACACACCATATCAACCTTATTTTTTTATGTAAGAATGGGCAATTTTTAATTTGAATGTGTCTGGCTTCCTGATGTCATTCCCCTCCATTTATATTTAGCTGTACAAAACACCTTACTACTTCTTCTTCTTCTTTCGGCTGTTCCCTTCAAGGGTCGCCGCAGCGAATCATCTGCCTCCATCTAGTCCTGTCCTCTGTATCCTCTTCTCTCAGACCTCTTCTCTCAGACCAATCTCAACCTGGCCTCTCTAACTTTGTCTCCAAAATATCTCACATGTGCTGTCCCACTGATGTACTCATTCTATAGAGTTAACAAAAGTTATCATGAGCAATGCAATGTTTGACCCAGATGTAATAACAAATGTCAGTAGACAGGAACATTTTAAACCAACTGGTTCATTCATAAATCCATAAGATCTTACCTTCGTGCTGTGGAAATACAAACCAAAAGATAGAACACAAGGAGTGCAGGGCTGAAAAGGGGTGTGGCTACAGTCTATAGCGTTTTTATGTAGGTGAAACCATTCAGCTGACTTTTCGCTAAAAAAACAATATATGATGTGTAATTTTTTAAAGCACAAAACTCCTGAGAGCACATTTAATGTAAAAACAAAAAAAAAGGATAGTACATCGTCATACAGGTCAGGACTGGACATTTTCAATGTTTTAATGAATAAGTAGCATAAGCCTGTTGTAAATAAAAGTTTACCAGCACGACACCTCAAGCTGTACTTTCACCGTGGTCTCTCTGGTCTTCAACAGAGACAGAGGAGCTGTCAGTCACGTCAGCACGGCTCTGATGGGCATGTGGCAGCTCTCAGAGGAACTCCTCAGCATCCCGACTCATTCCCTTCGCTGGTCCCTATAGACATCACTAATTACAGCAATTACACAGGCAGATAACGCTCAGAGGTGTGCTGATGTCACTTATGATGTGTTCATACGGGACCGACTGAGTTTGAAATCGTACATTTGCTGTTGCTAATTGGCTGTCATGAACAGCTACGCAATTATAGTGTTCTAAAATTAGAGGCATTTTCTAAGGCAATCATCACTATACTATATATCACTATAGCACACATTAAGATTAGAGATTTACACAAACCTCTAATATCAAATATATATTCATACTGAACAAACATACAATAATAATGGTTTTTATATATATATATATATATATATATATACAATTAATAATATATATAATATATCATATATATATATATATATCATATATATATATATATATATATATATATATATATATATATATATATATATATATATATATATATATATATATATATATATATATATATATATATATATACAATTAATAATGTCAAACAGATTTGGGGGTTGCTCTTTTAGACTTAAACTATTAAGAAGCCACCTATTAACTAACCAGAATGCCATATAAACCACTTAGCAACCAATCAAAACGTCCTAGGATTTTGCCATCAAGTTTTGAAAGTACATTTTTGTAATAAAATATAAAACCTTTAGTTAGTTTTATAATTTTCCAGTGACCCAAACGGCAGAAGTTGATCATAGATCAGTGTGAATAAATGCCCATGTTTGATTTGAAAAGTAATGCTTGAAGAAATTAGGCCAATAATAGATTGATGAGGTGGTTGGTGGAGCTGGGGTGAAGAATTAATTCATTAGCACTGTACAACTTGGCTAATAAATTAACGCTGAGATTTTATTACGTCTCACACAGAGGGCACAATATCGCATGCACTTTGGAGCGGCTGTTTGTTAAAATGTTCTATTTTATTACAGCCCCTCTAATTTACTGGCGACAAGCCTGCAAGCCACCCAGCTAGTGTGTGTGTGTGTGTGTGTGTGTGTGTGTGTGTGTGTGTGTGTGTGTGTGTGTGTGTGTGTGTGTGTGTGTGTGTGTGTGTGTGTGTGCGTGCGCACATGCCCAAACTGTGCCGGGTGTTGCTGGAACTTTTCCATGCATCATAATCGTTTGCTAATTCACTATGCTAATTAAGTAATTAATTCTAGAACAGGAGATCAGATGCAGCACAAAACTAAATAAATAAAGAATTAAAGTGCTGTGTGTTACCGCTGGGCTACCGTTTCAGTCAAGCATTAGAAATGCAAACTGTCTGGGATGGAACACTTGCTTTGCCGAAGGCCAACACCATGATGACACACACACACACACACACACACACACACACACACACACACACACACACACACACACACACACACACACACACACACACACACACACACACACACACACACACACACACACACACACATATACATATACACACATACAAGTGAAGTTAATGTGTGTTTGAGGAAGTATTCTGTTCACTTGCTAATGAGTGATGTTGCAGGCAATCATCACTGTTGCTTTTGTTCATACTTAAGTAAATACTTAAATGTTTTCAACCCTTAATATGTATACCCTAAAAAAATTCCCCATAATTTACTCACATTCAAGCCTTCCAAGGTGTACATGACATTCTTCTTTCAGGCGAAAGGGTGACCTCTGAACCGACTTATGACGTACGTGAGATTTGATGAACGTGAAAGCGCAGAGGAAAGAACAAAACAAAAAAAAAACGGCGGTAAGGAATAAGAAGTCTAAAATGAGAAGTTTTAATGGAAAATGTTGAACGATTTCGATATAAATAAAGAGGAGTTACTTCCTACGTCATACAAACTCGACGATTGCAGGAAGCCAGTGATTATAGTGTATAAAGTTTTAAATATGGATATTTTTCTTACAAAAAAACACATCACTTTGCTTAAGAAGGCCTTTATTAAACCACTGGAGATGTATCAATGCTTTTTAGGAGCTTCAAAACTTGGGTGTCATTACAAAGCTGAGAAGAGCCAGGATATTATTCAGTATAACTCTGTTTGTGTTCGACTGAAGAAAAAAAAAAGTCATATACACTTAGTATGACTTGAAGGTGAGTAAATTAAGGGCAAAAAAAATATTTTTTGTAAAACCTAAATCTACCTATACCACCAAACCTGTCCCTCACCCATATCCCACCTCAAAAGCAGCAATAGTGTTTTTATTACATTGTACCTACCAATTATTGTTTGTTATGTAAGTGCATAGGAATTGAAGACTACTTATATAATGTGAGACTGTCTTTTGTGCTTACCAAGGCTACATTAAACACAAATACAAAGACTTTAAATCAGATAGACTTGCATAATAAGTACAAGGGACCCAATAGAAAACAGAATATCATACAGAGAATTGTGGGTGGGCACTTTTGGCTTGGATCAGTAAGCAAACACCCTAACAACCATTAATAAATGTGAAAGAACCCATTATAACTCCTCAGGAACATCGTAGCATTGTGGCAGAGGCAAGTAGCATCCACATTAAAATGTAGTTAACTTAACACTGTGTCTTTCAACGAATGCTTGCAGATCTGGAGGTGTTTCATACTGACTGCAATAAGAACACATGGTCCTACACAACAGAAGTAAAATCACTAGATGGCAGCAGTAAGCACTGTAGAAAAGGGGTTTCAAATCGACTCCTGCAGGGCAACTGATCTGCATATTTTACTTCCTGACCGGCTCATTCATTCATTCATTCATTCATAGTTTTGTTCAGCAAGGATTCATTAAATTGATCAAAAGTGTCAGTAAAAGCATTTCTAATGTTTAATTGTTTTATATTTCAGCATATTAGAAGGATTTCTGAACGATCATGTGACACTGAAGACTGGAGAAATTATGCTGAAAATTCAGCTTTGCCATCAAAATAATAAAATTAAATTAAAAAAAAAAAAAACGTCAAATCAAATCAAAACACATCAAATCTTATTACACCTACATTTTGACCTGTAAATGCATATTAAATGGTGTGAGCTAATGAGGTCAGGCTTACTAGCAAAACCTTGTTCCCGTGTGCATTTTTAAGACTGGCAATGATCTCCAGGCTACATCCTGCAATGGTACAATACGTCTTTGGAGTGTTTGTTTTGTGTGTGTTCTGTTTATCTTGACTGTGCTGGGAGGGAGTTTGTAGAAATTGCATCAGTGGAGACCAAGAGGCGAGTGTACAACTCATAAACATCCTCTCTGATCTGATCACAGTGGGATAAGATACAATAACAACTGCAACCGTTGGTATGTCAACTACTGTCTGGATATGACGGCATATTTGTGGATATCTTTTCATCATTCAATGGCTCCAAAAATATTTGGACACTTCAATGTCATTGTGTTGAAAAAACACCTGAGAAAAGGAGCAGCATATTTAAATACAGAGTAATATTGTTTAACTACAAACTACAGGGTTGGGGTTAGGAATAGGGTTTGGTTTAGGGTTACTATTATTGTAACTACATGTGACGTGTAACAAGCACACTGTGAAATAGTAACCTACCCCTAAACTTAACCATGGCCCATGCAGTTACCTTATATTATCCAGTACTTTCTTAGGTACTGTGCACTTAAGTGCACATCCTGTAAAATATTTACTGCAACCCATATAGTAAGCATCTGTATGTAGTATTTAATTTATATATGTAATTTCATTTGTAATTACACATTTGTAATTATAAATGAGCTCTGGAGTGCTCTGGGGAAGGATACCAGAGCAGGTGAAGTACAGGAAAGATGACAGAGGGGTAGTTGACAGAGGGGTAGACCAGGGAAGCGATGATGGTGGGAGGACCTAGGGGCAAGAGTAGCAGGCAAGGACCCCGAGAGCAGCCAGGACGATGGGTCACAGCTAAGTTAAGGAAGGTAGGAGCCATGGTTGAGACTTGGTTCAGGAGACCAGGTGGAAAACTGATGGATTTGCAGCCGATGGAGATGGAGACCCAGACGGAGGCGCAGCGATGAGCATCCGACGTGGAGCCAGTGTGCTGGAGGACCGAGGCTAAGCCAGTTTGAGAGAGGACCAAGGTGGACCTGGAGGGAAGCCGGAGCCAAGGGAGGGCAGAGCACCATGGAGCCGAAGGGGTGGAGGGATGAATCTAACTGAAGGCGATGTCTGACTAAGGCAGACCCGCAGGGACGATGGTCCCAGGTGGAGCCAAGGGAGGGTGGAGCCAAGGCGGAGCTGACCGGTCAACGAGCCAAGATTGAATGATGGGTTTGGGAGCTGGAGGTGGAGGTGGAGCCAGGGGATACTTTTTTCAAGGCAGAGCTGGTGTTCAGAAAATTGGCGAATCCACTTAGCATATTGGAGTGAATGAACTGAGGACCTGACAGGAACCAGTGTATGCAGGGCCTGCGGACTGGTTAGCTTTGGATGAGGGGGTATGACAGGGAGGCTGGGTGGTATGTCTGGAGAATTTGAGCTGGCTGGAATCAGCTGAGACACAGGAGTCTTGAACCTGGGTGGGGCCAGCATGGATGGGATGGGAAATATTCTCTTCCACTTTCTCAAAATAATATGCAGAAGCCAGCTGCAGCTTAGCTACTGGAGTGTGGGCAGGGCTTACCTCCATGCCTTCGAGCTCCATGAGCAGTACCACGGTGATGCACAGTGTTGCCAGCTCACGCACTTTGTCAGACTTTTCCTTCATGCTTGGGCTCTGGGGCTATGGTTGGCTCAGTCTTATGTACTGGATCTGGCATTGCAGACTCTTCATCTTTTTGGGCTCTGGCATTAGCGCCGTGCAGTGTGGGCAGTGGCTGTCGGGCTCTGGTCTCACAGATTGCCAGCACCCACTCCACCAACTCAGCTAAATCAAAACCAGGTAGATGTGCCTTTGTGTATTCGTTCAAGCTGGTTCTAAAAAATGCACACAACAAGCATTTTGGAAAGTTTGTTGTAATTTCCTGGCATTTTGCAGTGTGCTTTACAAGTTCCTCAAAAACCGTCTGCCTTCCCCAGCTCCACCTGCATAGATCTGCTAGTGATAATTACAAATATTTGTGCATCCGCAGTGCATCTTACATTGTGGCGAGGTAGGCGAGCGAGAGACATGGGAGGAGAGAGTGAGACTGGGCGTGTTTGAGAATGAGCGTCACATGCGAGGCACACCGGTCTCGAGTACTCTCAAGAGGGAGCTCGCAGGCATATAAGGACGAGCGACACCAGTGAAGGATGAGAGAGGACCAGGCCTGGATTTATGTTATGGTTTAGTTTATGTTTTATTATGTGTGTGTGGGGAGTCGTCCGTGAGGGGCTGCCCGCGTTACTTTAATTTTGTTTATTTTATTTGGATTATAGTCTTTGAATGTTCGCTGGTTCCCGCCTCCTTCTTCGCTGAACATACAAACTGTTACAAACATGCTCGCAGCAGCATGTCTGAATGTTCTGAACATAGTCCCTGTACTTGCTCTGTAGCAGCAACACCATAGCAGATCTATTTCACTAAGGCCAAATATATGAACATTGTCATAGCCACTACCTTGCTAAACTCTTCCGATAGTTGTCATGATAGAAACATTGTAAAGCACTCTTCCTTTTAACAAGGGTTAAGGCACTGTAGGTGCAACTCATTTCCTACACTAAAAGCAAGCATGATATGTTTTATCTCTGCAAAGAGCATGTTATTTAACAATTGTGTAAAATGTGGAAAATAGTTTCTATGAAATCTGTTTTTTCAGACTTTTCAGTCAGTAAAATGTTCTATTTGCATTGCAGCTTTCATAACACAAATTGCATTAGTTCGTTTATTCCTGTTTTTTCCATCTGCCTGTCCCAGAGGCAGCACTATTAAAGGTTATTTATCACATTACTCTTGTTTCCAGCAGTGTTCTTGTTTGAGCTCTGTAACTGATACAGCAGGTCTTACTGGCTCAGAGATAAACTCTGGATGTGTATGTGTGAGTGGTAATGCACTCTCATTTAAATCTTATCTTGCTGCCAGACACAAATTTCTCTCAGTGGTGTTTTTTACACAAGTCCCATGCGGTTCAGTTCTTGAATCATTACCGTTGTATATTCTACTGTATACTATATGTCAGTAAATAAATCTCAGTATTCACATTTCCCTCTAGTAAATTGTTCAGCTGAAATAAAACCCCTCATGATAAATGTATGCTTATCCTCAGACTTAGCCTGCTGTTGTTTCTTTGCTGAGTTGGAGTTGCTCTGAACCTACCTGAGCTCTTGATACGGCTCAGCAAACCATGCCAATTGTGTGTTATATGTGTCCACATGACTTACTGTTAATCTAATTAGAGGATGCACTCTTTCTAATTAAATTTGTGTCTCAATTTGATGGTTCACTCAACTTACATTTGTCAAATGTTTTTTGTTTCCATCTGAAACTAAACAGTGGATTTCTAGTTCTCGGCATGATTCACATGGGACTGCATTAAGTGTGTGTTTGATGTGTTTCTAGCATTGACGTTTCCATTGTTTGTAGTAGCAGCATGGAACCTGACATGGTGATGGGGAAAAAAATAGATGGGAGGATAAATGCATTGTCAATATGTGTTGTGTTCCCCTGAGAAACTTTATTCACTTTATTCAGAGATTTTTGCGAGTACAAAGCCCCAAAGGGACGTATATGGAAACAATTCGATATAGAAGGAAAAATTAGGGTATATGCCAATGCTTTGGCGTTTATCCCCCCAAAAAACTTTGGAGTTCTTTGCAAGCGAACACAAACGTTTATTGGGGGGACGTAAAAGTTTAGAACACAAAAAGCACTGAAATATTTTAATTTATAAGATCCTTAACTATGTCCCTTTAGGGGCTCCGTAGACGATTTTTTCTGCAAAAGTTTTGGGAGCGGATGCAAAATATGTTAAATTATATAGCTATAACAACATATATACAACATTTTCTATTGAAATCCACAGCACTTTATGTTTGTATATAATTTACACAGATTTTCACATGTTCTCTTTTGCTTATTTCATCTTTACAATATTTTGAAAACTATATAACATGTATAAATCCTTCAGCTTCACCCTGACATAAACTGATCTGGCTCACATCACTGGGTAGGATTGCCAGGAAGCTTGTGGAAGAGCCATGGAACATAGAGAAATCTGCGTTTCCTTACTTGAGCTCTGTTCACAAAATCTATAGTTAAGTAAACTACTAATCAGCCTTCTGGCTAAAACATCCATCTTTAGGGATATTCTGGCTGTTCTGGGGGAAAATTATATGAATGAAACTAGTTTCACCAGGAAATGTTGCTCAGTATGACCCAAATTAAATTGTATATCTTTCATTAAGTTATGTTCCCGAAAATCTTTACCACATGATTGATGTATATTAAGATGAAGTTGTCTTATGTGGTATTTACATTATAGAGAGAACACTAATGACCAGTAAAATACTATGTGATTATCGTGTGAAATCATAGGCTTTATTTATAGAATTGCCATGTCATCACAGATTTAATACATAACATGTCAGAACGCACCAATATTATTAATTAAGGTGGAATGAAACAATACTTAAATATGTGATTGCAGCCTAGTTTCCATAGTTTTGTAGCAACCCTATAACCCTAAAATTCAATGTTTGGAATTCAACAATAAAAAAATATATACAGAATTCTAGCAGTATCACTTGTAATGAATCACAGGTTAGAAAACTAGATATTTTGCTTTTAAAGCATGTTATTCAATTACATTAAAAATGTTTGAAGGTTTAAAGTCAGTGCAAAATGGCTGACAGTACTACACAGTTTCTATATATTTTTGGCAACAAAAACTTGTAAAATATGATCAGATTTTTTATGTTTATATCATAACGGACATATACACTGATCGGCCATTATATCAACATTATGTTGTAGGCATTTATTAGGCAGCAAGTGAACATTTTGTCCTCAAATTAGATTTTTTTAGAAGCAGGAAAAATGGCCATATGTGATATTTTTACAGTTTGTCAAGGGCCAGAATGTCATGGACAGACAGGGTCAGGGCATTTCTAAAACTGCAGCTCTTGTTGGGTTTTCCGAGGCTGCAGTGGTCAGTATCTAGCAAAAGTGATCCAAGGAAGGAACACTGGAGAACCGGCAACAGGGTCATGGACGGCCAATGCACGAGAGGAGTGAAGGCTGGCCCGTGTGGTGTGATCAATTAGATGAGATACTGTAGCTCAATTTTCTCTAAAAGTTAATGCTGGTTCTGAAAGAATGGTGTCAGAATACACAGTGCATCCCAGTGTGTAGTCAGGGTGCCCTTGTCCACCAGCCGACAGCATCAACTCGAGCATCCAAACTGGATCCGGGCGCAATGGAAGAAGGTGGCCTGTTCTGATAAATTACATTTTCTTTTACATCACATGGACGGCTGGGTGCGTGTGCTTCGCTTACCTGGGGAACACATGGCACCAGTATGCACTATGGGAAGAAACCAAGGCAGTGGAGAAAGTGTGATGCTTTGGCCAATGTTCTGCTGGGAAACCTTTGGTCCTGCCATGTTATTTTGACACATACCCCCTACCTAAGCATTGTTGCAAACCATGTACATCTTTTCATGGAAATGGTAATCCCTGGTTCCACTTTTAGCACGATACCCTGCCACAAAGAAAAAATGGTTCTGCAATGTTTTGAGGAGCACAACAACATTGAGGTGTTGACTTCAAATTCCTCAGATCTCAATCGAGCATCTGTGGGATGAGCTAAATAAACAAGTCCAATACATGGAGGCCCCACCTCACAACTTACAGGACTTAAAATAATTTACTGCTAACATCTTGGTGCCAGATAACACAGCACACCTTCAGCGATCTAGTGGAGTCCATGATTCGACAGGTCAGAGCTGTTTTGGCAGCAAAAGGGGGACCAACACAATATTAGGAAAGTGGTCATGATGTTATGCCCGATTGTTGTATGTGTAACTATAGTGAAAAACTTACTGTAAGAGAAATACACAATGAGGTTGTCACGTTGCACCAAATGAAAACTGAGAGCGAGGACTCAATTGCAGGAAGGAGATGATGAATTTATTAACAAAATAAACATAATAAAAAACAAAAACCCACAAGGGGGAAACCATATAATCATAAACTTCACACATACCAAATCAGGATCACAGGGAACAGAAGACGTAACAGTGAAAAACACACCAGCACAGGACTGAAAACGGAAGGAGATTGGAAACGAACAAAGCAGGCAACGAGGGACAACAGGTGGGACAGATAAAAGAATAAACAGATTAAAAAGAAGGGCAGGGTGACAAGGGACCAGAGACATGACATCACACCAAAACATGACTATAGCCCTATTCACACGAGATTAGTATTATCTGGGGACCTCTGGTGATTTGGAATATTTGAAGAGAATGTCTGTGTTCTTAATCCCATGCGAATCATCCATGCCTGTAATTTGTGAAGTAAAAATTCCCCCGCAAATGACCTACCATATTTCGGCGAACACCGAGGTCCTGTGATACCCCTAGTCCCGTGCGAATCGGCATCTCTGTGATTTGGCCAGGATTAGGCGGATCATATATAATTTTTGCAAGGTTTTTGTTTCCTGTGCGCATTTCTATCTTTCACAAAGAATGGAGGCTACATTTATAATGTGTATCGTTATTAATTCCCACGCTCATTATACTTTCACTTTAGAATGAGTACCAATTTCGGTGCAAATTGCTTGAATGGTGTGTTTAATGTTAATATCAATACTGTTCTTAATGAAAGCACAACAACAGAACAGTACAATGACAAACTCGCTTAAAGGGATAGTTCACTTAAAATGCACTTTAAAATGCTTTACTCACCCTCAAGTTGTTTCAAACCTGTATGAATTTCTTTCTTCAGCTGAACACAAGGGAAGATATTTTGAAGAATGTCAGTAACCAAACAGTTAACTGGAGCCATTGACTTCCATGGAAAAAAATACTATGGAAGTCAATGACTCCAGTTAACTGTTTGGTTACTGACATTTTTCAAAATATCTTACCATGTGTTCAGCTGAAAAAAGAAATTCATACAGATTTTAAAACAACTTGAGGGAGAGTAATGACAGATAATGTGAGGAATGTAAGGATGACAGAATTTTCATTTTAAAGTGAACTATCCCTTTAAATGGGCACTTTTACATTTAGCTTTGAAACGGAATCTTCCGTTGTATGTTGTCTGCTTCTCACTCGTGATCAATTAAATCTGACTCCTGCCGCTGGTCTGTGCTCAGGTCAGTTTTTAATGTAGCATCTGTTCTCACACTGAACTAAATTATTTTTATTACTATAAAACTATCAAAACGATATCGATACATATGACTGTTTATGATTTCATGCAGCTATAAAAAAACATTTACAAGTCTTGACATCATATCAATTTAATGAATTATGATGTTAGAATAATTAAAACATGGCTTTTAACAAGCAATCGATGAACAATAACTGGACAACCTTCATCTCTTAGGCAGGTTTTGGTCTGGATCAGGAGGTCTGCTATACTATGTCATCCACCTAAATCACTAAACACTGTGGTCTAAATTGGCTTGATTTCAAGTTCATCAAGTACATAAAAAGAACTTCTAATACGATAAATGGCAAAGATGTCTAGAGCCAAAACAAAGTCTTACCCGCAGCTTCTCAGACAGGTAAAAAGAGGAAGTGTGCCTTCTGAAAACACAAATACATCAGCCTGAATGAAGGATGGAGTACACACTCTACTGAGACTTTGTTCATAACAAGAGCTTCCGATCGAGGCGTGTTTAGTCAATCAATGTCTATGCCTTGAGTCCAGCTCAAGCCAAATGAATCGCAACTGTAATTTCCATCAGTGCTCAAAGTTTTGATGAAAACCGAGAGGAAATGGAACCCCCTAAAAAAAAAAACTTTCTCTGAGGAGAAAAATACATCAAAGGTTTTTTTCTATTAAATAGTTTCAACATGGTTTGAGCTTTTTGACAAATTATGTTGTTTAAATATTGTTAGGGGTTGTTGGTGATGAGAAGAGAGCACTTGCACTGCTAAAATGCTCAGCATGTACATAATTTGGTTTCCACATGGCTTTCTTCTTCACAGATAGCCATGTGTGCTGGTCCCACAGCCATCCCAGCAGGTACAGTGCCTCTGATTTAATATAAAGACTGGACAGTTACCTGTAGCCTGTTCTCCACACTATTTCCAATGCTCCCATATTTTTTCTTAAACAAATGTGTGTTGTGTATAGCTGTATCTGCCTGAAAATTAATGCTGCTTATAAAGTAGTCAAATAGAAGATGTGTCCAACATTGCAAAGGCATGCACAGATGAGAAGAAATGGTAGCATTAGTGATAATTCTGCTACTATTCAGAAAGCCTCTTAAAGGTTTCATGACAGGTCAAGTGTCTTTATATAGGATTTTGACCATCCAACCATCTCTGAATCTTTTCTTTGAACCTTCTATATAAAGTGCATAAACATGTTTAATTACTAAGACCCCTTGTAAAAAAAAGAAGTACACATCAGTCTATTTTGAGTAGTTATTACAGAAATAATATGCTTGTCACAGTTGCTCTGAAGATAAAGGGACAAAGATGAAAATGCAAGGTTCACAAAGTATGTAATAGTATCCACAGGGTAATCCAATAACACAGCTGACAGTGATGACAAATCAAATTAGAAACCATGAACGAGTTAGACACAATTTCTAATCAAGTTAGAAACCAATGACAACAAATTAGTGACAGGAAATAGTGCAAACTGAGTCCAAACAGGTTAATATTGTGACATAACGGCCCCTCCCAGAAAGGCACAACCTTGTAGGAGGCTCTGTGCAGATAATGTAGGAGGCTCTGCCGAGGACGAGAGTCCGAAAGAGGGATGAAACAGTCCAGGGAGGTGCAGATGGTGGTGTTATCAAGGGAATAGCCTTGAGCAGGAAAAGCCAAGGCGATGGGCCGAGCAGTGATGGGCTCTGAGGCCAGGAGCGGAGCCACAGGCTCTCCATGTCCAGGAGAAGCTGGCTCGCAGCAAGCTCCAGGTGTGACCACGCCACTGAGAGGAGGCTGATGAAGAAATTAAAGCTTTAGCATAAGTTCTGCTGGGAAAACTCAATTACTACGTCACTTAATGCCTTCACTCTAATCCAATGATATTCCCATGCTCACGGTATAAAGGCTCTGTACTTACACAATTGAGTTCGCAGATACTGAAGCGACAATTACCCCATCCTCCCCACCACCACCAGGATGGCCATGTCCATACCCTGCCAGGGGTTCGGCTGCGCCCCTGCCCTCGTCTTTAGGCAGGAATTGCAGATCCGAGACCCTCGGATTATGCACTATGGACGGGGCCTACGCCAAATGAATCTGATGTACACTATCAGCTTGCTGAGCTAAGAGGATGATGGGAGACAGCGAGGGCTAGGTAGCAGATGGGGCTGAGGTATGGGGAAGGGACTGATGAGGAAAAGAGGGACTGGCAAAAAAGACAAAATTCTGGTCAAAGATGAAGTGGGAGAGAAGGAGGCTGGGTGGGACCAGCGAGTCCAAAATAGAACAGACAGGCTGGGGAAGGATTAAAAGGGGTAGGGGATCTTCCATCAGATATTCCATATATCTATGGATTCTTTATCACAGTAGAGATGGACACTCTTTCTTACCTCTTGTCCACCAAGTCAGTGCTGGTGCTGAGTGAGTGTTACATGTAACAAAAAAAAAAAAAAACTGGGATGAAGAAGTTCAGGAATTGATAGGCTTTATTAACAAAATAAACATTATCAAATACAAAAACCCACAAGGAGGAAACCATAAAAATACTCAAAACAAACACTTCATAACATACCAAATGATCACGTACTGACAAGGACTGTGAACACAAGGGGACTATTTAAAGGGGAAGAAAGCAGGAGGGAACAGGTGGGAGAAATAAAACACTAATCAGATTACAAGGGGGAGGGATCAGACAGAGACACAAGCACATGGCCCAAAATAACGAAACACCACAAGTGCTCCACGAGACAGGATATGTTTGATAAGGTCCAGTGGAGGGAATTTGGCCAGGACACCATATTTACACCCCTGATCTTTACTGAGAAGTGCCATGTGATTTTTAATAAACACAGAGTCAGGACTTCGGTTTATCGTCTCATCTGAAGGACAGATCTTGTTACAGTGTAGTGGGGTTATGACCTATAGAGACCACAGGGTGAGCGCCCTCTGCTGGCCTCTCCAAAACCTCTTCCAAAAGCATCATAGTTTTTCCCAGGAGGTCTCCGATCAGGTACTGACCAGTTTCAGCCCAGCTTAGCTTCAGTGGGCAACCAGTCTATGGCTAAAGGGAGATATGGCTGTGGATCATCACTGCATTGTGGCTGTGATGCTAAGAAATCGGAAAATAGCACAACCCAGATGTGAACGACATGTGTAATACGTCCCTGGCCATGTGTCCAATAGCTTACGATGAGATTTAGTGTTGATTTCTATTCTGGCAGTTATAGGGTTGGTGGAAAATATTCTAAGAGTAGATGCAAAACAATGTCTCCAGTGTTTGACCCTTGACCCTGTTTCAGCTCACTTAAGTTCTCTGCTGGGCTTCACTGACTGTGTGTAATGTCTTAGGGAGGGTGTTGATCAGGATAGCAGCAGTCCTCCCCTGGTGTCCTATCACTGCTGTCCTGGGATGACACTTCCTTAGTGTGTGTGTGTATGTGGTTAATTAGGGAAAAGTGAGCTGAGGTGATCTGTTGTTTCTGGAATAGGAGGGGGTGATAATATTTACTTGAGTGGTCTGCTTGGGATTCATTAAAGGTGCCACCAAACATCCTCTCGCCATTACATCGCCATGCCAACCTTAAATGGGAGGAGTCTGGATGCTAGATATTGGGTGATTCAAGGATAAACCTCAGTGCAAATAAATAGCCAGGGTTTTCAATTTAAGGCTCCGCAAAAGCACTCTTGCATGGGGATCCATGGGCAAGACAAAACAAAACACAGAGAAATGGCCTAAAGTAGCCTACCACATTACTAAAAATATTCAATTTAGGCTATTATATTTTAGGGGTTAAACATATTGTAGTTGATCTGTGATCTGTACGGACCAGGCTTCATGGTTCGCCATGAATGCGTTTTGCGGATTATTTGTTGAAGGTTCAATTCTAAAGAGACTTGATCACTTTATATGATGAACAGATTGAATTTAGACTTTTATTCACAAGTAAATATTAATCACCAAACATAAACAGAAGCTCAACTAAACCTGCTTGAATTGCGAGAACAAACCTCTTGCTGAACACAAGAATAAACTCGCTTGTCAAGCGAACAAACTTGAGCTTCCTTTTTACCACAACTGATGTGTTCAATTCATTTTTAATTGAATTCAATCCTTTCCCTTTAATCCTACCCAGTACCTAAACTTAAGAACTACCTTACTTACTATTAATAAGCAGTAATTAGGAGTTTATTGAGGCAAAGTTCTTGGTTAATAGTTAGTTAATAGTGTGAATTGGATCCTAAACTAAAGTGTGACTAATTACCCTTATGCAAAATTGCAATATAAAATTTAAATTCTCAATATTATGATATGTGACATAATCTGTAAATTTATTCAGTAACCTTTTCATTATTGTCAAGCATGGTAAAGTGTGGTCAGGTTAATATAATGACCCTAACACTAAGATTGACAGGTTTGAAATGTGTGGTTCTGTGAGATTTCCTGACTAAACGTTCCCATTGTCTCTTTTAGCAGGGCTCCTTAGACCCTCCTACAAACAGGATATAGGATAACTTCCTTTCCCATTCTTGAGAAAGTGGGTATCCAACAGTTCAGTTAAAAGAATTTCCGGGGGAAAAAATGCTTGGATTCTTGTGCATCTCTGCAACTGTTTAGGTCACATCACCCTGCAGGGTCACTAACCTTGACAACATTGAAAGAATGTACTAGAATGACAATGAAAGTGTTGTCAACAGGACATGGGACAGAAATAGTTAGCCATGGAGAGTCTCCTGAAGTATTGAGATTACTTAAAAAAAAAAAAAAAAAGATATTTATTGGCAATATTCAAGAAAGACATCTCATCTTCATGTTTATTCCTTTGTTTGTTTCATATCCCATTAGATTTATTTCTAGTTTCTGACCACACTGTAGTTCTTTACAAACATTGCTCAATATCAGTATGAATATCTAAGGCACAATGTCTTGTTGTGTCTATGCAAAGCCAACAATGATTTCAATGCAGTTTAACAGCACTTTTCAAAATAGATATTGTTCCATAAACATCTGTCTATTGACAAATTTTGCATTTATTTCACTTCAGCTGTGATAAAGTATGCAAACACAGCGCAAGCGTCACTACGGGAGGCAGGACGTTTCCGACTTCACGTCTCCGTTTACAGCTCCTCCCCGCCTGCACATGGCTACACTTGTCGATCGGTTGCATCCAGCCGATGTCCAACACACCTCTAGTCTTTTGCGTCATGTTGTCATTGGTTCAATTTAGGGGTGTAACGATTAATCTACTACATCGATGTATCGATTTATATTCCTATGATCCAACTATATCGATCTGCACTCAGCAAGTTGGCCTTCCGGACGACATATATCGATCTAATATCGTTTTAAAAGGTAATCAATTGATTGTATCGATAATGGGAAATAAAGCATTTGATTTAAGCACGTCAGACTTTATATGGATGTTTTTTCTGAGCACTTTTAATGATAAAGGCGTTAAACGTTACTCAGTCTGCCTATATGTGACGTCAGCTGCACGCGCCAGAAGCCGCGCAAAGAAAACTAAACCTAACATGACAGAGGAGAAGCCAACGAGCGAGAAATGATCAGGCCACCATTGCAGTCCAGTGTGAGAAAACACTTTGGTTTTAGTAAAGACGGAGATGTTCTTAATAAGTCACTCGCTGTTTGTAGTAGCAGCACGTTCAGCCACTGCTCGTTCAACCTGAAGAAATGTCGGTTGTACTTTATTTTTGATATTAAGATTATATTTGTATTATTTTTATTTCAAAAAACAACAACAAAAGTAGCAGGTAAACCTACTGTAAATTAAACCTGAAGAGATGTTAGCTGCACTTTATTTTTGATATTAATATTGTAATATTTTTATGTTGAAAAAGAAGCAGAAGTAGCAGTAGTAGTATGTTGTTTTTTTTTTATGAAAATGAGAGCAGAAAAGGCTAACTTCCTGTTAATTCAACCTAAACTGTTGGTTGCACTTTATTCAAATAAAATGTGAACATTTGCCATTAATTGTTTATTTGTTTGTTTATATCCATAATTAATTGATATCTGATTCCCTAAAAAGAAACAACAGGAATCTAGGAAACTTCACCTGCACGTATATTTCAGTCACACTGATTTAAATTTTTGGCTAAAAAGTTACTGAATCGACTTCAAGTCACTGAATCGATTCGGATCGTATCGTTCTAAATGAACCAATATCGTCCTTGAATCGTATCGACAACCTCAAATCGTGATACGAATCGAATCGTTGTTAAAACTAATCGTTACACCCCTAGTTCAATTAGTCATGTGGTTTCTCAGTTCTGTCCTGTCATTGGTGAGTGTTTTCGGTATGCCATGCAGTTGTTTCTTACGAAGCCCTGCACATGACATGCAAGAAAAAAAGGTAAATAGTGCACACGGTTTGCTAATTCGTTCCCTAGATTTATAAATCGTGTACATGATTTAGCAAATCGAGGAAAGAAATTAGTAAAATTTGCGTACTATTTATAAATTGAGGGGACAAAATAGTAAAACGTTCGCACTATTTATAAATTGAAGGAACGAAATAATAAATTGTGCACATGATTTAGCCTACTAGTTTTTTATTGCATGTCATGTGCGCGGCTCTAGTTTCTTGTTGATATTTTTTGAATAAACTGCAGTTGGGTTTTCAAGCTTGCCTAAACTTGCCTTTTAACTAAACTGTTACATACTGTGGGTGATTAATATAGTTACAATTTGTAGTGAAATAAAAATCAGGCACAGAGTTTTACTATATATAGTTTTAAGTAATTCATTATTTATTATTTGTTTGTGAGTTATGTTGTATGGTGATATTGAGAAGTATAAAACCTTTGAGATTTTGTTTAATTTAACACCACTCATGTGAATTTTTTTTTTAAAAAATGTATAATTCAATACAGTATAATACAAACAATGTAAACATATACAATCAACTCCATTTTAATGCAATGTGTTATTTTAGTTTGACTAAAACAGGGCTGTCCAAGTGTGTTCATGAGGGGACACTGTTCAGAAGAGTTTGGTAACTGGGTGTGTTTACATGCACACCAGTAAGCTGATAACAAAAAAAAATAAGCTTATTGAAATAACCAGTTTTCCCCGTTTACATGCAAACCAGTAAACTGACAATGCAAGTAAACCGCGTTTACATGACTTTATTAATAAACCGGGATATTTCCTTGTAGTGACATCAAAAATAATAATGTCCGTATCTGACTCTGAGTTTTTCAAATGTTATGTCAGATGTGATGTTAAATAAAGCGTGCACCATGTCAGCGGGAAATTTATGGCTCATATTATCCTTCATGCAGTTCCAGATGCAGCGTTCTGACTGAACCTCTACTTTTGCTGCATGAGAAGAGAACACATCTTTACAATTTTCTGGGTCTTAAAAGAGTCTGTGTTTGTGATATATGTTCTTATTTCATGCAAAACACTAGCTCGCTCTGTCTGGATGTGTTTAAATCTACTCTAAGTCTGCATTTTTGTCACCTATCACACAAGCGCACTTCAATAAGCCGACAGAAAGGAGGGTAACGCGTTTACAAGCAGCGCGAAATCGAGGTAAGAGTCAAAAAACTACCTGTCCCGACTGGTTTATGCTTACGCCGTTTATGACCTTACTCCGATAAAAGAAAACGGGTTGCCGTGTTTACATGACCATGTTCATTGTCGACTTATTAGGCATAATCGGCTTAAGAACATGCATGTAAATGCCCCCACTGTTTAAACACACCAGAATCAGTCTTTAAGATGACCAAAAACTTACAAGCAAGTGATTTGGAGCTGGTTGGAGCTAAAACCTGCAGGACATTGACCCTCAAAGAGCAGGCATGCACACCCTTGAGCTAAGAGGACACAACGTGACATATCAATCTTCTATTGGTCAAATGTCTTGAAACTGAACTTTGGAATGCCGTGAAATCTTGCCAAGTTTAATACAGGGATGAAACCAAGGAGAAACCAAGACTCCGCAAGGGGAGCTCATCTTCCTCTAACTCCCACATTTTGTCAGCTGTCCATAAAATGGATGGATGGATTGGTTGATTGATTAAAAAAAGATTGCTGATTTCGTGCTAAACATTTGTCTCAGTGTCTGTAAAGTAACTATTTGTTCAGTCATTCTTTGAAAGACCATTTTAGCTCTTCTTAGTGGCATGAGAATAAGTTGTTTTTCTTTCTAGTCAGGCTTGCTTATCACTCTACCTATAGTGAAAAAAACATGGCTATACATGCTCCCTCTGATCCACTGTATACCGGTTGGGTTCTGTTGATTCAGCTGTGAAGTAAACTTGGCCCAGAGGCATATCGAGAGAAAGAGAAGGGATGGTCATCCGGCTGAAGAGAATGCCCACTGCTGGTCATGGCTGAGAGAACAAATTCAATGACCCCACTGTCCTTCTCTTTTTAAGCTCTTGACTCAACCTTGGATAGACTTCACAGAAAGCAGGTTGGGAAACAAACACATACTACGATTTTAACAACACCTCCTCCCACTGACTGCCCAATTTAATTTTAGAATTAATTTTTGATTTCAGCGTGGGCAGACACATTGCACTTCAATGGAAAGGTATTGCATCAGGTCTAGTTAGGGCATGGGCATCTACAGTGTAGGCACAGAATCACAAAAATAACAAAATCCTTATTTTGCCTTGCCACAACAAATTACACATAAAATTACACACATTTAGTTAAGTTTGTCATGGCACAACATGAAACGCAATGCTAAACATAGTGAAATTACATTCTAAATTGTCATATCAATCATTTTTTCAGTTCAGTGAACCACATGAATTGTCTATAAATATATGCATGAATTATAAAACCTCAACATCCATCATACCAAATGAATATGATTCATTTAAAAAGTAGTGGTTAATTCCTTCTTCATTGTGTCTTTCCCACCATTTCCAACATCTCTATTTCCTGTTTGGGATCATAAGTTTTAGTTTTTTGACATTTGGGATATTCTTGCTGACAAACTGTAGTGTGTTAAACCATTTGTTTCAATCTAAGGTCAGCAATTTCCATAAGCTAGCAGACTGGTTTCCGCCTATTTGGTGTAATATCTTTCAAATGTCACTGTACTTCAACCCACACTGATTATTAGGAAGGCCACACAAACACACAATCCCTTTTTTCTAGATCTGTGGACCTGGGATTTGGTCTCGAATTGCCTTTTATGTTGGTTTATGGGTCGTAACACTTGGCTCTATATGAACCATCGGAAGCGAACGCATCACTATCATAGTCACACAACCCAATAAAACATTCCAGTTACTGTCCATTACAGATAAGTTGTCAGGTGGCAACAGCTAAGCTAACAACCTCTCGAGTGCCCCTTGTGAAAGTGGCAGTAAATATTTTCTAAACCTTGGTGGCTGGAAAAGGACAGAGCAAAAGTTGTGTCCTTAATAGTCATTAACATAACAGATACAAACGTCACTATGGGAGATCCCACAAAGAGTTACTGCCACTAAACAGAAAGCCTCCGCACATCCAATTCCATTTAAAATTATGTATTAGTATTTCAATAGGAAATTATAAGATGATGCATAGTCACACAAGCTTGTACAGGTTATGCCTGTTTAAGTATTTCAAATGCACATGGCACTTTATAAATTGAGACTTACCTTTAGAAAAAGGGTTCAGGTATTTCCGTCCACAGTTTCCAAATTTAACTTTGGAAAATTTGAATATCGCATACAACATTTGCGAAAGACAACAAAACAATCAACAATACTATTTGCCATCCGTCATACTATTTGCCAGCCGAACTCAGCCCCGCCCACAACATTTGAGCTCGGGCTGTTCAGTCTGGACTTGATCCATAGAGAAGTGGTTATGCCCGAACAGAACCTTTTTGGACCAATGAAAACATCAGGGCGGGCTTTAGACGATGATGGACAGATGATAAACAGTAACGTAATCCACGTCATCAAAGACGCTTGGTTGAATTTGTTTAAATCCTAAATGAAGAGCTTGTTCGTATATAAATTCCCCTTCACTGTTTCTCTCTGAAATGATGATCATGTTGGGTAAGTACTCTGTTTATCCTTAAAGGTCCCGTTCTTCGCGATTCCATCTTTCAAACTTTAGTTAGTGTGTAATGTTGCTGTTAGAGCATAAATTATACCTGTAGAATTATAAAGCTCAAAGTTCAATGCCAAGCGAGATATTTATTTAACCGAAGTTCCCTTTCAAAGCCTACAGCGAACAGCCGGTTTGGACTAGTGCAGGGAGTGCAGGGATGTAATGACGTTTGGACTACACCCCTGCACTTCCTTCAGAAATGACGTCACTAGAACCGTTTGTTGACTAACCCTCCGCCCACAAGAACACGCAAAATAGGGGGCGTGGTCTTGTTGCTCTCCCACGTGGAGAAGAGCCTGCATTCAGCGCTTGCATCTCCCCGTTATGGTAAGAGGCGGGACCTTTCCGGGCAAAGTGCGCTAAGCTGCTGTCCAATCACAACACGGGAAGCACTGGCCCAATCAGAACTCGTTACGTGTTTCTGAAGGAGGGACTTCATAGAACAAGGAAATCATCAGGCCGTTTTTAGGACAGAGGAAACAGTGCTGTACAGATAAGTAAATTGTGTGAAAAATACTGTTTTTTTTTACACGCGAAACATGAACTCATGTTATATTGCACACTGTAAACATAATCAAAGCTTCGAAAACACGCAAAGAATGGGATCTTTAAATTATTTTTTTTACAACACCGGCAAATATTGTTTATTCCAGCGTGCGTGCAGACAGGGGTGCCCGACAGACCCGCCAACTACTAGCCCAAAACTGTCACATGCCTGACCTGTCTTGTGTGCACATGTGGGTTTTGTCATGTCTTGCATGTGTGCTCCTGTCATTGTCTGATCCCTCCCCCCTTGTTATCTGATTAGTGTTTGATTTCTCCCACCTGTTCCCTCTTGATTTCTTCCCCTTATAAGCTCCTTGTGTTTGTCAGTCTGGGTTGGATCCTTCTGTCACGTCACATACAAAGGAATGGGTGCGAGGACTCAAGTGCAGAAAATTATAATTTATTAACAAAATAAAACATAAACTCAAAACAAAACCCACAAGGGGGGAAAAACACATAATCATAAAAACATAAACCAAAGACTCAAAGATATCAAAGGAATCACGGGGAACCGGGAGACGTAAACGAGACATACACAAGGATCCAACACAGACTGACAAACACAAGGAGCTTATAAGGGGAAGAAATCAAGAGGGAACAGGTGGGAGAAATCAAACACTAATTAGATAACAAGGGGGGAGGGATCAGGCAATGACAGGAGCACACATGCAAGACATGACAAAACTCACATGTGCACACAAGACAGGTCAGGCATGTGACAAAAAACAAGCCCAATAGCTTCTCGGGGGGTTCTCCGGAAGAAAAAAAATGGCGTTTGGGGGGGCACATAAAAAAGTTGTTATTTTGGCAAGGTTGCCTGCTAAAATATGCATTCATTGGTCACATAATTGATTTCGCTTCAACCCGCGGACATTAAAAACAACCCGCGAAAAAAAAAAAAAAAAACGCGGGCTTGGCAACACAGTGCAGTTGAGTTCTGTTTACATTTGACAACTAACGTTGTGTATTTTCGTTGCTCTGATTGGTTGTAGGTTTATCCAATTGATGTCTTTTCAGATTCGGTTGAAACACACCCCATAATTACAGCCCAATGGAGCAGTATCAGACTCATATTCTGACTAGAATTGAGTATGACAGCGTCAGGCTAACTATTTCCCTGTGTTTGTGAATATTTAAGCATGTCTTATCAACTTGTCCTTATTGTTTGATGCATTGACTTCATTGCTTGTTTCCTTTTTTTCTTCCTTAAATGTTATCAAGTAAATCCACACCACACAGACAATCGAAGAGAGATAAGTTTACATTTAGCTACACTTATGAGGTGGTGTGAAACAATATTTGGAAAGGTGATAAAACCAACCGTAACATCCTAGCAGAATTGGTCTTGGCTGGGATTAATGCAAAACACCAGTATCCCATAATGCAATTGTTTGTAATATACAGCTGTCTTTTCTCAAGATTTGCCATTTTCATTGCTGATGTACCTATAAAAGTCTATTGTGGGAAGTTTTCTTTTTTTCTCAGACGATACCGTATCGTGTTTAATTTACTCTGTTGCTGTGCCTTGGAAAGAACATCTTTGGGACACCTACTCTGTGTATTTTCCTTTGTTTTTCTAATCCATTCTAGCAGTCAGCATCAAGTGCCATGCACCATTTTAAACAGGAAACGTCTCGGTTACGTCGGTAACCCTTGTTCCCTAGGAGGGAACGGAGACGTTATGTTGGAATGACTGATGTAATGGGGTCCCATCACGCCAGTCATTCCAATGTAGTAGGTTGGAAAATATACGCATGTGTGTTATAATAAAAGAGAACAAAGCAAAAACCCCTTTAAAATGTTGTATTGTTCAGAAATGTATGACATCCATTGATGAATAAATTCATTGTTACCTTCTTTGTTATGGCTAAAGAAAATGTTGCTGTTATTATTGTCTCCTGTAGAGGGCATTTAACGCTGTTGAATTAAGGTATTGCACCAGGTGCTTAAGAGTTAAAGGTGCCCTAGAATGAAAAACTGAATTAACCTTACCATAGTGAATTAATGAGAGTTCAGTACATGGACATCACATACTGTGAGTCTCAAACACCATTGCCTCCTCCTTCATATGTAAATGTTGTGCATGAAAAACACCACGGAAAAATAAGTGATTCTCAACATAACGCCAACCGTGACGTAAACATTGGGATCATTTATGTGCACGCCCCCAACATTTGCATCTGTCCAAACATGTTCATTGTCAGGCGGAACTGACGGAGTCGAATCATTGGGACTGCAGGTAAACGAGACACTCGAGAGAATGGCAAAAACGGCAGCTCTCATGGACACAAATGTCATGATCCAGGCTGTGCAGGGGACGTGAGGACTTTTCTACCCTTCCCACAGACAAAAAATGTCAACAGTCATGGTTGAGGTTTATTATAATCGGATACCACAACAATTTAATTCAAGTTTGTTCGGCCCATTTCAAGCAAACTCTCTCTCGCACACGAATGATCTGAAAACACCAATAAACAAGTACGCTGCATTTCAGCAATCTCCATTTGAGATGTTCTGCTTAAAGTGTCATTCAGTCGGTCTGTGCTCTGTAAAGACTCACGAGCCGATTCGCTGAACAACTGAACTGCTGTGAGCTGCTGAAATAAGCCAATCAGAGCAGAGCTCAACATTAATTTGAATTACTCTTCCAAATAAGGCAAACACAGAGCATTACATACTAGGGGCAATTTATAGGGTTGTAAATGGCCCTGTAAAACTGTATCTGGACAACGTTTGCCCTTAAATAAGCCACATACCCACTATGTAGATATCAGAGAGCAATTTAACATATTGTTTCAACTCATTCTAGGGCACCTTTAATAAAACTTTGCCGGAGCTTGCAGCCAGTGCTATTGTCTCACGGCATTTCTCTTCGTTTTCTGCAGGTGAGAAAAAACAATGGTCGAAACTGATGTTAAACACTGTTTATCAAAGATGTGTATGATTATTTTTGATGAGTTGCTGAAAAAGACGGTTCATTTTATTAGAACGCATTCATTAGTAATGAGTCATATACAGACTGCACACGAGCGACAAATATGTTGAAGTGAATTGAGAGAAAAGACTCATGTTAAAAGACTTGATAAATGTTTCTAAAGAGTGGATGGTAATTGGATTAGAAAGTTTATGTGAGTTAAATGTACATTTGCTTCTGAAGTTATCTTGAGCCACAATGGCGGCGTATGCGTGAATTGGAGCCAACCTGGCGACTTATGACTGGTTTTGTGGTCAAATATGGCTTCTTTAATTAACAGAGCACTCCACCGTTTTTAGAAATAGGGATTTTTCAACTTTTCTACATTTAGATATGTGGGCAAATGTATTTTTGTCTCAGTGCATGCATTGTTTTAGTTTGGCAGGGTCGCTGCTAGCTTAGCTTAGCATAATGAATGGAATCCTATGTTGCCAGCTAGCATGTCCAGAGTAAAAGTGATCCAAAAAAACCCACCTAATTACGTCTTGTGGCCTGTGTATTCACAACGAGTACAAATAGCGATGCAGATTAAGACTAGGCGATTTCCTAGGCAGATATTGACTTGGGACTGTATTATGGGGAAGCACAGGCGAAGCACTGCTACTTGGGTGCAGAGATATGGCTTTCATCCTAACGTCCTCCGGCTGTTGAGCGATCGCAATGTGTTGCATGATATCTCTGCGCCCAAGTAGCAGTGCTTCGCCTGTACTTTTAAAAAAAATCACTTTTACTCGGTACATCGTAGCTGGCAACATAGGATTCCATTTATTATACTAAGCTAAGGTAGCGGCGACCCTGACAAACTAAAACAATGGAAGTTGGATCCGGGTTCGAGTCCCGGGCCGAACAGTAGGGGTTACACATGCACTGAGACAAAAATACTTTTGCCCACATATCTAAATGCAGGAAAGAAGTTGAATAAGCCCTATTTATAAAAACGTTGGAGTGTTCCTTTAAGGCTTTTATTCACACATGAACGCTGATCATTGCACTTGAGCACATCAAATATAGTCACATCAAGTTCTTGATTGCTCAATTCATATGGATTATGTTTATGATGTCTATAAATTATATGTTAATTACCCAGACTTACATTGTTTAAAATTGAGAACAATTATGAACCTTCATTCACCTTTCAAAGGGGAACGAAAGTCTTATTTTTTCCAGAACAACATGAGAAAGAGTAAATGAGGGTTACTCCACTATAGTGGGAAATAACTATTTAATATTTATGTCCATTCCTTTTAAGGTATGAAGAACAAACAGCTGTGATTATAAAATAAGAATATTCTTGGAATAGTCTCAATCTACAAATTTAAAAATGCAATCTACTAATGCCAACTTCAGAAGAGTCACACAAGAAACTCCAGGGTGCCCAAAATAACTATCAAAAAATTGTTTGTTGGTTTTGGCCTCGCTAATCATAAATCAGAAGACCCAGAGCTTTATTCCCTCATTGGTCATGCAAACATAGAGTTAAACTGGATTTGAAGTAGCATGAAAGAACATCCAGAGATCTCAGAAACGGATCAGGTGACCTGACTCACAGGTCAGTTCATAAAGCTTTCTGGAAAACAAGTTCTCCATGTTCTTTCTCATGTCTACACGCTGCCGGCTCCAACCTACTCATCCAGACCTCTGCTTCCCTACTTTGTTTTCCTTTCCTATCCTTCGGTCTCAGATGTCAGACCTCTGAGCAGCAACCTCTCCAGTTTGTACACCGAGTATGTCAAGTGGTGTGTGACTCAACCAGTGACGCAACGGCCACACTGCAGGGTTTGTGCACTTATTTTTTTTGACTGACAGCGATGTCTGCAATGGAAAAAGTCCCATTTGAGCTTGAAGGATGGAAGAGGGACAGGAGACAACCATTTCCTCTCCATCTCCAATGTCTGACATTGGTGACAGTGTTATTAATAAATCTTTGGGGGAGGCCAATTAGAGTTGTCACGATTTGCCTCTGCGTGATGGGAGGATAGCGTGAAATAACTGACCACTGAGCTTGAGATGTGCCACTCAGATAGGAGGAGCATTAATGTTGAGTGGGTGTATGTTGGGGGTGGTGGTCTTAACAAGCACATACTGTGGAAATACAGACATGAGACATGTTTTCATCAGTGGGGGGTGGATTGTGTTTGTACATGCTGATGTGTGTGTAAGTGTCAGGCGAATTTGACTAGTCTTGTTCGTGCAGTTCAGTAATAGGGCAATCGTCTGCAGTTCACGCAGTGTGGCTCACACTCTGAAACTGTGATTTCTTATCCACTTCATCAGGTAGGAACCTTTCTGATTTATATATGAATAGAATAATATTTCAATGTCATTTCTAACATGCTATATTCACTAAAAGCTTACCCTGCTTATTGAGAATTGAGTTTGGATTCTAAACTGAAAAAATAGAATCATCAAAATTCTCGAACATGCAGCACAGATCTGAAATCGTATGCAGTATTTTTTAGCCAGTTCTAAAATTGTGTATATTTGTAATACTAGAATGCAAAAATCACTATTATTATTACTGCTTATATAATAGTTTGCCCCTTACTTTTAAAATGTATTCATTGATACAAAAAAACATTAAAATGGAAGTGCCAATCTCTTTCTGCAACAGACATGAATGACAGACATGGTAAAATGACCATGGACCATGGAGTTGGACCCTTCGAATTGGGCCAGTTCACAACCACTTAAAAAACCTTACAAACAGACTAGCAACACCTTAGAAACCACCCAAAACATCCTAATAACCCCATGGCAATGCACTAAAAACTTCTCAGAATGGCAAGCAGCATGGCACTGAGTTTTGCATGAGCAAACACCAATCATATTTTCATTTTAAAGTAATTTCGTCTGTTTAACATCAGCAACTGTGTTCAGTTTTAAGAAAAGGATTCCTTTGGCATTTGTCAAAAGTATGGGTTTATGCAGAAACATGAGTTTTATTTTAGTGCAAGCCTGTTATGACAGTCATAGCACTTTGTTTAGTATGGTGTGTTGTTCCCATTATGCTGCACATACAGTAAAATGCCATGGCTCATTTAATGAAACCGCCATTAACACACACATTTACCTTGCTATTTAAATGAGGACATAGTCAAATGTGTTGCCATTCCAGTCATGTACACAGAATAGTACAAAATGCCTCTACTGTGAAACTTAAAATCTACTTCTTTACTGTATCAATAAACGCATGAATAAAAAATAGATCAGGAAAATGTGTAGTGTACACTGTGAGTAATAAGAGCATGCTTAGTATAAAGAGACAAATGAAAAGGGACAGGTGACTGTGTAGTGCAAAAAAACAAAAAAACACTTGTTATAAAAAACACAAACAAGTGACTACATTTTTTTCAGTAGAGTTATATGATAGTATATTAATAAGCATTATCGCCTGGTAGGCATACTAATAGTACCAGAGCCATTTTTAACAACCATTCTATAGGTGACCTGAATTCATGTATTTTTAATGCGAGCTGGAGACTGGCTCCTTTACAATCCCGTCCCTATCTCTCTCACATCGTTTCCTGTCTGCTCTGGAAGTCCCATCTTTCTGTTAAAAGTCCAATGGTTGTAGCCAAATATGCCCACTTTACTAAATCGTAGGCAAAAAAATCTGTAGGTTAAAAGTTTAAACAGTAGATGAAAAGTATGTGGATTACCTACTACTTCTACTGAGATTCTGAAGTGTGCATGAGGCCATGGGAGATGATTTTAGAATGAGAGTGAAGTGAAGCAACCTATGCTGACAAACTATTTCAAATATATTGGTCTTTTCCCATTCAAGTTAATAGGATCTTTGCATCTTTTCAAGATGGCCGCCGACTGAACCTACTTCGGCTGCGTCCGAAATCACTCTCTCTTAAGTAGGTACTTATTTTGAAGGATTAGGGTACACATTGTACAGCTGGTGTACACTATTTCAACATTACCTGATGTGTTACTAACATTTTTAGACTTTTATTAACATGACTTACCATTTACAAAGCAGCAAATAATAAAAAGTTTTGCCCAAAAAAGCATGCCTTAAACCCGACGCTAATGGGTAGATTGCACTGGTCATTATGGAAATGATCTGGCGCGTCTGTGTTCTTTAATTTGTGTGTCATCAGTAGATCACTCGCAGAACTGTCCACTCCCATTGGCGCGTTTATAGAATTGCGTTCTAATGCTAATTTGCGTTGTTTAGCAAAGCTGGCCCTATAGCTAAAGGAATTGTTCATGGTTAGTTAATGTTAACTAATGCATTAACTTATTAAAGGGGACATGAACTGGCTTTTTTTTAATCATTTTATATTTTTGTCTGAGGTCAACTTATGACATTCGCATGTTTTTTTACATTCAAAAACGCAATAGGCTATTTTCTACACTGGTTTTGAACCTCTCTCAAGAAATGGGCGTGCCGCACTTAAGACTAAGTAAACACTGATTGGATAAGATTTGCATATTTAATGAGCAAATCCAAATCCATTGTCAACCTGTGTGTTGTTTACAAACCACTCCGCAGTGAATTGAAGCAAACAAATGTGCGCACATGAGCTGGAAGTTCATTAAAAGTAAAGTTCAACCACTTACTATCTTCCACAACCAGGTTTACTAATGATACAAAATAACTAATACAACCCTAATGTAAAGTGTTACCAAACTTTACACAGTCCAATTTTTAAGAAACAATCATAAAAGTGCAGGCATTTTCAGTGGCCTTTTATTTCATTAACAAGTGCAGTTTATTTTTTATATGGCTTTAACATAATAATAATAATAATAATAATAATAATAATAATAATGTGTTAATATGACGGCAGCCATATTGCGCCAGAACGCCAGAATGGGGAGGGGACAGTGGGCAATTTAGATTTTTTGGAGATTTTTCGTGACCACAGAGAGTCAGGACCTCGGTTTAACATCTCATCCGGCATATTACAGTACAATTAGTATGTTAGAAACACATCAAACTAAATGTATTTTAAAGCGTGATGAAAGTTTGAATATGACTTAACATGCACTTAAAACTTTTAACTTGACTTTACACAGTGAACTTTTAAAGAAATGGTCATAAAAGTGCAGGCAACTCTTTTTAATTACACATAAGTGCTATCTATCTGTATCTATATAGATTAAATATAACTTTTAATATTACACTACAAGTACACATTCAATACAATTAAGTTAACTTCTTTTTCACAAGGGTTCAATGTCAATTTTTGGGTGCCCTCCTCCTCAAAGGATCCATGCCATGCTACCTTTGAATTTGGCAGCATAATTAATTTTCAGAACAGCCTCAGGAACACATACTGCCTTAACATGCTCCCTCTGCAGGCAATGCTTTCGAACAGAGTGATTGTGTAATATCTCGTTGTTAAAAACGTTAACATCTTGAGCTCAGACAAACTGCAATGTTTTATGGAGCTGGAATCTTAAGGCTGACTAATATTTGTTGTCCACAACACCCATGGTGGCAGCTTGCATCTATCCGATGAGAACTTAAACACGATAACAGAAGCTAAATTGCTGCATTGGGCTTTCGTTTGTGCTCTGCTAAACAAAATGTCAGACAGATGTCCGTGTCATTCCATCTGCTGTTAATCCAAACAGCCGTTTGCCTTAAAAGCCCAGTCAACAGAAATATATAAAGCTCATCTCTGCTGTCCCAGCGGGTAAGGACAGATAATTGTTTTTTTAGTGGCCACACCTGTGCTGGTGAGATACATTTCCTCGTGGTACCTCTCCTAAGTGAGAGAAGAGTAGATTTAGTGAATATTTAACTAGATCAGTGATTTTAGTGGCCAGTCTAACACTCTGCCAGATGGTGGTGCTCACGCTGCACTTCTGATTAAACAGAGTTCCTGATAGATAGTTGTGCTGTTAGGGCAAGGAAGTTGAATCCCATGATGAAAAACTTTCCCAAAATATGGTCGTAAATGTGTTTATACACCAATCAGGCATGACATGACCATTGACAAGGTGAAGTCACAGCACCTGTTAGTGGACAGCAAGAGAACATTTTGTCCTCAAAGTTGATGTGTTAGAAGCAGGAAAAATGGGCAAGCTTAAAGATTTGTGTGAGTTTGACAAGGGCCAAATTGTGATGGTTAGATGACTAGATCAGAGCATCTCCAAAACTGCAGCTCTTGTGGGCTGTTGCAGTGGTCAGTATCTATCAAAAGTGCTCCAAGGAAGGAACAGTGGGGAACCGGCGACAGGGTCATGGGCGGTCAAGGCTCATTGATGCACATGGGGAGTGAAGGATGGCCCATGTTGTCTGATCAAACAGACGACGAGTTACTGTAACTCATATTGCTCAAGAAGTTAATGTTTTTTTTCTGATAGAAAGGTGTCAGAATACACATTGCATCACAGTTTGTTATGTATGGGGCTGCATAGCTGCAGACCAGTCAGGGTGCCCATGCTGACCCCTGTCCACCACTGAAAGCTCCAACAGTGGGCATCAGAACTGGACCACGGAGCAATGGAAGAAGGTGACCTGGTATAATGAATCACGTTTTCTTTTACATCACGTGTATGGCCGGGAGCGTGTGCTTCGCTTACCTGGGGAACACATGGCACCAGGATGCACTATGGGAAGAAGGCGAGCCGGCGGAGGCAGTGTAATGCTTTGGGCAATGTTCTGCTGGGAAACCTTGGGTCCTGCCATCCATGGATGTTACTTTGACACGAACCACCTAGCTAAGCATTGTTGCAGATCATGTACACCCTTTCATGGAAACGGTATTCCTTGGTGGCTGTGGCCTCTTTCAGCTGGGTAATGTGTCCTGCCACAAAGCAAAAACGGTTTAAGAATGGTTTGAGGAGCACAACGTCTGACGTGTTGATTTGGCCTCCAAATTCCCAGAATTCAATCCAATCGAGCATCATTGTGATGTTCTGAACCAACAAGTCCGATCCATAGAAGCCCCACCTCGGAACTTACGGGACCTAAAGGATCTTCTGCTAATATCTTGGAGCCAGATACCACAGCACACCTTCAGGGGTCTAGTGGAGTCCATGCCTCAATGGGTTAGGGCTGTTTTGGCAGGAATAGGGGGACCAACACAATATTAATATCATAATGTAATGCCTGATCAGTATATATATCATTTTTCTTTTTCTATAGATAGGGGTTTTGACTTGATGTGTGCCAATTTTGGTGCTATTACCAGGGATTTTAAGGTTTGGTTGCTATAGGTGACCTTGTTTTAGAACCTTCAGAAAACTTTGACTCTTGGGGCTTTAGCACTATTCAATTTGAAGCGATGCTACATTCATTGTGATTCATTTTATGTGGTAAAAAAAAAAAGTGACAGCAAAAAGTCCAGCTAAACATTTTCCTAGTATGCCTACTCGAATCAGTTATGGTGAACAAAAAAAAAAAAAAAAAAAAACACCATTGCTTTCCTTTTCGCTAAACAGCACTTCAGAGTAAATGTCATTTTTAATGGCATTGGAAAACTAATGTAACGATAATTTCTGCCTTCTACAGTCTCCATTCAAAATTTCCATTTGCTGTCCATTTAATGTATTTACTGGCTGGGAGGAACAATTAAGAGTAACCATTATCTAGCTTAAGAGTAATTCACTTGGTGCTGTGTTCCTGTTTTGTGCTTTTGTGTTGTGGGTATTTCATTGAATCCAGAGAAACAGCATGAGAACACAACGCATGCACAACTAAAAGTGGACTAGTCTTACGCATTTGGTTTCTGTGTTCCCTGTACAGTCAACTTACAGTCACCTACTGTTACACTAATTTAAAAAAGAAAACAGGACTAAATCAAATGGTGACATGTGCGGAACTGCTTTATTGCAGCAGGCCTGAGGAGGAGAAATACAGGGGTGATATTTCATTATCCTGTTACCCTTGGCACCCTTACGTTGTGCTCCTTGTTTAGCAATGAACGCCACATCTGTAACTGATATGGCTGGTGCTTTGACAGAAGAATGCACGCTTTTTTAAAATGTCTCGCCTGTGAAACCAAAGAAACACGTTCACTTGACATATAAATGAAACGGGTCTAAAATGTGAGGTGTGTAAATGAAGATTTGTATGCATGCATACAAACGGATGAAACGGGATAGAGAATTGTAAACAGCGTGAGCACAGTTTTAAGAGTTGTATTTATTTATGAATTATTAAACATAAAAAAATTGTTTTATGCACTGTTTTTTATGCTTCATATGTATTTTTTTTAAGTATGAATTACCAATGAACATGTTGTTATACACGCAACATATATGATGTTGTAGATTTCATTTTTTTAAAGTATATATTCATCATGTCATAAATAATCTTGTAGTTTTTGGACTATGGTTGATGAACATTCCCAGAAAGCTCTAGTTTACGCTAAGATCTTAAACAATAGAGCCAAACAAGAGAAAGTAAGTTTATAAAGTTTATAAATGCAATAAATTATCTCTTAATTGTGATTCAACTTAAAAATCAATCATGTGTGGTTGAAAGAACAGAAAGTTTCTAAATTCAGCTTTTTGCACAAGCCGGGTTTTTGCTTTAAGATTTAAACTGAAACCAGTTAGAAGAAAAAAACCTTTAGTGTGCCCTCTTGTGGCAAACAGTGGCATATTACCTTAAATTAATTTAAGTATGTAGAAAGCATTTCATTATTAGATTTTTGGACATTTATAAACATGTTCTGAATAGATAATTTTTTCATCATTCTATCTTGGTAACAGCACGCTCATTTTATAACAGCAAACAGGTTTGATTTTCTCACAGGGTCTTTCCACAGCCTAGACCCCTGGTGACCTGTTTATTTAGGTGTGTACTGATTAGAAATTCTCATGCTGAGATCCTTTCAGCACAGTGTGTATGGAACATAACAACTCTGCAATGCTCTAATGCACCCCCCCCCCTTCTCTCTCTCTCTCTCTCTCTCTCTCTCTCTCTCTCTCTCTCTCTCTCTCTCTCTCTCTCTCTCTCTCTCTCTCTCTCATCAATTTATTTTGTAGTTAAAAAAGCATGTTTACTTCCATAAGCACAAATAGCTAATACTAGAAGGTAACAGTAACCCTTGATTTTAAAGGAACGTAGTTATCTGTTACTACAAGCAACTGACCTTACTAACTAACTAAACTCTATAAGCGCATGTAGATTTACATTTAAATCATTTAAAATTTGAGTATAAAGAAATTGAAAAAAATTGAAATTTACTGGAACTGAAAGACATTCCTTTGACTGTAACATTGGATGGATGGATGGATGGATGGATGGATGGATGGATGGATGGATGGATGGATGGATGGATGAATGGATGGAACAAGATAGATAGATAGATAGATAGATAGATAGATAGATAGATAGATAGATAGATAGATAGATAGATAGATAGATAGATAGATAGATGGATGGATGGATGGATGGATGGATGGATGGATGGATGGATGGATGGATGGATGGATGGATGGATGGATGGATGGAACAAGATAGATGGATGGATGGATGGATGGAACAAGATAGATGGATGGATGGATAGATAGATAGATAGATAGATAGATAGATAGATAGATAGATAGATAGATAGATAGATAGATAGATAGATAGATAGATAGATAGATAGATAGATAGATAGATAGATAGATAGATAGATAGATAGATAAACACAGCCCAACTCCCCCTTCACACTCATTAACTGAGAGTGTTTTAAAGGGTTTCCAGGTTGTCAGATCAGTGTTATTTCAAAGCATCTGTTTTTGATGGCAGAACTAGCATGATCAGTGAAGACAGTTTTAATGTGCAGAGCTTAATAAGGGGGCGTAGCAGGAGCTCTTGGCCATGCGTCACGGCCGGTGTTTACGGCCTGTGGTAATGATGCCTCTTCCTCTCTTTTATAGGTGTCAGTGAGGCCTTTACACCAAAGCTAGTGTCGCCTACTCAAGACATACCCTGTGGATACCATTTGTTGTCACATAAGCAAGAATTGTGGACCAAAAATGGAGAACAAAACCTCGGGAATGAGTGAGCGCTTCCACGTGAACTGCAATATGTCCGGAAGACACAACTTCATCTTCACCTTCATTCCCGTCGTCTACGGATGCAATTTTATCATTGGGATCATTGGTAATAGCATGGTGGTGGCTGTCATCTACCACTACATGAAGCTTAAAACAGTCGCAAACGTGTTTGTGCTCAATCTAGCTATATCAGACCTTACCTTCCTTATTACGCTGCCATTGTGGGCCGCTTTCACAGCCATGGGTTACCACTGGCCGTTCGGCACCATTCTGTGCAAGGCAAGTGCCGGACTGGTCATCTTCAACCTCTACACTAGTATATTCTTCCTCACCGCTCTTAGCATTGACCGATATTTTGCTATCGTACATCCTGTGCGCTCCAGACGCCAGCGCACACTTCTCTACGCTAACCTCACCTGTGTACTCATATGGCTGTTTGCCTTGCTCCTCAGTGCACCTACGGCACTAAGCAGGGGTGTGTATGACATTGGGAACTCAACATTGTGCGCCATGTGGCATCACAGTGAGCAGATACACTTATTAGTTACTCTTAGCGTGCTAAAAAGCGTTCTAGGATTTCTTGTGCCTTTCCTTGTCATCATCACCTGCTATTGCCTTATCGGTCGGGCACTTCTGGGTTCCAGAGGTCTGTTGAGGAAAAGCGTTCGCTCTCGGGAGGATGAAACACTACGGATGATTGCCGCTACTGTGCTCGCCTTCTTTGTTTGCTGGGCTCCTCACCAAGCTTTCCACTTCATGGAGCTGCTAGCCATGCTTGGCGTGGTGGAAAACTGCCAAACACTGGATGTTATTGACACAGCCATGCCATTTACCATCTGTATCTCCTATTTAAACAGTTGTATAAACCCCATTCTTTATGGATTTGTTGGACACAACTTTCGCAAGAACCTATTGAGGTTGCTAGGCTGTGAGTGTGGACAAACCAGCAGCCACTTAAGCATTAGCTCAAAGATAAACGTCCATTCCCATTGTACCTCTGGACTGCTCAACCCAACAAGCCCCAAGAACAATTCAACATCCACTTCTTAAATGAAAAAGGCATAGCGAAAGTTTTTATTTGTGTTTTGGGATTTTAAGGTACTACAAGATGCAACATTCTTGGATTACCAATGCATTACCAAAGCACAATACTAGATAGTTACTGTATCAGTAACAATTATCAGTACTTAAGAGGGTCATAGACCTCAAATGTCTGTGTCAATACCAAAAATGTGTCATCCTGCAGGTTGCCACGAAAAAAAAGTACACATTAGCAAACTAGAATACTTAGTAGGTCTATGGAAATAGAATATTTTAGTATATTCTTCAGTCAATTGCATGTGATTAATTGTTCCAATTTTAAAATTCAAAGTGCTTTTGAATGTACTGTAAGTGTATTTACGATAAACTTAAATATACTTTAATGTATTTTTTAATGAAACTTGTATGTCATATTGTAATTAAACATAATGAATGTAATACCAAATACTGTATGTCTACACACTGATTAAAATGCAGTAGACCAGAAGGCTAAAAAGTTTATTTATGGTTTAGGATTAAGCCTGAGACGCTAAAGACCACAGCCTCTAGCGCCAGTCGCTAGCGTGATTCTTGAAGCCAGGGGAGTCTTACTGGCCAATGTCTGTCACACTCACCCCCTAAACCCCAGTCCCATCTGGGTCACGGCACCAAATATAAGCGGTCCTACTTGACCTGCTCTAAGCAGGATTCACGTGGGAGGCAGGCACGCCAACTAAAATACTAAAGAGTGGCTTCAGTTGCTAGAAACATTCAGGAATGCAAAAACTCGTTAAGCTATGCATTCATTGAGTGTAACGCTGACTCAATTAATGCGTAATATAATGAGTTTTTGTGCTCTTGAATGTTTCTAGCAACTGAAGCCACTTTAGTAACCTGTGCATGTAAACATCACTCCCTTGGCCTCAAGAGAGCGGCTACAGTCATTAGTAATCAATAGCAATCTAAAGTGTTACCAAAAAAAAAAAAAAAACACACAAAAAGATCACTTCACATTATTGACAAACATGAACTAACCATGAGCAGTACATTTGTTACTGTATTTGTTAATCTTTAATACAAATCCAGCTGTTCATGGTTTGTTAACGATAGATCACAGTGCATTAACTAATGTTAACAAGATTTTAATAAAGTAGTACTAAATGTTGAAATTAACATTAACAATGACAAATAAATGCTTCATAAGTGCAGTTCATTATTAGTTTGTTAACTAATGAACCTTTCTGTAAAGTGTTACAAAAAACAACAACTTTACTTTAATAAAGAAACTTGAATAAGGCAAAATTTAAAAAGGCTTTAAAAGTATTGTTAGTTAATGCTAACTATTGTGTGTGATAGTGTTAGCTAATAGCTACACAACCTTATTTAGGTGTTCCAAGCATTAAACATGCAATGCTTCCATGGAGAGGAAATATCAGGCACTTTTCCAGCTAATCCTAAACTAACTTTTCTTCACAGAATAGAAAGAAAAGCCTTCTTTGTTCTCTTTATACGGAACTTTTTCCTTATGTTGATGATTCTGAAAGTAAGCGCTCTGGTGCTGTTGCTATAGTATCGACGCAACTTTAATGTGCCACTGATTAATAGATAAACCGCACATCTTATTTCAGTGTTGTTAATGTTGTAGTTACGTTTACTTCGTATATTCAGTTAAACGATATTAAGTTACATTTCATCATTGATCAGAACTGTGCCTATGCATTTTCGACACATAGGCCATGTGTCCACCAAAGCATTTTTAGCCAGCTGAAAACGCCTCGCTGTGAGCGCTTGAGAGTGATTTGGCAGGCAGCGTTTTTTTTCTTCGGTTGAGAGTGAGACTCTTGTTATTATACGGAAAACCCACGGAAGTGTTACTAATTTCACAGGTATTTTGTTTCTGTATTGATTCTATATAAAATTGCAGATACAATGTAAAGTATTTGCTCTGGCTCTTGTTTTAAATCATTTCGTTATTAGTCATCTGTTGACAGAATGTGGCGGTTGGTCTGTGTTGTGTTTGTCCCGCCTCTCCTCCACTGTGATTGGACGGCTGGGTGAAAAGTGACAGTGATGAGCGCTGCGTTTTACTCGAAGTTGACCATTCTTCAACTCTCGGCGACCAGTAAAAAACGCTGAGCGCTCAACGCTTGAATACTCGCTCAGCGTCTCGTTGCGCTCCAGGTGTTCTAAATACGCGACACTTCCATTGAAAACAATTGAAAACGCCAGCTGCATGAAAAAACGCTTTGGTGGACACACAGCCTTACAAATGTGTATGCTCCGTCCATGCAATAAATGTGCGTCTTTAATAAGCAGGGTTTTACTTCAATAGCTCAAGTATAACCCATTTCCTTAAAACTTCAGTATTTTATTTAATATAAATGAGCTACGGACGGAGCGCGAGCGCAATCCAGTGAAGGCGGTACAGAGCGCGTGCATGAGCTGTGAGGGCGCGGATGACACAGCTGTCGCAACACAACGTCTCTATTAATTCACGCATGTAGTAGATACAATCAAATGCTTATTTTAGGCACTGAATCATTATTGAATCGTGATTCATCCGATTCTTAGCATTTTAAATCGAGTATCGGCCGAAATTAACGATTCAAAATACATGTTTCAAGATCGATGCGCATCGTCAGGATTTGTAATCGATGCATCGAGAAAACGAGTGAATCGTTACACCCCCTCTAATATAAAGTGACCATATTTGTTAAATTTACCTAATTAGCTAAAATGCTTGAGATTTGAAAGTTTTGTCTCTTTACTGCAACTATAATGTTTCCACACTTTTTTTAGGTAACTTTTGTAAGGTATGTACTATTTTTATGTAATATAAATGTGAAAACCATAAGCACTGAATATTAAACATAACTTGTTTTAGATTGTCTGTTGAATGTTTTTGTTTTACAATATAATGACGTTTTAACAGTACATCAAAATGTTCAAATAATGTTTTTTTACATTTCTTTCTTGGTCCTCTCTTTTTTTATATGTATTCCCTGGAAATATGTTGTACACTGAACATTCAAACAGCAGTACTATAGTTTGTGTTCAGGACTCATGCAGAAAAATATTTAAATAAAATAATAATTACCATTATTTTAAATGATGGTCTCCCGTTAAGGTTTTTTTTTTTTTCTTAGTGAACCTTTAGGTGTCAGCCTTTTAACAGGTTAATGATTGAGAGAGGTGTATTTGAAGCTGCTGTCACCTCAAATCACAGCTAAAAATATCTTGAACATCATGTGCAACAGTTGAATTATAAGCGATACAAAAGAAGGCATTCTGGAGGTCAGGATTGGGCGGCCCTTGGCGTCCTGGCATTATAAAAAGAGATCTGAGTGTGGAGCATATTCATACAGGCAAAATGAAGGTCCTTTTGCTTTTGGGATTGGTGGCTGTCGCTCTCTGTGAGCCAACCAGATTTGTGGGGTAAATTCTTGAAATTTTCCTCTGTTGAACCAAAAACAATTACACTATGGGAAGCTAATATTCATTATGATTATATATACTTCTCTCCACACTTTTTTAGAGATAAAGTCCTCCGCCTGACACCTTCAAATGATGAACAAGTGACAATCATCAAGGAACTGGGCCAAAACGTCAAGGTAAAATGTACATTCTTATTTGTGATAGAAAATATTACCTAATTTAGATGACAGAATAATTACAGAACATTATAATGTTATATACAGAATATAATACGTATATACAATATATATATATATATATATATATATATATATATATATATATATATATATATATATATATATATATATATATATATATATATATATATATATATACAGAACATTGTAACATACTACATAATAGTACCTATTTGTCCTCAAATCTTATAGCAAACAATTAATAAGTGGGACCAACCTTGGCCACCAGATGGCATTCTCAGCAAGCATGAAATGTAATGCTTAAAAAGTGAATGTCTGTTTATCTGTTGATTTATTGTTACAGTATCTTCCAATACAGTACATCTCTCAATTTAAATGGAAATACCAGGATACAATATATCAGGATACAAGTAATGGCATCAATATTTCCATTGATGAAGGTCATTTAACAACTCAAAATAAATCCACTTGTCAAACATTAGATAGAAAATCATACAGAGGGAAAGGGGGCAAAATCACATGAATTTTTAGTAACACTTTATTTCGATAGTCCACTACTAACTTTGCATCTACATGTCAACTAAATTGCATTATTAGTAGACTGTCTGTTTAATATCTTTTTAATAAAACACTTTATTTTGATGCTCCTTAGCAGACATTCTGCTGACTATAACTGCAACTACGTCAACGTATTGTACTAACCCAAACCCTAACCTATAATACTCTAATTGCAAAGTTATAATTAGTAATATTATCTAAAGTGGACCATCAAAATAAAGTGCAACCAGATTTTTTTTTTAAAAGGCACAAATATATTTTATTCATCTTGCGTTTGAGGCTTTCTGGAATTTTGAGCTCTACAGACTGTATAAAATCTATCTATTTTGCAACCTGTCCTCCAAAAAAATACGACTCTATGTCTTTCAAGCACCTTATTACGACCTATATTTACATTTCAAAGTCATGCGCCCTCTAGCTGGCATACAAATAATGACAGTGTCGTGTTACGTCTGACGTCATGAAATGACATATGACTGTCGTTACCAATCAAAATGCGTATTCATTTTAATGCAATGTGTGGACTTTTTACCACCATTTGTCATATTTCCATTTAGCAAAAATACTGTTTTTAAATTTACAACTACACCTACCCCATCCCTAAACCTACCCAGTGATTTATAGTGCATTCACACTTTTTGAGCACATGATGTGTTCCCTGGGATTGAACTCACGATCATATGATCACATGGTGTTGTTGTATAGTGCAATGCTTTACCAAATGAGCTATGCAAAACCTGAAATGTTAAGCAGATAAAAGGGAAACATGCTTTAAAATGAAAGCGTCCTGCTGTCAATAGGAGCACAACTTTAGAAAGCACTCTTGCGCGTCGTATTTAATTAATTAAAATATTGTCGGTAGGGCGCACCTTTAGTAAACGCTCCCATGGGTCGTATTTCAAGGAAGTGACAAACGACCTATATAGGCGTATTGGTTGGAGGACATGTTGCAACTTTTAATTTTTTTTTACAATTTAAGGCAGCAATAGCAAACAGTATTCCAATTGACTTGAATTCATCCCCAATACAATTTAAACCAAAATATCTGCCCACTAAATGTCATATTAAACACAGTATTACTGAGAAATGTAGGTCACACTTTAATTTGCAGTCATGTTCCGCACTGTACTTATTACAGCAGTTACAATAACTGAGTTATAAGTAGGTACTAACCCTGATCTACCCCTAAACCTAAACATAACCCAAGTAGTTATCTTTTATTACGTACTATCTTAGGTAAGTACACTGTAAGTACCATAACATAAAGTGCAACCGACATGTTTAATACAATGTGCTTTTTGAGTCGTTACTTGAAAACATTTTAAATTGTATTTGTTTTAAACATTTACTCTAGTAGTTGGAATTAGTCAATGCACATGGTTGCACATCCACAATCCAGGCTATTCTCACGAAAATGCGTATAAATAGTACGAGTGTGCAATGTCGTGGAATACATACGGCAAAACTCATTTTGGCGTGTCTATGGCACGCTGTTTTTCGCGTGAATATGATACGCAGTTTATGGCGTATTGTTTTGGCGTATATATTCCACGACATTGCACACTCATACTATTTATACGCATTTATGTGTGATCGGGTTGCACAATCTGAGTAAGTGTACGTTGTGCGCCCTCTGCAGGTGGATTTCTGGAAGCCTGACAGTGCTGACCTCGTGACCATTGGCATGAAGGTTGACATTCATGTTCCTGCAGCCCAGCTTGACATGGTCTTCACTATTTTACAGCAGAGTGGCATGGAAGCTAAGTAAGGATTTACAAACATGTCATATGCCTTACTACTTTGAAATGAACACATGCTCATGCCTGCCACTTATATTATGGTTCAGAATGAGTAGCTTCACACAGTATACAATGGCATGGTCCTCCAAAGTACCATACTTCATAGAAAGCCATGTTAGATATCCCCTCCCAAAATAAGGTATTTTTAAGGATACTCTTCGGATTTATAAGCTGGTGTAAAGCTTTAAAACAGGTCATTATTTTTGCAGGGTCATGTTTGAAAATCTTCAGGAGGCTGTGGAGGATCAGATGGACAACAAGAGGGTGACAAAAGCCCATGACTACACAAAGTACAACAGCTGGGCGACGGTATGACTGCCAGTGCACTATTAATACCCCTTCAACCCCCACGTTCCCTTTCAATTCCAGGTGTAATTTGTTTTTTACTCACCTTCAGATTAATGACTGGGCAATCTCCATCAGCTCTGCCAATCCTATCCTGATCAGCAGGCAGGTGATCGGGAACACTTATGAGGGACGCCCCATGCACCTTCTTACGGTAAGTCCTGGTAGACCCTTCACTGTAAAAAAAATTATAAGTTACCTGGTTGCCTTAAAATTTTGAGTTAATTGAAATAAAAAAATTGAGTTAATACAATGAACATTTTTTAGAAGCGACCACCTTTATTCAAAAATTATTAAAAGATTTTGTAAGTATATTGGGTAATTGTGTGAGTGTTTTATTTGTAAAGACAATTTGTGCTATTTTCATGATTTATCAATTTTTTTATCTGGTTCAGATACAATAATATTTTTAATTTCTATTTATTAAACCAAATTCCTTCATTCTATCCGCTCAAATTTTTAATTTCAATAAACTCAAAATTTTAAAGCAAACAGGTTACTTACCTTTTTAAGTTAAACCAACAATATGTTTTACAGTTTTGTGAAAAAGTAGTACACTTAACATACTTTAAAAAAAGAGTAATTATTACAGAAATAAGATACTTTAAAATAATACACAAGTGTGAATTGAATGTAATGTTTTCAGACACTTAATAGGGTAACACTTTATTTTACAGTGTCCTTGTTACAAGTAAAATTGTGCATAATTACATGAAAATAACCCTAAACTCACCCTTTAGTAAGTAAACGTAGTTAATAATAACACGGAGTGTAACACTTAATTGCATGTTAATTGCAAAAATGTGAATGTATTATAAATATATCAAAGTCCCAGTGAACCGGAGGTAGCGAGTGCGTTTTCTTCAGTGCTGTGACGCATTTCCAAGTGAAACGAATATTGAACAGAGGGCAGTGTTTTACCTCAGCGCTCCTCCTCTCCATCTCTCGCTCATAGCAGACTAACGGCTGGAGGCGAGTGGTTACGCATTTAAAACCGCAAGCCGTCAAACTGACATCATCTGAGAAGTAACGCTGTTTCCAATACGGAAGTAACTTTTCCGATTTTGATTAAGGATTACTTGCACGGATTAACTGTTCACCCTAAGACCTGTTATGTGTGCTAACAAAGTAAATAAGATCGATTTTGATTTCATGAGAACTTTAAATCTAATTGCACTTCAGTAGGATTTAGATCTGTATTTTCATCCTGTCTTTGAAATATAGTTAAAGTGTACTGCTGAATGTATACTGACCAGCATTTATGGTAAATTAAAAAATATAATTTAATTTAAATGTGTACTTACGCATTTGTAACTATAAAGTTCCAATAGTACATAGCTTAAACGGTAATTCACCCAAAAATGAAATTTATGTCACTAATGTCATTCCACACCCGTAAGACCTCCGTTCATCTTCAGAACACAGTTTAAGATATTTTATATTTAGTCCGAGAATGTATCCAAGTGTATGAACACTTTACTGTCCATGTCCAGAAAGCTAATAAAAACATCAAAGTAGTCCATATGTAACATCAGTGGGTTAGTTAGACTCTTTTGAAGTGTCGACAATACATTTTGGCCCAAAAATAACAAAAACTTTATCGACTTTATCCAGCATTGTCTTCTCTTCCGCGTTTGTTTTCAATCCTCAAATAAAGATTACAATGGTTATGAATCAGCTTATTGGTTCATGATTCGGATCGCGTGTCAAATTGCTGAAATCACATGACAATCCGAATCATTAATCGATACGCTGATTATCATAACCGTTTGAATCTTTATTTGAAGACTGAAAACAAACATTGAAGAGAAGACAATGCTGAATAAAGTCGTAGTTTTTGTTAATTTTGGACCAACATGTATTTTCGATGCTTCAAGAGATTCTAATTAACTAACAGATGTCAGATATGAAATACTTTGATGATGTTTTTATTCCCTTTCTGGACATGGACAGTAAAGTGTGCATACACTTGCATATGCTCTCGGACTAAATATAAAATATCTTAAACTGTGTGTGAAGATGAACGTAGGTCTTACGGGTGTGGAACGACATTAGGGTCATTAATGACATACATTACATTTTTGGGTGAACTAACCCTTTAACTTTAAATGAAATATCAGATAACACACTACAGTTTCAATTATTATCAAGTTTCTTAAACATGAAAAGTACACATTCAGCACAATTAAGGTAATTATGGTTGGTTTTAACAATAAAAACACACTTTTTCTTTTCCAGATTGGAAAGAAGACAGGTTCTGCTAAGCCAGCGGTCTTCATGGACTGTGGCTTTCACGCCAGAGAATGGATCACTCATGCTTTCTGTCAGTGGTTTGTAAATGAGGTACAGGATAAACAATTTCTTTATTAATACATGTCTTTCTTTCAAGAGATCTATACATCTAAACTTAATTTTACTCATGGTCAGGCTGTGTCCACTTATGGAAAAGATCCTGAGATGACCAACCTTCTGGATAGAATGGACTTCTTTGTTCTGCCTGTCTTCAACATCGATGGCTATGAATACACCTGGACCAATGTAGGTTTCTAACATTTGTGTTACCAAAATACATTATTCATATGCTCTGGCACTACAGTTCATGAAGGATATTTAACCTCCTTAACTCCAAAGATCCTGATCCCAGATGAAGTCTGGAATGACATAATCAAAAATATACTTTAAATTTGAAATGTCTGTGAAGGACCTCATATGTGGTACCATTTGATAGCTCAGAATGTCTACTTTCTGGAGATATGCATCACTTTGGCACAAAGTAACTTGTTTACACTAAATTACTCTGGGACCATTTCCACCTGGATTTGGCCTACCAAAAAGCTTCCAATACCCACATACAGTGGTCTAAATGCACAATTTTGGTGTCATTTTACAGGAAACCATTTGAAGGAACCTTAAACACTGCTAAAAGGGACAACCATTTAAGTATATTGTCTGAGCTTTTCACTTTGGGTAGGCCAGATTTAGGTCGAAATCTCCATTTTTGTTTATTTATTTTTTCACCATTGGTGGTGGTTGAGGAGATTCCTCCTTCAATATGTAAAGTACTTTGAGTGTCTAGAAAAGCGCTATATAAATGTAATGAATTATTATTATTATCTAAATTCTTACCCTTAAAATGTACTTTGAGTTTTTCTTTAGCGAGCGATAGCATTACTTCTTTCTTCTTTCTATATTTCCTACTTTCAGTACCAATACCAATATGGTGACGCTTCACTGCCATCATTTGATCATCATGATAGTCTCTGAGTTTTATGTAAATTACACTAATACTAGTGAGTTTAATCAGCCCTCTACACAATAATTCATCTCCTTACTGTCCAACACAAAACGATGCAACTTGGTCATTATGCTCAGGATTTTCTCCGTCTTTGAAACTTTCCACCCCGTGTTTGCTGTTCTGATGTTTACGCTCGTTTTTTTTTTTGTCTTTCTGCTTTCAGACCTTCTTCATCCGTTTAGGTACTGATTTAAAGCAGACTTAACATTTTTCTTTTTCCAACACTAATCAGGCCACGATGACCATGTGAACCGTTATGCCGTGTTGTATATATTAAACAGTAAAAATGCCCATCCCCACGCCCCAAACCAGTCGACTGTAGATTCCAGTTTCGGTTTTCAATCCGATTAAGTCTTTACATGTCCTCTCAATTGGATCACAGAAGGAATTAACCATAATCCAAATTACATTTTAATCAGATCTGGCTAATTCATCTGATTCGATTCGATGGATGTGATTACACTTTTATTCTGATTACAATCATATTATTAGGGTGTATGTAAATGCAGCTTGTGTCTCCATTTGTCATTTGTGTTGTGTAATAAGGAGCCAATTTTCAGTCTTTGCGTTACCAAACATATAGATGTGGGATTCTCTCAATGTTTAATTCAAAATGCATTACATAAGGATGGTGACCCGCGTCATACATAATTTAAAAACTCTTTCCTCGCCAGTGTTTAAAAAAGTTGCCAGCCAACGTCAATATTTTCTATAATTTTCACAAATTTCATTGCCATCAAAATCTGAACATGAAATATATCAAGTGAAAGTAAAGGCCCTCTGCTTAAAAACAATATCTTCAATGATTCATGCTTTTTTTTTTTTTATCAACACTTGAATATGGGTTGAATAAATGTGCGTGTGCGTGTGCGTGCGTGTGTTCACATAGAAAGTGCCAAAACCTTTACCAGGTTTCATACACTGAAAAAGAAAATCTGGTCTCCAATTGAATTACTGTGAATTACATTGCATCAATTCACAGAATTTAAATTTGACCAACTGAAAAATTTAGATGTGATGAGTCACTAGAAAATTTTCAATTGGAGACGATTTCTTTTTTTTTTTTTTTACAGTATACTATTCTGATGAAGTAAAACGTTTTAAAAACAAACGTCAACAAAGAGTGCTATAGAGTTAAGAAAAAATATATTTTTTAGATCTACTGAATGGACCTTTAAAAGCTTGTAGATAAATATGATTGATCCATAATTGAATTGGTTATATTAAACATTTTCTGAAATGTGGGGAGAAGTATAAAGAATCAGTGTGTGTGCCCAAACACAGACTGTGCCTCATTTTAAGAGATAATGTGATTTTTTTTTTTTACACACACAAAGAAATATAATGTATATATCAATCAATCGATCAATCGTTCAATCAATCAATCAATCAATCAATCAATCAATCAATCAACTTTATTTATATAGCGCTTTTACAATCACGATTGTGTCAAAGCAGCTTCACAGTGTCAAACAGCACAATATTGCAACAAAATTAGATTTGGCTGTACAGTCGTACTGGAGAAAACAGTGATGTTATCAGCTTATTTTAATTTATCATATAGCGACAATGTTGGCATATCGAGACGGATCTCACAAAAATGCGTATAAATAGTACGAGTGTGCAATCTCGTGGAATGTATCCGGCAAAATGAGTTTTGGCGTGCGTATGGTATGCGGTTTTTCGCGTGCATATGATACGCACTTTATGGCGTATTATACGTATGAACCCCCCACCCCGCCACCCTAATCCTACCCAAGAGCGTATCATTTGCACGCGAAAAACCGCGCACCATACGCACGCCAAAACTAATTTTGGCGTACACATTCCACGAGATTGCAAACTCGCACTATTTATACGCATGACCATGAGATCGTGTTGGCAGATCATTATTATAGTTTATAGAATTAAATAAAACCTAATTCATAAATTTTATTTGTATAATTAGTTGAATAACTTTAATCATAATTTTAGTGTCCCCAACTGAGCAAGCCAAGCCAAAGGCGACAGTGGCAAGGAGCCAAAACTCCATCGGGGCATGATGGAGAAAAATAAACCTTGGGAGAAACTAGACTCAGTCGGGGTGCCAGTTCTCCTCTGGCCTATTAACACACCGTGTATGATTATTATTCTGGCAACCTTACAGGTCAGAAATCATATTAGATCGGAATATTCAAAATTTCAGGGTATCACGGAAGAGACGGGTTTATTTAGGATGAGGCGTCGATTACACAAGAGTCTGAATACATGAAAGATCGGAGTTATTGCGCCGGAGATGGGTTTTTTGAGCATGACGTGCCAGTGAGGCAAATTCGGAGGAGACACCAATTGACACGGCATATATATGGTGAAGAGGGAAAAATAATGATCTGAAAATTCTTGTTTTGACCATATAGAATAGGATGTGGAGAAAGACTCGATCCAAGAACAGCGGCACCACCTGTATCGGTACTGACCCCAACAGAAACTTTGATGCTGGATGGTGCAGTGAGTACATGATTCCTATTAAAGCGATTGTGATTAACTAACACTAAGCTCTTGTCTGATCAGAACCCTTCTTTTTCCAGTGATATTCCTCTGACCTTTTCATTTTTGTAATGTCTCTCAGCCATCTCTCTTTCTACAGTCTTTCTTCAAATCTCTCTCTTGCTCACTCTCTCCTCTGCTGCCCGATGCAGATATGTTGAATGGGTTTATTATAATCAAGACGCATGTGTTCGCACTACACATTGTTAGCTACTCGGTTGCTTACTCTCATGACACATAGCAACACAGCTAAAAGTATTCTTAATATGTTTGACCAATTATTGAAAGTAGCCTATATTTACCTTTCTGCTGAGACATGCTGTCACAAGCACCCCCAAGAGTGAATGTGGATCGTGCTTTCTCCGTCCCCCTCATTCTGTTAAGCCCGCCCACCCACTCTATACACGATGTGATTGGCCCGACCAGAGTTTGGCTTTTACAGCTCAGACAAGTATTGAGAGTTGCTAGACGACACTCGCAGGAGATTAGATTTGCTGCCGCGAGGGTGCGTCTAGATTTCTAGGCTACCTACCGCCATATTAATTTTCAATCAATTCCCCTATTTCCACTTGCCAGACCCAGACAGAAAAAAGTAATCAATCTGAAAGGGTTATCCAATCAGCGCCAAGCACCGCCCACTGGCTGTTGATTGAAATTTGTGAAATGTTCTCTATTATTCTGAAAAAAATCTTTGGGAAAATGGTGCTTTGGAAATGTATGATTCGTCAAATAGGCGTCATTCGTAAATGCAGCATATTATTAAGAAAAACAGCTTTTTGAAAAAGCACTTTTAATAATTAAAAATAGATTTTTAAACAACAAAAGTGTGTGTGGAAGAGTTAATTGTGAAATACATTAAACAATAAATGTTGCGTTTTGTGTTTTCATGTAATTTTAATAAATAAATAGATACATTTATTTATTTAATTATTTAATTAATACGTAATTATTAAATTAATTATTTATTTAATTATTTCAGAATAAACTGGTACATTTAAATTTTTGTTTTATAGCATTCTTTATTTATTTAATTATTTCATTTTGAGTAATTTGGTCCTCTATAATCTATTAGCGGTGGCTTTGGGAGTGGCCTCATGGGACAGCAAAGCATGCTGGGAATTGTTGTCTTTCATCCCCATGAGACAAAAATAAATAATTATATACCATCTGAATCTAACCATGTCATGTCAACAAATGGAAAAAAAACAGCCAGATATTTATTATCCTGTTAATTATGGTGCCTTTGCACTGCTGTCCGTGATCGCGTCAAGGATCAGAAAAATGTCCACATGCATCTTGAAAAGCGGATGTTTTGGAAAGTGCTGGGTTAAGTATTTCTGCCATCTAGTGGTTTGATCAAATCAAAGGAGCCTTTTGCCCCATTGTACCCTAATTCACCCGCCACTGTCAATTATTCCTAAAACAATGTATGCCATTAACTTTCCAGCCACTGGAGCATCCAGCAACCCTTGCAGTGACACCTACTGTGGAAGCAGCCCAGAATCTGAGATTGAGTCCAAGAATTTGGCCAACTTCATCCGCACCAACAAGTCTATCATCAAGGCCTACCTGACTGTCCACTCATATTCCCAGCTGCTCCTCTTCCCCTATTCCTACAAATATGGCCTTGCTGCTGACCACTCAGAGCTGGTACCTGTTCATAAACACATACACACATGCATTGTAGCACACTACAAAAATGTCCATTGCATTTTCATATAACAGAGTGTTAACTCTATATTGGCATGTGCCTTGTGAGATGAGCCTTAACATGTAACATTTCTTTTTTGTAAGCTGAGTGTCTCTCAGGGAGCTATTGCAGCTTTGCGCACCCTGTACGGAACCAAATACACTAGCGGCCCTGGTGCTACGACCATCTGTGAGTATTAAGAGTGACGTAAGATGCCTGCTTCCATCTAGGCATCTATCTAACACAAATGTTATGAATGTACATTGGTCTAGGCATATTCTAACTTGAGTGGAATGTCACAATTCAGTTGATTCCAGATCTTAGCATTTTGCTAAAATAACAATGCTAAGATAGGATTTTTCCTGTTGGGTTTTGGATCATTGCAGAAAATAAGCTGTGAACAACACATATAAAAATGTTTTCATCATGATAATTTTCACAAATAAACTTACTTTAATGAATTTTACGCAAGTAGCAAAAAAAAAAAGTTAAATATGGCTATACATTAACTAGGCCTACATCACTCATGATTTGACATGAACATCACCATCACTAAGCTTCCGACAACTTTTTCAGTATTTATTTATTTAAATACATTTTTTATTAACCACAGACTTTATTTCACTTTTAACCAAAACATTGACTTTAGGACAATGGAATCAGAAGTGCTAAAAATGCCAACGTGGGTGAATATGATTTCCTCAAGTGCTAAATGAGCCTTGATCAACATCTTTTTGATCCTGGAACAACATTCCATAAACAAATCAGATTTGAGCGAAAAGTTTACAGTTTATGTCAAGTTTAGGCTTACGATCAGGATTAGGTGCTTAGGTGCTTTGCATATTAATGTGTTCTTGGTGCAACATGTAATGAAAAAAAGAAGTGTAATAATAGGAGTAATAATTGGCAACATTTTCATAATGATATGTAATATTTCATAGGAATATTGATATGTAATTTTTTTCCCTATTCACTTGTTGTGTCTCCAAAATGCTTGATAAACATGTTTTAAGTCCTGGCAGGCATATTACAGGATCAAAAATCAGTGTTATTCACCATCATTTCCTTTTGATTTTAGGGATAACTTATGGGTAGGGTTAGGTTTAGGGGTAGATATATGGTTAGGATGATCAACAAAACATATTGATCCACAAACAAGTTTTACTAGGCAAAATCACGGTGACCTGATAACGTATTAGTGTTTTTGCCCTATAAAAATGTCATCCTTCTATAGTCTAAAGCAAGGTATGAGCATAATAAATACTAAGCACATAAACACTTTATTTTGATGACTATAAGACTGTTGATGAGTATTATGTTGACTATAACGTTGCACCTACATTTCATCTAACTCTCAATAGAGTATTAGTATACTAGTTAATATCTGCAAAATCTTTTATTGTGTTGCTACTCCAACAGAAAAAACACTGACTTTAAGTACCTTTGCATCTATGTCAACTCACCTAACCCTATCAATCTACTAATACTCTACAAACACTTTGTTGAGAGTTATAGTCAACAAAATGGGCCTTATCATACACCAGGTGCCTGACAGAGTTATCATTTTTACGTCCTGCAACACATTGCTTAAATAGAAAATGCATTTGCTCCCATCTTTTCACACCAGGTGTGTTCAGGCGCATTGTTGGTGCGTTGCTATTTTGAGGAACTGAAAACGAATCTGCCATTAACCAAGACAAACCTGGTCTAAAGTCAATAGCGCAATATTTGCTTTTGTTATTTAAAGGTCCCGTTCTTCACGTGTTTTCAAAGCTTTGATTGTGTTTACAGTGTGCAATATAACATGAGTTCATGTTTCGCGTGTAAAAAAAGCACAGTATTTTTCACACAATTTACTTATCTGTACACCGCTGTTTCCTCTGTCCTAAAAACGGCCTGATGATTTCCTTGTTCTATGAAGTCCCTCCTTCAGAAATACGTAATGAGTTCTGATTGGGCCAGCGCTCCCCGTGTTGTGATTGGACAGCAGCTTAGCACACTTTGCCCGGAAAGGTCCCGCCTCTTACCATAACGGGGAGATGCAAGCGCTGAATGCGAGCTCTTCTCCATGTGGGAGAGCAACAAGACCACGCCCCCTATTTTCCATGTTCTTTTGGGCGGAGGGTTAGTCAACAAACGATTCTAGTGACGTCATTTCATCCCTGCACTTCCTGCTGTAGTCCAAACGTCATTACATCCCTGCACTTCCTGCTGTAGTCCAAACGTCATTACATCCCTGCACTTCCTGCTGTAGTCCAAACGTCATTACATCCCTGCACTTCCTGCTGTAGTCCAAACGTCATTACATCCCTGCACTTCCTGCTGTAGTCCAAACCGGCCGTTCGCTGTAGGCTTTGAAAGGGAACTTCTGTTAAATAAAATATCTCGCTTGGCATTGAACTTTAAGCTTTATAATTTTACAGGTATTATTTATGCTCTGACAGCAACATTACACACTAACTAAAGTTTGAAAGATGGAATCGCAAAGAACGGGACCTTTAAAGAACACTTTAATAATGTGCGTCTATAACACTCACACTGCTTATTACACACAGGCACATGCAGCAGCACACAAACATTTTTAAATATTACAAATAAAAGGATTAGTCTCTAGACAAGTGTTTAATTTTTACACTCACAAAATCCACCATGTATAGCGAATCCGCCATGGTGCAAGCACAACTGGCTTTTAAAGGGAATGGGAGATGAGACTCTGATTGGCTTATTACATGTTACACCCCAAAACACACCCATGTGACTCATTAAGAGACCAGCTAGAACCTGTTTAGAACATGAGCTGGTCACGGTGAGTATAAACATAAACTATAAGTAATATTAATTTGATTATATTAATATTTAGCAAGCTATATTCTTTATTAAACTTATATGTTCTATTAATACTATATTGTATAGTAAATGTACATGTAGTTATTAAGTACAATGTAACCACGTCACCTTAACATAAACAGTAAAATATAAAGTATATTACATATAAGTATGTTTTAAACTGTTCTCATTATGTGGTGTAGCTCAATCTGCGTGTGCTATATATGTACACACAAAGTGTTGCCACGTGTTACTTTGAAAAAGTAATCTGATTACTGATTACTCCTTTAAAAAGTAATTTAGGTACTATACAGATTACTTGATTTTAAAAGTAACTAGATTACAAGTTACTTTATTAGTTAGATTCAGTAGTTGCCGACAACACCCCTGCTGCGTCAACATAGAAATGACAACCGTTTTTGCCAACACTCACTTTATTGGAAGTGCATTTCAAATAGTAACGTCAACAATGAATCTCCTCACGTTTTAAGATTTTAAAAATATTTTCCTGAAAAAATCCTCTCCCCGAGACACAAGAAGAAAGCAAATATATATATATATATATATATATATATATATATATATATATATATATATATATATATATATATATATATATATATATATATATATTTTTTTTTTTTTTTTTTTACTAAAATAGTAACTCACAGTGACTTGGATAAGTTAATTCATCTGATTACTGGTTTGGAAATAGTAACGCGTTAGATTACTTGTTACTGGAAAAAAGTAGTCAGATTAGAGTAACGCGTTACTGAGTAACTAAGTTACTGGCATCACTGCGTTTGATCAGGAAAACACAGAACAGGAGCCATTTTGCAGGTAGTGAGCAGATTTTGAACGATTTGTGCTCTGTTCCCTGACCATGACCTTTCTCATTGCAGACCCTGCTGCTGGTGGCTCTGATGACTGGGCCTATGACCTGGGTGTGAAGTACTCATACACATTCGAGTTGCGCGACGAAGGTCGTTATGGTTTCCTGCTGCCCGAATCCCAGATCAAGCCCACTTGTGAGGAGACCATCCTGGCTGTCAAATACATTGCTGGCCATGTGCTCAACAACCTGTACTGAGAGAGAACTTTCTGATAGAAGGCCTTATGAATACACAAGGCTTCGTGTCTATTACAATGGATGCATTCTGTGACATCAATTCAATACAAATCTCAAAATATCTTTGATCAGTAAAGCAATAAATCATAAAATTCTGTGTGTTTAATGATATCTGATACAGAGTGCAATATGATAGAGATATTCCTTAGATAGAAGCAATTAAAGGGATAGTTCACCCAAAAATGAAAATGTTGTGTTTATTTGCTTACCCTCAGGGCATCGAAGATGTAGGTGTGTTTGTTTCATCAATAGAACACAAATTAAGATTTTTAACTCCAACCGTTGCTGTGTACCAGTTGTATAATGCATGTCAATGGGGTGTAATTAAATGAGAGCAAAAAAAAAAAAAAAACATGCACAAACAACTTCATATTAAACCCTGCAGCTTGTGACGACACATTGATGTCTTAAGACACGAAACGATTGGTTTGCATGAGAAACCGCAGTATTTATATACGTTTTGGAAATAAATAAAAAGTAATATAAAAACCATGCCATATCTTCCGCTGGGCGAGGTCAAAGTACACAATATGGTGTAGAGACACGCGAGACATCACTTCTGCTGCTTACATGCTATATACACTGTGTTTTGACCTCACCCAGCGGAAGAGATGGCAAAGAGATTCTCATGCAAACCAATCGTTCCGTGTCTTAAGATATCAATGTGTCGTCACAAGCTGGTTTAATATGAAGTAGTTTGTGCATGTTTTTTTTTTACTCTCATAGAATAACACCTTATTGACATGCATTATATGACAGGCACAGTGCAACGGTTGGAGTTCAAAATCTTCATTTGTGTTCTACTGAAGAAACAAACACACCTACATCTTGGATGCCCTGGGGGTAAGCAGATAAACATCAAATTTTCATTTTTGGTGAACTATCCCTTTAACAGATATGCTTACCATCCAAAATACACTGTCCCAAAGAGTATTTGGACACTTTGGGCCCTATTTTAACGATCTGAAACGCAAGTGTCAAAGCGCGGAGTGCAAGTAACTTTGTGGGCGGGTCTCGGCGCTGTTGCTATTTTCCCGGCGGGATAAATGGCTCTTGCGCTCGGTGCAAATCTAAAATGGGTTGGTCTGAAGTAGCTTCATTATTCATAGGTGTGGTTTGGGCGTAACGTGAATAAACCAATCAGAGCGGCATCCAACATTCCCTTTAAAAGCAGGTGCGCAAGTTCCATTATGGATTGCTATTATTATGGCGGATTTACCATGGCGCACGCCAGGAGCGGTTCACAGCCGACATGACTGATGTTCTTGTAAGAGCAGCCCTTACGAAACAAAAATATATTGCAGTATATTGGAAAATGTCATGCAATACATTAGGAAATATATTAACATATATGGGAATTAATATTTATATCTTTCAATATATTGCAATATATTGAAAGCGGCAATCATTTGTATATTTTGCAATATATTACATGAATATATAATATATTTTATAATACCATCAATATATTATTCCATATATTTACAATATATTAAAATATTTTTCAACTAATACATTGGTAAATATATTTTCCTTTCGTAAGGGAGTGAAAGACAGAGAAGTTGTGTTGTATGGGGATGGGAGAAACCCACCCAAAATAGCGTCGGTTAAACAGTTTTTTATTTTTACAATCGATTTTTTTTCTGGTTCTTGACGGACAAACCAATTTGTCAGATGTCATTATATATATTATATATATATATATATATATATATATATATATATATATATATATATATATATATTAGGGCCGGGACTCGATTAAAAAAAATAATCTAATTAATTAGAGGCTTTGTAATTAATTAATCGAAATTAATCGCATTTTAATCGCATATAAATATTTGACCTGAGAACATTGAGAAGTAATTTTTCACATGGATTTTTAGCATACCATTGAATAATGACTGAATACATAAGCTTAATCAACGAAATATTGTTTATTTAGTTCAGTCCAGCAGACCAGCGCAATGTTTGCCATTAAGTTTAGCAAAAGCATATTTGTGATATTTGAGGCTCGATGTGCTGCGGTGATACGCAGATTCCTTGTTGTACAGCTTGCACACAACCCTGCTCTTGACGACGCTTCCATCCTTTCGTTTTTTAAAACAAAATTTCCCATCCACGGGGCCAAGCAAAGCAGTCTCATCAGCTTCTTCGTTCACGTTCACTCATGCCCTGCGTCTCAATCAGCTCCTTAGTTCCCTAGTCAGGGCACTGATCAAGACATAAGTCAATGGGCTGACTCCCTGATCAGTGCCCTGACTACTGAACTAGGGAGCTGATTGAGACGCACCCATGTTGTTGTCGTGACTCCGGAGCGCTAGTTGGTGTTCCAGTATAATCGCTCCGTCGAAACTGATTTATTGAAAAACGTTCCGCGGTGCAAAAAGAAATGCGGTTAAATTTTTTATTTTTTTTGCGTAATTAATTAACGCGTTAAAGTCACGTAATTAATTAATCTTAATTAACGCGTTAAAGTCCCGGCCCTAATATATATATGTCTTGCCACTATATATTGGGCAAACAGGTCTGATCCTTAATTACTACAATAAGCCTAAATAATTTGTAAGCTAGATTTATGCCTATTTTTTCACATCTTCGTGGCACACCACAATGTGTTAATATTTTTTTTTAGAGTAACAATTTATGATTTGCAAAAATAACTGTTGCATCTGTGTAGATTTCATGAGCAAAGTGTATGCGCGTTGTGCACGCTATACATTATGGTCAAGCATGCGCCCTTAAAATAGCATAATGAACTACGCGCAACGCGCCGCTGACTTTAGATTAGGTTTTTTCTGGTCAGTGGCGCAACTGTTTAATGGAACAGCAAAATAGCACCAGGGATTGTTTGCGCCGGAACACGCCTCCTTTTATGCGCTGAACCGCCCAGGGAGCGCAAGTTCATTCACTAGTTTAGCGACGTGCTTCTGTGGAGGGAAAAGCACGCTTTGCGCGGGTGCAAAATAGGAATGACACATGCGTCGGTGTACAAAGTCAATTGCGCTGGATGCAAGATAGGGCCCTTTATCACACTTGTCTTAAAGTGACTGCATTATATGAACTACAAATATAAAAAGTGGCATCTGCAAACAAATGATGCTTAAGATTTTCTCATCAATAAATTTACTTTTCCGAGCCATTTTGGCAGGTTCTTTAAAAGTTGATGTTTTATTTATTTTTAGTGGATGTATGAAATCAGTTCCCCTAAAAAAAATGTTTCTTACTGTATGAACATGATCCACACATAGCTAAACTAATTATGACACCGATTTCACACAGTTGAGCTGATTTATTTGAACTTGGTTAATTGTACTGATGAATACAATTCCTAATTTTTTAAGAAAATGGAAAGACCTGTTTGAGTTTAAATGCAGGTTTTAGTTAGCCTAGAAATCTAGACACACCCTAGCAGCAGCAAATCTTATCTAAAATCTAATATAATCTGATCTAATCTAATCTAATCAGCAAATCTGATCAGCAAATCTAATCTAAATCTGAGTGTCCTCTAGCAACACTCAATACCTAGCCTAGAAATCTAGACGCACCCTAGCGGCAGCAAATTTAATCTGCCCGCAAGTGTCCTCACGGAACTCTCAATACCCTTCTGAGCTGTATTCCTCACAATCTGGACAGCCCAATCACATCGTGTATAGAGTCGGCGGGCGGGGCCATAATGACGACCGCCGAGTTGCGTTTGGCGTGCATCTAGTAAACACAGAAACTGGCGAACGGCGGCGGTCTTTCGAATCAGCTTTGACTGCGATTCTGGGAGACTTGGAGTTAAGCTTTTCTCTGAGAAAAGAACAAAGAACGGCACTGAAGTCATTCTTAAAAAGGGAAGATGTGTTCGGAGTTTAGCCCGGATACGGTGAATGTTTAATTTATCAACAAGCTCTGCTTCACCTCCGTTGCTCTGGTTGGTGTAGCGCTATCCTATCGCGTGCAGAGTTTGAAAGACAACCGTTTATCCCGCCCCTCGGATTGAGATTGTCTATGGTGAGTTTCCAGACCAAACATCTTGATGTGGGTCTGGCTTGTCAGGCTACTCAATACCCATCTGAGCTGTAAACGCCAAGCTCTTGACGGGCCAATCACATCGTGTATAGAGTCGGTGGGTGGGGCTTAACATAATGATGCCAGAGTTGTGCTTGCGTGCTTCTAGTCCAGTGGTTCTCAAACCTGTCCTGGGGACCCCCAACCAGTGCACATTTTGCATGTCTCCCTCATCTAACACACCTGATTCAAATCATCAGCTCATTGATAGAGACTGCAAGACTTGAATTGGGTTTGTTTGATGAGGGAACATGCAAAATGTGCAATGGTGAGGGGTCCCTAGGACAGGTTTGAGAACCACTGTTCTAGTCAACACAGAAACTGGCGAACGGCGGTCTTTCGAATCAGCTTTGATCGAGACTTTGGAAGACTTGGAGTTAAGCTTTTCTCTGAGAAAAGAACAAAGAACGGCACTGAAGTCATTCTTAAGAAGGGAAGATGTGTTCGGAGTTTTGCCGACCGGATACGCAAATGTTTAATCTATCAACGAGTTCCGTTTCACTTTCGTTTGAAAGACAACCGTTTATCCCGCCCCTCGGATTGAGCCCTGTCTATGGTGAGTTTCCAGACCAAACATCTTGATGTGGGTCTGGCTTGTCAGGCTAGGTTTTAATTATTTTGAACATTTAAAAGAGTTTGTAGAATGGTGTTTTTTTCTTCTTCTTCTTTTTTTATTACCATGTGGTGAAGAGTTAAGCTTGTGCTTATGTTGTCAGTAGCCATACACACACATAGGCCTACATGTTCCATGAAGACTGTGCTATTTATGTCCTGGTACTCAAACTAAATGATATTTATAAATAAAAAAAAACTTATAATTAACCACTTGTTCACATGGCAAATCTGACATTTGTGGCATGGAAGATCATGAAAAAACACTAATCACTGGTAAAGCTAGAGCTCTTTGAGCAACACTAATTTTGCATAGCCACCCACAGCTTAACCACCATGTCTTCACTTCACAATAATGGTAACCTCAAAAATGTATAGAACATATACTCTTTTAAATATTAAATTTAACTGAACATCAAATGTTAACAGGTATTTACCTTTACTAAAAAACACCACTTCATTTAAACATTTACTTTCCTAAGCTATCCATATGCAAAGCATGCTGGGAACTAGAAGTCCACGGCCAAGGTTCAGTCAATGCAACATAAATGATTCATGTAGTTTGAACACAAATGGTTTGTTAACTTAACATTTTTCAAATTCTATTTCATTTAATGTAATACAATTGAGTGCAAATGTCAATTAAGTAAAACAACTAAAGATGTGTTTGTTTATCAAATAAAACTGAGCAAATAGCTATATTTCGTTTTTGTGTGCACTAACAAATGGAAATAAATACATGTCTTGATTTCTGTCTGTTGCATTATAATTTCAAAAAAACATGTGTGCTACTAATTTACGCATTTTGGGTGTGCTATATTTATCTAAAATAAATTGCACTTGGTTTGAAATGTTTATATCATGCAAATACATTTAAACATTACATAAACCTACAAGTATTATTGGGGCTGTTTGTAGTCATTTCAATGTCCCACTAATGCCAGGAATTATACATAGTAGATGGATAACCTATTACATAGCATACAATGAAAATGTAAAGTTGTATGTAAACGCATCAAATGTATGAAACCATTATTTTGTACACTGAGAGTGCAGAGACAGTCAGAGACGCATTCGGGATAAGCTACTTTTTAGAGTACAGGTCTCACCACTTGATGTCTCCCTTTCACCACAATCATATTAGGTGAATATTGCACCCAAAGGAAAAAAAGTTCATTTCGTCACTGCTGTTTGACACGTGCGGCTTGTGTCCCAATAATGTAAATTGGTCTCAATGTAATATAGCGTTGTGGTCAGAATTATTGACACCCCTGGTAAATATTACCAAATATGGCTGTACAAATAAATCTGCATTGTTTATCCTTTTAATCTTTATTCTTTTATTTTTTTAATCACAAAAATCTAATCTTTCATTGAAGTAAAATAATTTAAAGTGGTGATGGTCATGGAGGGAGGGGGAATCATATTATGAAATAAATGCTTTTCTCCCAAACACGTTGGCCATGGCACTCTATGTATGTTAGAGTGGTACAGGATGTGTATGAGAGCAGTAGGACAGTGGTAAGGTGTGCTCTGAGAGAAAAGGAATGAAGGTTAGTCGCAGCAAAAATGCGTATAAATAGTAAGAGTGTGCAATGTCGTGGAATGTATACGGCAAAACTCATTTTGGCGTGTCTATGGCACGCGGTTTTTCGCGTGCATATGAGACGCATTTTATGGCGTATTATACATACGAACCCCCCACCCCACCACCCTAAACCTACCCAAGCGCGTGTCATATATACGCCCCACTAACCTAAACCTACCCAAGCGCGTGTCATATATACGCCATAAAGTGCGTCTCATATGCACGTGAAAAACAGCGTATCATATGCACGCCAAAATGAGTTTTGGCGTATACATTCCACGACATTGCACACTCGTACTATTTATACGCATTTATGTGTGATCGGGTTGGTGTGAATGAGAACCAAGTGGAACAGTGAGGTTACAGGGAGAAGAGGTAAAGAGGACCAGGATTTTAAAGGGGTGATGAATTGAGGAATCAACTTTCCCTTGAGCTTTTGATATATAAAAGGTCATGGTAATATAAGAATATCCTGTAAGTTTCAGAGCTGAAAACTTCCTTGTTTGTCAAAGAAAAGGTTTTATAGACACCAGGCTCAGCAAACGGTCTTGTGCTTCATGCTGACGTCAGTGCGTGACGAAACACTGCGTCTTCAGAATAATGAGCACGTGTAGTTCAGTAGCCTCACCCACCGACTCATGGAGGGCTCGTGCTAGCTGGTCAACAATAATTTCATGCCAAGGAAGATTAAGATATTGCGCTATTCCTGGTTGTGGAAGAACACAGTCGCTGCATAGAGGTTAGATCGGGCTCAAAAAATCAAGCCCGACCCTACCCGAGCCCGTGCACGTTGTGTCCGAGCTCGGCCCGGCCCGACACATTAACTGTAATTATGAGCCCAAGCCCGATTTAAACCCAAACATTGTTCAATACGTGGGCGTTTTGACGAGAACGAGCCTGTAATGAGCAAAGCGCAGCGAAACGGACTGGTGAGGCTCATGATAAAACTACATTTAGTTTTCAGTTTTCTCCACAGCGACTGTACAGCCGAATAACATTTTTTTGCAATATTTTATTGTTTAACACTTTGAAGCTGCTTTGAAACAATCATCATTGTAAAAGCGCTATAGGCTATAAATAATCCGCAGGTGCGCTCATGATCTGCTCACCGGTAAACTGATGTTTGCTCAAATCCAGCTCAGACATTTATCTGTAGCTTACTTTGTTGTTGCCATTAAACAATGTGTTTTTTCCTTCATATTTATGTTTAAATATTATAATATTATTTTTACATATTTCATCTGATTATGATGAGTGAAAAGATGCGAGTGGGTCAGAAATGATTTTGGTGGTTATATTTAGTTTAATATTAAGTTTTGTTTGGTAGAAAGCATTTATTTCATTTTGTTTAAATTGTATCTTAATTTAAAAAAAAGCCAATTGCCTGGATTTAATAAATAAAAAGCAAATAGCAGACTATAATCGTGAGGTGAAGTCGCGGGAGTGATTGCTTTCATTGCTCATGAACTGGAGCATATCTCATAAATAAACCGAAACTCAGCGGGCTATACTTGCCTCACAGACATGACAAATATGCATGTAGAAAGCTTGAAATGACCACTTTTAAACGAAACGATTCTAAGATATTTAATTAAGCAAAGTGCAGTATTCACGCGTGCAGCTCTTGACACAGAGCGTTTCTGTTTATAATGCTGCGCTCCATCACTGCTCGAGCTGTGAGTTTAACGCGCATTTTTACATCCTGTAATCCTGACTTGTGCAACTTTGTAGCCTACACATTTGTTTCTTAGTTGTTGTATTAGTTCTTACTTTGCTAAATATGTATATATAATTTCTGATTATAGCATAGCTTTCTGCCCACCCAATTAGACTAGTAAAGTAGGTGAATGATTAAAAAAAACGCTTGATCACGGGCCCGGCCCGACCAGACCCGAGGATAGTGCAGGGAAATCTCAGCCCGACCCGGCCCGCGGGTCGGTTCGGGTCAGGTTCGGGCTCGGGCTCGGGCAGAGAATCTAAACTCTATCGCTGCATAAGCTTTCTTTCGATTCTAATATTAGAAATGTGAGGTTGAACTTTATTTTTAATGAAGTTCCAGCTCACGTGGGGAAGACATATTCACTTAATTTCACTGTGGAATCATTTGTAAACAAATCTCCGGTGGATGCTGGATTTGGATCCGACAGGAATGGTGCAACACACCGATGTGAGTAAAACGCATTTTTGTATGTAATAGTACTGCACTGTTATAGATTGTTTTGCTTATGTGTACGTGTCGGAGCATACCTTTAGTACACTGGACTCGAATGTGTATGTGTGTGCGCGCGGTTCGCGCTTATATCGACCGATCTAGTGGGCTATGTGTAATATAAAAATAATAGTCCAATCAATCGCGTGTCAATGAGGAATAAAACAGTGATTGTTTGATAAAGATGTGTACGAGCCCTGTGGTCGAGAAAATCATTCTGGTTGTTGTTTCTTCCTCATTCTGACAGAGGAGCTGAAGCTGATCAAATATGCAAATCTTATCCAATCCTAGCCGTGGGCGTTTACTTCCAAGTCTCCAGTGCTGCATGCTCATCAAAACCCAGCGTTCAGGAGAGAGCCTCAAAACCAGTGTAGAAAATAGCCTATTACTTATAAGTTATGATGTTTTTGAATGTAAACAACACACAAACGTCATTAGTTGACCTCAAAAAACAGTATACATTTTTTTTTTAAAAGCCAGTTCATGACACCTTTAAGTACTTAGGGTCAACAGTCCAGAGCAATGGGGAGTGTGGAAAAGAGGTGAAGAACTGTGTGCAGGCAGGTTGTAATGGGTGGAGAAAAGTGTCCGGTTTGTTGTGTGATAAAAGTGTACCAGCAAGAATGAAAGGAAAGGTGTACAGGACAGTAGTGAGACCAGAGATGTTGTATGGTTTGGAGACAGTATCACTGAGGAAAAGACAGGAGGAAGAGCTAGAGGTAGCAGAGCTGAAGATGTTGAGGTTCTCTTTGGGAGTGACGAGGATGGATAGGATCAGGAATGAGGACATCAGTGGGACAGCACATGTGAGATGTTTTGGAGACAAAGTTAGAGAGGCCAGGCTGAGATAGTTTGGACATGTTTAGAGGAGGGAGAGTGAATATATCGGTAAAAGGATGCTGAGGTTAGACCTGCCAGGCAGGAGGTTGAGAGGAAGACCAAAGAGGTTTATGGATGCAGTGAAGGAGAACATGAAGGTAGTCATTCTGAGAGAAGAGGATACAGAGGACAGGCCTAGATGGAGGCAGATGATTCGCTGCGGCGACCCTTGAAGGAAAGAGCCGAAAGAAGAAGAAGAAAAGCTGTGAGTCTTCTCCTGCAAGGCCTGATGAGATCAGAGAGCATTCCTCAACACAGCAGTACCTCCTCAGACCCTTCAGATTCCCAGCTCTTCTCTTCAGTTCAGCCCACTCCCATTCTAAAGGGTTCAGGTCAGGGTACTGGGATGGTCATGGCAGAAGCTTCATTTTGTTCTCAGTGACACATTTGTGTGTTGATTTTGATGTTCGTTTTGGATCGCTGTCTTGATAAAAGGTCTAAGCACAGCCCATTATAAGATTTATAACAGAGGCTGTCAGGTTTTGATTTTTTTATCTGTTGGTATTTGCTAGAATCCATGATGTCATGTATCTGAACAAGATGTCCAGGACCTCAGGCAAAAATAAAATAAAAATAAATAAATAAAAATGCCCCAAATATTACAGATCCAGCGGTATATTTAAACATGGGCATGGGGTACTTTTTATCCCTGTTCCATCTGGTGGGTTTGCTGCCAATAAAGCTCTTTATTTATTTTCATCTGACCACAGAACCAGGTCCTTTTTGAGGTTCCAGTCGTGTCTGACGACTGAATATGCTGGAGTTTGTTTCTGGACGATCGAGGAGGATTTTTATTGAATCCCTCCCCCCCCCCCCCCTCCCCCCCAAAAAAAACACTTTGTTATGTAGGGGTTTTATTTATTTATTTTATTTTTATTTTTTTTAGGCTTTGTGACCCCAAGACTCAACTAATCGCTGCAATTCTCCTTCTGTGATCCTTGGAGAGTCTTTGACCACTCAAACTCTCCTCCGCTCGTAGGACGATATAGACACGCAGGAACTTATATAGATATAGACCTTTTAAGGAAAAAAAGGCAGATTTGTGACATCTTTAGATGATTGAACTTCTTAATTATTGCCCTGATGGTGGAAAAGTTTCAATGCTTTAGCTATTTTCTCACAGCCAATTTCTATTTTGTGAAACTCAACAATCTTTAGTTGCACATAAGATATATATTATTTGGTTTTACATAAGGGATAATGTACACCCAGTCAGTTGTTATCGCAGAATAAACCCCGGCAGAGTGATCAGGACCCTGACGCAAAGGACCCTGAAATGAGAGGGTTTATGTAAGGGAAAAGGCAATCAGCCAAAACTTTACTTTATAAAGTTTTAAATATGGATATTTTTCTTACACAAACTCATTGATTCGCTTCTGAAGACCTTTATTAACCCAGATGCATTTTTATGGACTTAAAAAAAAAACAGAGCTACATCTACTGCCATTAAAAAGCTTGGATTAGCCAGGACTTTTTAATATAACTCAGATTTTATTCATTTGAAAGAAAAATGTCATAAAACTAGGATGACTCAAGGTGAATATCATGGGCTAATTCTTTTATTTTTGGGTGAACTAACCTTGAAGTCTTCTTTCATTTTAACCCGTGGTAGTTAAGTGATTGGGCAAACATAATTTCTTGTAAGATATCTGTCGCCATCTAGTGGTCATATATGCAAATTTGATTTGTCAATTAATGACCCATTTAAATAAAAGATATGGTAAGGTAAATTCCAAACAAAAGCAACCTGATATATATATATATATATATATATATATATATATATATATATATATATATATATATATATATATATATATATATATATATATATATATATATATATATATATATATATATATATATATATATAATTTTTTTATGGTACTATAGTTGTACTATAACCACCATATGATATTGCAGATTTGATTTCAGATGTAGGCAGCAAAGATATCTATAAAAGTAAAGTGAAGCTATTAACATAAAAGTTGCAATTAGGCTTAAGGAAAAGTAGTGAAAATATAACCGTAACACTTTACCAATAACACTAGTTGATACATTACTAATATGAACTAACAATGAGCATATTTTTAAAACTCCAACTGCTCCAACACACCTTCTTGTTATCTTCAATTCCGGATCTCAAAGATCGTGATTGCCCTGTTCAGGTGTGTTTAATTACGTTTGGAGCTAAACTCTGGCTGCGTCTGAAAACTGGAAAATGCTGCCTTCGGAGGACACGTTTCAAGGTATATCCGAATCCAGTGTTAGCTTCACTTCCTGCCTCCTGAGAGATCTAGATGAAGGCATCGATTTTTGAAGACAACTTACGTGTATCCGCTGCATACCTGTCAAGTATCCCGTTTTGGCCGGGAAAGTCCCGTATTTTACCCTTCTTTCCCGCTGTCCTCCCGTATTCGTATTTTCCCGTAAATCTCCCGTATTTTAACCTGCGTTATTAAAAAATAATAATACCGGAGTAAAAAAACAAAAACATTTCCAATCTGAGCTCTGTAACTCTGTAAGCCTCGCGATAACTGCCGTCTGCAGTAGCCTACAGTACTGTAGGTGGCAGTTATCGCGAGGTTAGTGTGTGAGGTCAGATGACGAGGGATAACGCGGGAAAAAAACAAAAAAACAAAACAGAGACGGATGATGGACGTAATGGAAGGCACTCCTGCCAAAAAACCAAAACCCTTGTGCAAATACCGCGATCAATGGGGCAGTGAATTTAATTTTCTAAAGAGGAGCAGGTTGGGGGACAGTCACGCGTTTTGCAAGTTTTGTAACTGCGACTTTAGCATCTCACACGGGGGAAGGACTGATGTCTGTCAGCACGAGAAATCCGCCAAGCACAAGCGCGGGCTAGAGGCACAAAAACATGCCCAGGTGATGTCAGCATTCGTGACGAAAAATGCCACTGAGGCAGACCAGGTCACACGTGCAGAGGTAAAAATGGCAATGCTGTGTGCCAAAAACAACATTCCTTTCTCCTTCCACGACGACTTCAACAAGTGTGTAGCTGACATGTTCCCGGACTCTGCTATTGCACGAAAATACTCAACAGGAAAAACTAAGGCTACTCAAATCATCAAAGGTAAGTTAGCTAGCCATATAGCTACTACTAATCTTTCTTACTGGTGAAAAAAAATAAATAAAATGGGGTTGAAATGTGTTTGAATATTCTAACATTTGAACATTAATTAACCCATGACATGCATGTTGTAGGCTAACTTACTAGCTAATTATTGGACACTCAACAGGTGCCATAGCAGCAGAACTAGAGGACGAGTTGGCCAAAACATGCAGATCTCAGCCCTTTTCACTGATGTGCGACGAATCGAACAACCGAAAAACAGACAAAGAATTTGTCATCCTGACTAGACTCTACGATGAGGCCACTCTGCAGGTCACTACAAGATTCCTCGAGATGCCTATATGCAATATAGGAAATGCAGAAAATCTGTATGAAAAGCTTAGTGAAGCATTAAGGTAAGGGAAACTGCACTGCGTTGTTGACATGTTTAATAGATTGAATTTAATTACAACCTTATATTTAGGCTGAGACGTTTTGTGGCATTTTTTCCTGTTTCCAATAGAAAAAGAGGCATCCCATGGGATAACCTGATTGCCTTTAACTCAGATAATGCGAGTGTTATATAAGGCCGCCATAACTCAGTCATCAGTAGACTGAAGATTAGCCAGCCCCACGTCCAGGACCTTGGCTGCATCTGCCACCTGGTACAGCTGGCCACTGGCTGTGGCATCAGAGCAGCCCAGGTACCAGTGGAAGACATCCTGGTGGGGATATACACCCACTTTGATAAAAGGTAAATGCATACATATAGGCCTGCTATTTCTCTCGCCTAATGTTGTGTGTCACAATGTAACAACATTGCATGGGGCTAACTCATGAACAAGGTAGCCTAGTAGGCCTTCGGTTCATATTCTACTCACTCACTCACTCACTCACTCACTCACTCACTCACTCACTCACTCACTCACTCACTCACTCACTCACTCACTCACAATTCCAACCCCTAACAGAGTCATTTTCTGTCTCTCAGTGCAAAAAGATGTGAAGTCTACAAAGAGTTTGTAGACTTCACTGATTCAGACCACCTGAAGCTCCTCAGGTACTGCAGCACCAGATGGCTGAGTCTGTTAACCTGCATTCAGAGGGTACTGAACCAGTGGGATGCACTACAGGTAGGATGGTATCTACATTCAGCAGATATCTACACAGTTTACTATGGTATATTTCCATTTTAACCATGTATTGCCACCCTGTATCTCTATGTACTGTAGGCCTACTTTAACAGTCATGAAGAGGTGGAGAGGAGTGTTAAAGTGCGTGATCTGGCAAGCCATCTGCGTGATCCAATCGTGAAGACCTACTTCCTTTTCCTGAGTGCCGCCCTTAAGCCTTTATCTGAATTTAACATTGCCTTCCAGGTGGGTGTCAATGACATTGATTGAATGAGTGAATAATAGTATATAATGTTTGTGCTTATTGTAGGATTCTTATTTCACTGTTATTTTGTTGTGACCATTGATATTATCTGCAGTCAGAGGAAGTACAAATTCACAAACTTGAAGAGGAGATGTGCAGGCTGATAAAGAGGATCCTGGGCTACCTCATACCAGCCAGGGCAATCGTGGGTGTACCTCTCAGGGAGGTGAAGTATGGAGATGGACATCAGTTGTCTGATGAAGATCTCTTTATTGGAGCAGACACAAAGACATTCATGAGAAGCGCTGAGCTCCCTGTGTCAGCTGAGAAGAAAATCTTCCAGTGAGTATATTACCCAGTAGTAATATTATATAATCTTTTGCCAGGATGAAAGTATAGGCTGTAGTGTGCCTAAAAATACTACCACTAATGCATTTTTTCCACTTTTGCTGTTGTAGAACAGTGAGAAACTTCTATGAGGCAGTTCTTAAGAAGATGTTCTCCTCCTTTCCCCTTGACCATCCACTCCTGAGGGACCTGAAAGTGCTGGACCCTGCAGCTCGTCTTAACATAACTCCAGGGACAGGTAGATAATAGAAACAGTTTCCAATAGGCTTTATGCCCAGCTCCACTATTTACCCTAGCAATGGTCAGACGCAACTTAATCAGGCTTAATCAGTTTGTCCAATAATGTAAGACGGAAAATAAAGGAGCTGTCTTAAGTTCAGGAAGTAGTGTAGCTGTGCATAAAGCCTATTGATGTTATGCAAGGCAAGGCTATTTTATTTGTATAAAGGGCTTTACATTGCATCATAGCAACATCCTCTGGGGACAGTTCCCCATTGATAACCAAATAAATAATTGGTTCAGTATACTTGATTCTTGTTTAGATCTGCAATGTTTAGTCAAATACTTGTTTTACTTTACAGTGGAAAGGCTAGGGGCCCTGTTCCCTCAGTTGAGGCTGAAAGAGGATAAGATGAGAGAGGAATTTACAGACTATCAGGTGTCAGATAGTAAGGAACTCCCCCAAGAAGACAGAATCGACAGATTCTGGGGCATGGTAGGAAAGGACATGAGGTTCAGTGAGCTGCCAAAACTTATGAAGGCATTACTGTGCATTCCTCATAGCAATGCAAGTTCAGAAAGGGTATTTAGCATGGTACGAAAGATTGTTACAGAGAATAGGATGACATTAGACAACAGAACTGTTTGTGCTCTTCTCACATGTAAAATGAACCACTCTGGCCCAGCCCACAAATACACTCCTTCCAAAACAGTCTTAAAGAATGCAAAGTCTGCAACAAATTTGTACAATAACTCACTAAAAGAGTAAAGAAAAGTTATGTGAAATGAAAAGGAAAAACTGTAAAAGAAACGCAAAATGAAATGAAAATAATGTGTGGAATGAAAATAATATGTAAAGACAAGCAATGTTAAATGAACAGAAAATATGCAAATAGCTATTAAATAAATGCTCTTCATATACCCTTTTGTGTTTTTATTTTGGGCTATAACACCTGTCTTAAAATGTAAGGGATACTGGATCTTGGTGGGGGTGGTGGGACTGCTTGGCTTGCGGTGGGCCGAAAAATTTCCCTTATTTTCAAATCCAAAACTTGACAGGCATGATCCGCTGCCTTCGATATCCCACAATCCTATGTGTTGCCACTTTTATTTTACCACTGTTGCCACGGGCTGTTTTATCTTAAAAAAATATATATATATAATTATTCAACCCCAATTATGTGATATTTAGCCCCAGGAATGTGAATTTTAGCAGAGAGCTTTTTTTTTTTTTTTTACCAGGGAACTTGTAAAAAAGGGCTTGTTTTTGGCTAGTTTTGAGAAGCAAAACCTGGCAATCCTGGGTGACAATTGAGCTAGAAAAATAAAGATGGCGTCTGAAAGTTGAGGTTGCTGGTACGTTTGTATGTCAGTGTACGCTTTTGACCAACGTTTCCACTTCTAATGCCTGCAAGAATGTATGCTTGCTAAAGAGCTCCGTTCTATTGGCCGTGCGGTTATTCGTCACAGATATAGCGGCAAACGTTGAAGTATTTTAAACTTTGACCACAGTGTGCAAACCGTCCTCCGTTGTCGCGTTCTGTCGGAAAGGTTTATTACAAGTCATTCTGGATAAGGCAGTGAGGCAACAAGTCACTCCCTAGGTTTATGGATGCAGTCTCTGTTTCAAACTCCTGCTGTAGAATGTCAATGCATGCAATACTAACCTCGGACCAGCAGGTGGCACAGGAAGCCAATAAATAAATTACCAGTCTCCGTTGCTTTTCAGTCAGCCATGTCAATTACACCACATAGGTAGCCTATGTACGCTTGTCATAACATTTATAATTGATGCATAACATTTTATGACTAATTTCTGCAGTCATTAATTCTGCTCTGACTTACACCTGACCTCTGATAGGCATTACCAGCTATGTTAGAAGAACATATCAGAAATTCTTCTCTGGGCCACCTATCTATTAGATATTTATGCTTTCTGGAGGAGCAGTGCCCACACAGAGTAGGCTACTGTAGCAGCTGATGCAAGACAGAGCAAAACAGTTCACATGGAATAAAAAGATAATGTTCATGCACCCCATTGTGTATTTACATATTAAAAGATATCTAAGGAACTAGCATTAGAAATTCATGTAAACCCGTTGAAAATGTGTATTGGTTCAGGATTCAACACATTCCGGATGGGTTGAAAGGTATCTTTTATGAAATCATACTTGTTTACTTGATCTCACCAGACTAGTTAAAATATTAAACCCTGGCAACTAATCCTGGCTGCACTGTTTGTGTTACCTCAAAGGACTTTTCATAATGACGATAACCTTGAGTTATCGTCATTAAATCTCACTTTTAACCTCGGGTAAAGGAACACACTTGTAATTTAGAAAAACCACTTTTCACCCAAGGTTATGAAACCTTGCAGAGCAGGGTTAAAACAGCTCTTGCACAGCATTGTTGTGGTGCCAAACTTGTACAGTGTGAAACAATGTTATTTCTTGATGCTTAGAAACAGCCAAGCAATAGCTTACCTCATGTCTCCGTGTTTTGGACAGTCACAGAAACAACACGCATAGGCCTACGTATAAACAGCAGTTTCAGGGTTTGAGGGGGAACAATGCCCCCTTTTAGCTCAAAGTATACTTCACATTTTTATGCGTACACAAGGGTCAGGGTACAGTATGAGTCAAGTTAATTTTGTCATCAGGAGAGTACGTTTACTGTACGTGCACCACTGGATTTTTGTAACCGCGCATACTTTGTACGCCCAGGTCGCATATGTGCATTTATTTATATGGGTTGTAACTCATGCCGAGACATTGTTCAAAACTTTGCATGCTTTGAACGCCTGTGTATGCCTACAAGTCAAAAGAAGTATACTTTGCAAGGCAAAATTAGACTCTGTGAGTACGCTCGCATACACATAAAAACTGCTCGCAAAAAAAGTAGTATACTTTGGGCTTTATAGTCCAAATAGTCCATTATTGATAAACTTGATTGTCCAGTCAGTGATAGGGCCTTTATGTAAACATATTGCGTCACATATTGAAGCTTGGTCAGTTTCCTTCTGCATAATTTTTTAACGCACAGGGTAGGCACCTTTTAGCATCATTTTCTAACGTGCAGGTTAATCCATTGATTTCAATGAGAAACCTTTGGCGGCATATACAGACGTGTTGTGGGCATGGTTATTGTCATGATGAAACTATATATTAGGTTATGATTTTACCATTATGACATGGAGTGTGATTCTCAATTTAATCAGCCAACATAATTTTATTTACATTTTGTTTTCTTTTTATTTACGCTATTCAGTCATGTTCGTTTGAACACGTAACCCAACCCAACCCCATACCTAAGCCTACCCATTTGTGTATTATAAAAAAATTATAATCATAACAGGCAGATACGACTATAGCGACAAGTTATTCAAAATGTACAAATATTTCAAGTGTTCAGAGGCCAAATGGTTGATTTGTCATATGCATGCCATAAAGTGCATAGCGCTTGCACGCCAAAACTCATTTTAGCGTATCCATTCTACGATATTTCACACTCGTACTATTGATACGCATTACCATGAGATCAAGATATTAAATGCATCTTGATCTGACACATTTGGCAAACCACTGACATCAATGGAGTACCCTGGCCATCTGAAAATTACGCTAAAGGGATAGCATGTGCATTAAAAAGTGACACCGAAGGTACCTGACCAAGTGTCAATATGTGAGGTGGTGTGAGACCATGTTGGACATTGACACCACAGTAATGCAAATAAGGATGTTTAAGGTTGAGTAGGACATTTTAGAGAGGGTAGTAATAGCAAATAGGTTAGCCTTGAAAGCATATGATCCCAACCTACGTTCAGAGCTTTCTAAAGCAACAAATGTTTTTTAAAGGGGTCATGTACTGTCTTTTTTAATTTTTGTATACTGTCGTAACTAATGATGTTCGAGTGGTTTTTACATTCATAAACATTATAATGAAGTAATAGGCTCTTTTCTATCCTGGTTTTGAGTCTCTCTCATGGAACGCTCTGTTTTAATGGTTGTGCTGCACTGAAGACTTGGAAAAGTAAACGTCCACTGCTATTATTGGATAAGCTTTGCATATTATAATAAGCCTTGGCTTCCTCATGAGTACACATGAGGGATTGTTTTGAAAGTGTGTGGAGAAATGGCAACAGGAATTATTCGTCCCACGGGGCTTGCAAAATGTCTTTATCAAACAAACACAATAATGTATCTCTCATTCACCCGCAATTAATTGGAATGCTATTTTTTTATTACTTGGCCCGCACAATTGGTGGATATAACCGCTAACTGTGCATCACTAACACGCACACACACACACACACACACACACACACACACACACACACACACACACACACACACACACACACACACACACCTCACGGCAGACAAATCAAAGCATGATCAAAACTTCTGCAGTTGTATTTTCCTTCAAATATCAAGTCAAGAGAGTGAACAATGCACACCAAGAAAGGAATGTTATTTCACTGCTTCCCCATCGGACAGGCCATACGTTTTGGTAGCCCGTCTGGAAAAAACATAGCCCCGTAACGTTGGGCTTTGCGAGCCCTGGTCCGAGTCTAATCACGAATCGCAGCACAACAAACCAACAATGTCTCAAATAAAGGATTCACCAGCCTGTGATAACATGGTAAGTTATGTTCAGTTAGACACGTACACATAATTGGACCGAATAGGTTTTGGTCCTGAGACCTCCACAGAGGTATATTATATATATATATAACATTTTATTATTTAGACCACTTCTCTGACTACTATGAAGAGAGTTTCAACAAGTATAACAAAGTTTTTATTATAAACATAGCTCACCCTAAAATCCAGGGTTTAGGAATGCACAGTGTGAAATGGCAGTTTCTAAATACCCAGGATTAATTGTTGACCAACTCAGTTAAATTATAAGCAATGTGAAATGTGAAGCAAGATAACCCAGGATTCCATTTATACAGGATTTACATTGACACAGGCTTAACTGTTTCATATGTTAAGTGCCCAGAATTGAGTGGTTTGTTAAAGAGAGGTTTGCTATTACTAATATACTGTATCCAGTTTACAGATTGACTTGAGTGCCCTTTGAGAGCAGAATATAGATAATATAGATTTTGTAAGCTGTAGTTTGGGCTCTTTTTGAAGTGTTTTTTTTTTTTATCCTGGGCTGGTGATTTCTAATACACTCCTGATTAGTGAATAAACCAGGGCTAAATAAACTTTACACAAGAGTTTGTCTGCTTTTGTTGGCCTGTGAATGCAGCCCTCAGTGGTTTGAGAGGTCAAACTGTTTATAAACCTTGGATCCACTCAGCGGTATTCATTCTGCACAGTTTACCCTTTTAATTCCCAGAGAACCTAGATATTACACTCTCTAATAATTTAGAATGTACATAATATAAAAGACAGAGCAGAAAAGGAAAATAAAATATTCACTGTATATGTGCTGTCTTTATGTGAAATTGAAAAATACACCGTGTCAAACAAATGCATATATAAGTAGGGATTGGTATCGTTAAGGTTTTAACGGTATTACTAATATTACCGATACTGCTTATCGATCCAGTACTTTAATGGTATTCTTATCGGTTCTTTTTGTTATACTTTTTTATAATAAAAAGAAAAATTAAGAACATAATTAAAATGGTTTTATAATCTCAACAAGTAAAATATCTATAGCAAAATAAACAGCAATGTCTGAACAAAACAAATATAAAACATCTATGTTGTGTCTTATATGTATATGATAAGAAACATAACAAAGAAACAAAGTACAAATAAATGGTCAAATAATACAATAAAACCAATATACAAATGAAATCCAATGCTTTAATCTCAGGAAAGTCTAACATTACTGTTCAGGTAATGGCCTACAAAAGACATCATCCACATAAAAACTTGGCAACCCTGTCTGCATGTGCGCTGGAATAAACAATCGTTGCCGGTGTTGTAAAAAAAAAAAAAAGAATTGAATGATACACAGAGTACTTACCCAACATGATCATGATTTCTGAGGGAAATTGTGAAGGTGAATGAATATACAAACAAGGTCTCCGTTTAGGATCAGAACAAATATAATCCAAGCACCTTTGTTGACGTGGATGATAACGTTACTGTTTATCATCTGTCCATCATCTTCTAAAGCCCGCCCTTGATGATTTCAATGGTCTGAAAAGTTTCTGTTCGGGGATAATTACTCCTCTATGGATCGAGTCCAGACCGAACCGCCTGACCTAAAAAATGTTGTTAAGTTTGGCTGGCATCCAGGCTATTCACCTTTACTATTTCTCTCAAAAATGATGATCGTGTTGGTAATTACTCCGTATATTCTTAAATTATTTTTACAACATCGGCAAAGATTGTTTACACTCATTTTATTTGTCTACTTCTTCCAGCGTACGTGCAGTTGAGTTCTGTTGACTATGCGGTCACTTACTCCATTGCTCTGATTGGTTGTTGGTCTATCCAATTGAGGTCTTTCCTGGTTCGGTTGAAACACACCCCATAATTACTGCCCAATGGAGCAGTATCAGACTCATATTCTGACTAGAATTGAGTATGACGACGTCAGGCAATATACAAATATAATAATATTTCATTAGTAAAAATACAAGGCACATTTCCAGTTTAACGGAAATCTGCAGTTGTCTGCTTCTGTGGCCGAATATTTCATATGGGCCTGGCTATAGCTGTTTTTCCTACAATAAGCTTCTGCACGGCAACATGCTCCTGTTCCAGGATTCTCTCTCCTTTTTTCTTTCTCCACCAACCCCCCTCAGTCGCTCCCTGCTCTCCTCCAGCAGCTCAATGGGCAATGACAGCTATTACGGGCCTCATTAGTGTGTTACAGTGGCAGAGAGGTTCAGCGGAGGGGGCCAGAGCCAACGTCAGCTCCCCAGCTGTCAGGACCCGAGACATGGGGAATAAAGCTCACCTCTTCACTGCACTTCTTCATCAGAGCTCCAAACAGTGGGCCAGGCTTCCTCCTGGCTAATGAGAACGTGCAGGAAAGTTGATTTCATACATTTTGGACCCAGAGCAGGGGGAAAACATTGCTGAGGCCGCCACGGAGCAACAAAACATCATCTGGAAACGCAGTGGAAAAAAGCCGCCTGACAAATTTAAAACCCATTCCAGTCTATTATTTATATTTTGCTTGCTCACCTTGCCTAATGCACTTATTTATTCATCTTGAAGCTTCAACTTTAAGATAACATTTCTCTGTGTTATGTCTAATAATCCTGGTTTGAGTGGTTTGAATCCTTGACGTTTTGGAACAGGCGAATATGGCACAAACATTTCATTGTATGAGGGATAATCCATTCTTACCTCACTAACTGTACAGCTGTTACTGCCTAATGAAATCACACTGTACACAGCTCACTTAATTGCCCTCTGTTAACTGCTGACAGACTGCACACAACCCATTTCAAAACTTTTTACAACACCTCAGTTATTGTAACGCAGATGAAATGTAAAATGGGCGTTTTTGGGAAGTAGCGCCACATTACTTTTTACAACCTAAAGTAACTTTGCCTTGTAAAAAGATTAAACCTGGTTATTTACACTGACATGATATCCTCTGTGCTAACCTTTATTTGAATTGTGCAACCATGTCTGAAGAGAAGAGTCGTGAGACCTAAATGAAGAGCTGCTAAAGTTAAGTTAATGAAAGCAACACTATGGTTTAATTTGTAAAAGTTTTACTTGTACATCAATAAACCATGTGTTGCATAGCCTTGCTTTGTTAAGTTCTAATTAACGCTCTTTGTGATGTGTTATGTTGTATTTCTTTAATAAAAAGGAGGTCCGATTCTGACATTTTCTGTATGTTACACAAACAGTAGCATATATAAATTCTTGCACGCTCTCCTTTCAATCATGGAATGCGTCAGTTTTTTTTTTTTCTTTGCAGGGGTGCAAACTCATCAGGGCTGAAAAAGGGGACAAAAACAAAAGACCCCCCACCACACACACACACACAGCAGGTGACAGGTTGGTGTTAAAATATCACAGAATACATTGTGTGTGAAAAAGTACACAAAAAAGTTTTATGTTGCCTTACACACATCCGCCATGTTTGTAGTTGTTTTTAATCATTTGTGTAGTTCTTAACCAATTCCTTCTCCAAAGCGCTATGGGTTTTGGGCAAATATTAGGCCCTGTCCCAAATGGCACACTTCATGTGCACTTGAGCTCTTGTGGACTTACAATGGCCAATGCGTGCATGTCGGTTAAGAATGCAAGACCAGAGGGTGTTCCGCTTGTCATTTTAGGTTTCAGAAGGGTGCTCTGAGCGCCCCCTTTATAGACGATATATGCCCTCGATGCACACTTTTGCTGAGCCTGAAAGCCTGGAGGTTCCGAAGCAGATTTAAAGTAGAACATCTAGGGACTTTTGGCATACTCTTTTCAACATCTATGGGACACACTAATGTTGCCATTATGTGGTATCAGAATTATCATAAATACGAGTTCCCTTTCAAGTCGTATTTACCCTTTGGAAGCTTGGGGATAGTTTTGAGACCCAATTTCCTGGTATGCTTCTGTCTGTGACAGGTATGCTTTTTTTCACAACAGCTACATTAACATGTCTTGTCATTAAAGCTGCACTATGTAACTTTTCCGTCCGTTAGAGGGCGCCTATTCAAAACAGAGGTGTAGTTTGATGACGTTAAAGGGGGGGGTGAAATGGTGTTTCATGCATACTGAGCTTTTTACACTGTTAAAGACTTGGATTCCCGTCCTAAACATAGACAAAGTTTCAAAAACTAATGTTGGACGTTTGATGGAGTATTTCTGTGTCAAAAATACTCCTTCCGGTTTCTCACAAGTTTCGGCGAGTTTTTTTCGAGTATGGGTCAGCTTGACGTTAATAGATCGGAAGGTCCTTGTATGGGCCGTACGGGCTCTTCTCCCGGTAGGGTGCGCGCGTGACTAGAGCACGCCGTAAACAGTCTCTCAGATGCAGATCCAGTCGTCCGTGAACACTTATGTGGCGCCGCGCTTCTCTTTATTCCTATGGGTGACGTCGAGCGACTTCAACGCTTCAGCACAGCATTCCGGGAAGGCAGCGCTGCATTTGAACCGATTTGAACGCAGAAATGACGAGAAGCTTCAAAACATCGTTTCAGTTGCGTCTCAAAATGGATTTACACGCCACTGCTGTCAGGACTTTACCAAATCATACCAAAGAAGTGTGTTTTTGACGGAGCAGTCCCAGCGATAAAGGTTCGGTCCTGCTTTGGAAGCAGCTGGTGAGTTAAACTGCTTCAAATGTCCCTGCTTTTGGCTACGGACGCATGAGTAAACATCAGTAAACGACACGATTGCGTGCTTCGTCATTCAAATGCGCTAATGGTTACTCCATTGTTGTTCTGTATAACGTTACAGTATTCTGACGTGCAAAACCGTTTTGCTTGCTACTTCTAAGGTCTAGTCGCATACAATAGTCCATAAACCGAATCATGTCCTCATACACTGCGAGTAAAGACACAGAAATGTGGAGAGGCCACTAAATACAGTAACTTACATACCACAGAGACGGACGTCCTGATGTTGCCGTTTCTCCTGTTCAATTTATTTCTCCCTCAGATCTGATTCTGGATCATTATCTGTATTAGCTGAGATAGATGGGTTTCTCCACGCTTGAGGACGTCACCGCTTTGCGCGCTTGTCATTCTTTAGCTCCGCCCACACGATACGCCTCCAGGCGCTCGGTTTTTTCCGGAAAGACTCGGTACAGCCTATATTTCTTTTATAAATATGATGAAACTAAAGACTTTTCGGAGATATGAAGGATGCAATACTACTCTATAGGTACTCAAGATTGACATGAGATTGACTGAAACTGAGTGTTTCACCCCCCCTTTAAATTTGAGCTCAGAATCTTGGGACATGTGGACCTCACAGCCAGTGGAAAGGAATCAGGATAGCACTCGGGCAGAAATCATGTTCATGGATGCGGTTATTAACGTTTCTGTAGTATGAAGCAGAGCAGGGCCGAGTGTTGTGGAGCTGAGCAAGGTCTCTGGAGGGATTGTTACGCAGCACACAGCTCGCGGGCAGCATGATTTTTATTATGACTGGACAAAGTAGACAGCACCATTTCCGCTTTTCCGGTTATGAGTATGATATAACGCAGCTCTGTCCATCATATTAGATACATTTAAGTGTGTTTAAAACGATGTTATGACGTTACTCTCTGCATTCGTTCAGCGGCTGCTGTGACACTTGTTCACACTGCTAAGAGTAAAGCGATTCTGCCAAATAAAACCGGAAACTGAGGGTAACGCAGATATGACACAATTGACAGGCGACTCCCTCAGACATCACGGTTCCCTGGTTAAAATAGGAATTTTCTCAAAAATGACAAATAGAATTTTGTATATCGTAAGAACTCAACTGAACAAACTATATAACACTGGCCTGATGATTTTTGGATATTTTACTGCAAACATAGTGCACCTTTAAAGCAATCATTTTAAACATAGTGTGGTTAATACTCAGCGAAAATAGCCTGTATTTGACCGAATTTCCAGAAATTATCTAGATGTCTAGACAGCACAGTGAATGTTTATATGGTTGTCAATAATTCAATTTTCCCAATAAATAGGCAACAGTAAACATTAAGGGCCTGTTTCAGAGAGGAGTTTAAAGGTAGGGTAGGTAAGAATGATATAAAACACTTTTGTCCAAATTTGTTTCAACTTTCTTTATATGTCATTACATAATTAAAAAATAAGTACTCTGAAAAAGAGAGTATAAAAATCGAGTGACTCTAGACTTTTTAATCTGCAATAAACACTGCTCATTATTTTCGACCGGGACTAAACAAGTGATTGGCTTAGGCGACTGTCACTCTTTCTCACTACCATGGCTACCACCGCTTTCGCTTCAGGATCTGCCCACATGTGCGCACCCCTAGGAAGAGCAAAGCATTCCAAATCCACAGTGCCGGGTTTTGCAGTCAGCGAAGGCAAACAATGAAAAAAAGGAAGACAGTACAAGAAAAGGCAATGCACAAAAAGTCTTTGGAAAAACAAAGAAATCAAACGCGATTAAATATTGGCGTGGCTTTCCAACTGAGGGACCTCAAGGGGCTGAAAAGCGACTCATTGATGGCTGTATTTCTGCTGGACAGTTAATCTTTCATTTTGATTATACATTTTTTGGTTTATGTTTTTTATGAAGCATGTATCACTAGCACATGTAGCTGCATAATATAGCTAACATAACATTACTTAGCATAAAGTTACAATATTATACACTTAGCCATTAGTAGAGATGAAAAATACTCAAAATGCTTAGCTCAAGTTGATTGCTGTCGTGTTGAATTTCGCAAAATTTAACTTTAGATAACATAATGCATGTCTAAAAGCTAGTACACCGCATCCAGGAACTTTTTTAGAACTAAGTTAGCTTTAGCTACTACTAATCAACAATGCTTTCATCATGGAAACTCTTACATGCAAAACACTGTATATGTTATGAATCTTACACAAAATTCATCTTCATCGCAGTATAACTGATGTTATTGGATGTTATTTGCCTTATAAATATAACTAGCTTGTTACCAAATCAAATAAAAATATATTTTAAACTTTAGCAGTATCAGTATTCTAGCTTGATAGTGAGTACTAAAAGACATCTTATTTGTTTATATTCATACTGATAATTTTTTTTATTACATGTGATTCTGACATGATGTCACTACATAAACACCGCTCGTCTCGGGTAAATAATGTGTCTTTCAGCTGAGCGGCCTGTGTAGTGCGCTCATGTATTTTGGGGGCGTGGCTTTGAAAAGAGCCCAGAAGGGAGAAGGTGGAGTGAATGGAAATAATGAGCTGTCGTGAGAGGTCTACAGAGATTCAATTTTTATAATTTCTTTTTCAGAGTATTAACATTTAATTATGTATTGATATATAAAGAAAGTTTAAACAAATTTGAAAAAAAAAGTATTTTAACCAATTCTTAACAACCTTTAAGTGAAAACTCTTGAGTATGTAAAACCCGGAAATGAGGGAAACTCTGTTTTTTTTTTTTTTTTGTTTCATAATGGGAGGTATGTCAAACCGAGAAAGCAGGGTAAGTCAAGCCTGGTAATTTATACTCTGTGTCAATTACCAGGGTAACCTACTCTGTGAACCTAACATGGTCTGGAGCAGGTTTTCTTTGGTAAATTATATACCAGTGCAGTGGAGTAAAAAAATAACCATAATGCAAATGGAAACAAGAAAATGTTTTACCCCACTGGCAGATCATTTGCAAAATAAGAAAAACACAGTTACATTTGTTTAGTTTTTTTCCCCAGGAATCAAGACTACAGTATATACATTGTCATTTATCTTATGTAGAAAATGCATCTTGATTAAATAATCTTTAGATATTTTGACTAGAAACAAGACAAAAATACAAAGTAAGAAAAGTACATTCATTCATTGTGCACATTTTCATCATGAGGACACCGTCAAAGTGACAAAAATGGCATGTCCTTTTATACAGGATCCTGATGTTCACTTGATAAACCTCTTGAAGTAACCTAATAATTAGAATTTCCTTTAGGCTTTCCAGTGGTTGGATGCATTGATGACACGTATATTCCTATCATCACACTTTCCGAAAATGGATTACTGTATGGAATGGAAGGATGTCAGATGGAAGGGTAGTCTGAGATGTATCCCGTAACCACCTCCAAAGCATTTAAATAAACACAAATTATTCACAAATTATATGGTATAATCTTTATTTCCTACAAATACTTCATTCCTTTTCCTGTTGGATTTTAATATTCTTCCTCCATCTCCTCTTCATCTGTCAGTGATCTGTGTGTTGGGCTAGCCTGAATAGAGTCAACTTTTAATTTTGTTACCATAATTCAGAAATGTAGCAGGTTGGATCAGATAACATTAAATTAGGTGAAAAGAGCATTAGACTATGTGAGGAAAGCTGCTGCATATTGCAATAGACATTAAATTATATTTCTTTAATGTCACTCAAAAAAAAAAAAAAAAACTTTCACTGTTGTTAGCTGCACTCAAATCATCCTTGTCCACATTACTTAAAAACACATGTAACTACACGAACCTAAATTTACTGAGCTGTTTCTATTAAAAAAAAAGTATTTTCAGCTTCACTTAATAAGTGTTTGTTCGGTTAACATAACATTGCTGACTGAAACAAACAAACTGGTCCTTGGATCTGTAGTTCCCAGCATGCTTTGCAAGGGACTGCATTAGGAGAATAAATTTAAGGATTACATTGTTATTTTATGTTTATCAGTAAAAGGAAAGATGTTAGTGGAAAGTTTATATTAACTCAGCGAAAATAGCCTGTATTTGACCGAATTTCCAGAAATTATCTAGATGTCTAGACAGCACAGTGAATGTTTATATGGTTGTCAATAATTCAATTTTCCCAATAAATAGGCAACAGTAAACATTAAGGGCCTGTTTCAGAGAGGAGTTTAAAGGTAGGGTAGGTAAGAATGATATAAAACACTTTTGTCCAAATTTGTTTCAACTTTCTTTATATGTCATTACATAATTAAAAAATAAGTACTCTGAAAAAGAGAGTATAAAAATCGAGTGACTCTAGACTTTTTAATCTGCAATAAACACTGCTCATTATTTTCGACCGGGACTAAACAAGTGATTGGCTTAGGCGACTGTCACTCTTTCTCACTACCAGTGAGAAAGATGTTAGTGGAAAGTTTATATTAGTGTTTAATGTTTAGTGGACATTTTACAGGAGTTTCTGTAAAATTGTGGCTATCATTATGCATAAGAGTGGTGCCTATGTTTAGGTTGTGGGCAATGGATGGAATTCCTGCCCTAAATTAAACTGAATTTGTCAAATTAGTTATTTTTGCACCTTCATTCTAAAATTATGCTTGTTATTTAATAGTTTAATCGCTTACACTTGTAGAGCAAATAGTTAATTAAGGTGAATTAAGTCTAAATGTTAATCTAACTTAATAAACTTTTATAAATTTAACCATAACATTATCAAGTAAACTGCACATATAAATAGTATGTAACAGTGACAAGTTCAAATGGTTTGTCTTTATTAAAATAAATGATGACAGCTTTACTTGAACTTCTTTTGTTCGTATAACTAAATATGAATTTGTAAAACTTACTCAATATTATTGCGTGGAACCACTTGGCGCCACTTTTTAAAGTAAATTATTTTCTGAGTGTAATATGCACACTGAGATGCAAGGGCAAGCATATTTTCAACAACAACAAAAAGACATGGGCTGAATCTGACACATTCCTATCACACTCCTGGACAGCCATCTGTAGTGGTGTCTGAAACCATAGTGGACGTTATCGAGTGCACTCATTCTATCCCACATTGCACTGCAATAATGAGTGTACTGCCAATGTATGCTCAACGGCATCGTTTTTATTTACTCCTTTGAGTGAACTGTATTAGTGAACTAACAGGGAATATTGAGGGTTTAGGAGGGATTTTGGATTCAGACAAGGATTTCCAAAAAAGGATTTTGAAACATACTTCTGCCATTGGTTGGACATGCAAATAGCCCCAACCCATACCTACACCATTGGTTAAATTGTTGCTGAGGCAGGCAGTTAAGAATGATCAAACAAACAATCTTTGGAAAGGACCTCAGTGTTTACACTTTTCAGGATCTCAGTCCGCAAATGCTTTATTTACACTTGTCTCTGCTTATTTAAGCTGGCTTAGGAGAAAGTTATTTTAAATAATAACCCACCAACTAGTAATCTATGGGTTATAGAATTGGCATGAGCCATTGAGTCAAGGCTGAGGAGACAAGGAACGACTTCATCATGGCGAGAGAGAATTCCCCCTCACCCCCACTTTCCCACTTCCATCTGCCGACGCTTCTGTTTGAAAGTATGACGGATGGGGCTTGTAAATGTGTTTCAGTTATAAGCGGAGCTCTCTGTTGGGCTGTATTTCAGAACTCCATCCGGTAGAGTCACAGCACGGCTTTAAGAAGAATGTGACTATTTCCTCTCTGGAAAAATGCCAGAGCCATCCATCAGGAGGAAACTTTTCCACAAGACGACGCTTCACTAGTTGTACTCCTTTCTTGTTTCTTGTCCTTTCTTGATCCTTCTCCCTTCCCTATGTTAATGTCAAACTTACCATACGGCAAACGCATCCGCTGTGACAGGTCTTTGGCACGACGAGAGGTTGCAGGCGCGCGTGAAGTGTCTGCGTGCATGTGTGTGTCAGTGTGTATTTAGAGTCCTCTCATCAGGGAGGGTGAGAGCTGTTGATATAATTCAAAGCCATGGCCAAGCAGGAGTATCTGCTAACTGTATTAAGCGGAGCTTCCAAAGGCTCCATCCCCCTCCGTGCGCCCGCTTCATGGCTCAGCCAATCCCAGTGAGCCATCAATCTGAATTTAGCCACCAGGGTCTGCCATGATGCGCAACAAGCTGTCTCAGGTTCCCCGTGATTCCCTGCTGGAACCCATGCAGAAACTCCAGTAGGAAAACAATGTTCACCCATGGCGCAAAGTTTCAGCAGATGTGAGATATTCAGTCAGGTTTCCCAGAACAACATGACAGCCCTCGGTCTTCTCCTTGTAAATCACGGCCACGTCAGCGTGGACCAAACTGTTTGCATGCCGGAGGGGGGCGAACACAAACCTGGTTAACCTAAACACGCACCTACTCTCACAGCCTGTAAACGACTTCAAACAAGACTTGAAATATATGCAGTTGGCAGCGATAAACAAACGGGGATGGGAAACTGCCTCTCGTTCACTTTCCAAGCCATCACCACACCGGTAATCAAGTTCTTTTGACAGAACCGTGGAAGTAGGGTAACTCTGCATCTTTAAGGACCTAACTAACATTAACTTAAACATGATGTCTAACTTTATTAAGTTCCATTGTGTTGTCCGGCACACAACCAAATTAAGCATGATGAGTCAACAATCGACTCTTATGAGACAACGAGTCAGTCAAAATTTTCACAAATCCTTTGAACTTAAAGCTATCAGTCTGAATCGTTTCAATCATCATGGTTCTTGATATACTCATACATCAACCACAAATGTGACCCTGAACCACAAAACCAGTCATAACTCACAGTTATATTTGTGGCAATAGCCAACAATATATTAGATGGGTCAAAATGTTAGTTTTTTTAATTGTATACCAAAAATCATTAGGATATTAAGTAAAGATCATGTTCCATGAAGATATATTGTACATTTACTACCATAAATATATCACAAAATTATTATTATTAGTAATATGCATAGCTAAGGACTTAATTTGGGCAACTTTGAAAGTGATATTTTAAAATATTTAGATTTTTTTTGTTCCCTTAGACTCCAGATTTTTTAACAATTCATTCTAACAAACCATACATCTCTGGAAAGCTTATCTATCGTCTTTCATATGATGGATGTCAATATATATATATATATATATATATATATATATATATATATATATATATATATATATTAACACAATAAATACACACACAGGTCCTTCTCAAAAAATTAGCATATGTGATAAAAGTTCATTATTTTCCATAATGCAATGATAAAAATTAAACTTTCATATATTTTAGATTCATTGCACACCAACTGAAATATTTCAGGTCTTTTATTGTTTTAATACTGATGATTTTGGCATACAGCTCATGAAAACCCCAAATTCCTATCTCGAAAAATTAGCATATTTCATCCGATCAATAAAAGAAAAGTGTTTTTAACACAAAAAAAAAGTCAAGCTTCAAATGATTATGTTCAGTTATGCACTCAACACTTGGTCTGGAATCCTTTTGCAGAAATGACTGCTTCAATGCGGCGTGGAGGCGATCAGCCTGTGGCACTGCTGAGGTGTTATGGAGGCCCAGGATGCTTCGATAGCAGCCTTAAGCTCATCCAGAGTGTTGGGTCTTGCGTCTCTCAACTTTCTCTTCACAATATCCCACAGATTCTCTACGGGGTTCAGGTCAGGAGAGTTGGCAGGCCAATTGAGCACAGTAATAACCTGGTCAGTAAACCATTTACCAGTGGTTTTGGCACTGTGAGCAGGTGCCAGGTCGTGCTGAAAAACCAAATCTTCATCTCCATTAAGCTTTTCAGCAGATGGAAGCATGAAGTGCTCCAAAATCTCCTGATAGCTAGATGCATTGACCCAGCCCTTGATAAAACACAGTGGACCAACACCAGAAGCTGACATGGCACCCCAGACCATCACTGACTGTGGGTACTTGACACTGGACTTCAGGCATTTTGGCATTTCCTTCTCCTCAGCCTTCCTCCAGACTCTGGCACCTTGATTTCGGAATGACATGCAAAATTTGCTTTCATCCGAAAAAAGTACTTTGGACCACTGAGCAACAGTCCAGTGCTGCTTCTCTTTAGCCCAAAGTGGCTTGAGCTGGGGAATGCGGCACCTGTAGCCCATTTCCTGCACACGCCTGTGCACGGTGGCTCTGGATGTTTCTACTCCAGACTCAGTCCACTGCTTCCGCAGGTCCCCCAAGGTCTAGAATCGGTCCTTCTCCACAATCTTCCTCAGGGTCCCGTCACCTCTTCTCGTTGTGCAGCGTTTTTTGCCACACATTTTTTCCTTCCCACAGACTTCCCACTGAGGTGCCTTGATACAGCACTCTGGGAACAGCCTATCCGTTCAGAAATTTCTTTCTGTGTCTTACCCTCTCGCTTGAGGGTGTCAATGAAGGCCTTCTGGACAGCAGTCAGGTCGGCAGTCTTACCTATGATTGCGGTTTTGAGTAATGAATCAGGCTGGGAGTTTTTAAAAGCCTCAGGAATCTTTTGCAGGTGTTTAGAGTTAATTAGTTGATTCAGATGATTAGGTTAATAGCTCGTTTAGAGAACCTTTTCATGATATGCTCATTTTTTTGACATAAGAATTTTAGGTTTTCATAAGCTGTATGCCAAAATCATCAGTATTAAAACAATAAAAGACCTGAAATATTTCAGTTGGTGTGTAATGAATCTAAAATATATGAAAGTTAAATTTTTATCATTACATTATGGAAAATAATGAACTTTTATCACATATGCTATTTTTTTTTTTTTTTTAGAAGGACCTGTATATATTTAGCATTTAGTTGTTCTTGTTGTTGTTAAGTAGTTATTTTATTGCATATATAATCACCAGTTGCGTGTGCCTCCTCAAAAATTAAATCAATAAAAACCAAGATTTAAAGTCGCAACTTCAAATTAGACGTTTTTTTTTTTTTTTTGGCTTTTAGTATGAATATGATAGTCTTAATATTGGATCATGGTTGATCAAATGTGTGAGTCGGTGCATATCAGAAAACGTATAGGACCCATTTGAATTCTGCATGGTATGCTATATTTTTAAAGAGATATGGAGGGGATTAAGAGGAGAAACAATAAGCTCAAACAGCTCTGTGATATAAACTAAATGCTATTGGCTATTTAGAAAAAGGGGAGGAGCTGTTCGAAATTGCCCCACTCTCTCTTCCTGTTTCAGTGGAAATAACATCCACGAGTTGAATAATATTGCGCACTTCAAAACACCTTTAAGAGAAATCAGAAATAATGTTTTATTAACGAAGTTCGGAGAAACACGTTCAAATGATCTAACCAATCAGCATGTATGTGTGCGTGTGTGTGTGTGTGTGTGTGTGTGTGTGTGTGTGTGTGTGTGTGTGTGTGTGTGTGTGTGTGTGTGTGTGTGAGACAGTAACTCTATAATTGGAGATACATTTTGCCTTTAAAAAAGTTAAAGGGTAAAAACTGTTCACTAACAGAATCTTTTTTCAGTATCTTATTGAAAACATATTTTAGCTTGCCAAACACAAGTTACTTCTCTTAAACATCCAAATGTGCCTGTGGTGACATGGCTGCAAAATTATATTACGTTGCATCTTGCATGTTTTGCAACACTTTTAAAGTGAAATGTCCTGTGAGTGGTGCTAAAAGTGTTCAGTTTTATATGAAACAGATGAACATGAATCTGGCAATGTTAATAACGAATGAAAATAACGTACTGACACTAAGCTAAACCTGACTGATAGCAAAAGCAAAAGTGAGATAAAAACACATCTGCCTAAGCCATCATGCCATTTTAGTTGGCTTCTATAGCCTTTGAGCTATTTTATTGTGATGTTTCACAGGACAGGTGTGTTGGAACTAAAGGAAATTGGCCCTCTAGGAACAGGATTGAACATTCTTGTCTCAAGATTAACAAAACCACATAACTTTTATAGTATCTCTAGATATGTCCACCAGGAGGAAGCATTTCACCACTCGGTGCTCTGTTGTGTTAAATTCACCAGTGTATTCACTGTCAGCAGGGTGAAAAGACTGATAACAAAGTATAGAAATCCATCAATCTTTTGTGCCGAACATTCCGGCTTTGTTTGGTATCATGAACGAAAGATGTTTATTTTAACAGACGTGTGCTGAGATGCTCGCTGCTTTGACATTGATTTGAGGACTAACTTGTTCTTGCTCCTCCGACATGAGCTGCATTTGTATTGTAAAAGGCAAGGTTTTGTTTATGTCCCAACAGGTCGGTTGAGTTGGTTTCCTGTTTGGGATGCAGGACTGTACTGTTTTCTGCCGTGTTCATTCGATGTGAAGGTTTATTCTGAATCCCTGTGGCAAGCTACTAGCTGGCCTTAAGCAAATCAATATATTCAATCAAAAGATTTCCCCTGAGGAAGGTGGATAAGCAAGAAAGTTGGGGATGGGGGCATTTTTTGTATTATTAAACATCTGCTGGCAAAACATCATCTGCTACATGCGTTTGGAATCCTTGAGATGGTCAGTCATGATTTGACTCACTATCTAACAACTGTCCGAAATAAACTTTTTGTCATATCTGTTAATGGCAGGTGAATGTAATCATTCACTCTAAAAAATGCTGGGTTAAAAAAATGGACAAACCCAGAAATTGGGTTGCTTGAATGGGTCCATTCACTGGGTTCAAACAACGCAGTTTCTGGTTTTGTCCATTTTCAACCCAAACTGGGTTGTTTTTAACCCAGCATTTTTTAGAGTGTTGGAATAACATAATTATACATTTAAAATTGAAAAGGTCTTTCTCTGAATTCACTCTGTAAATGTGAAACATCTTACAAGGTTGTGATTTTGTATGAATTTGTACTGATTTACTAGACTGTTTAAACCCAACCTGATCTGCTGGCAATTTGATTTTGGCCCGCTTTTCAGTCTTGAAACCTGTACATTCATTTCTACTGCTTCTGTTACACATTTGCGGGAACCAATCACAGACTGGCTTATCCACCTGGCGAACTATTGGTGTGTTGACAGATAGAAAAAAGATGGGTCGATTCCTGTTCGCCTCTTGTGATCTGATTGGTTAAAGGACTATCCAAATGCATACAAAGTCATTTAAATAATGCTCGTTGATCACGCCTCTTGTGCAGTAAAAAATACAGAGCAGACTCCCCAGACCAATGTTCAATCTTAAATTGAGCTTGGTCTGGTGAAAGCCAGACAACTGATTCACATTAAAACATATGAATGTTAGGGAAACAAAAATAAGCATGACGATCCAGCCCTTACCTTTAAGCGGAGTACGCAGACCAAATGGAAACATGAGTGAGATTGTACATATCAGCAACCAATTCTCTATAGTTACAATCTGCCATAAGAATGTGTTGGTGTTAGTGATGTGTCGTTCATGAACGATTCGTTCATTTTGAACGAATCTTTATTATGACTCGGGACTACCGAGTTGTCTCAGATAGTGATTCGTTCATTTTGTGTTGACCGCGCATGCGCATTACGCAACATATGGCCTCTGAATCAGCTCTGAATCTCCGAATGATTAGTTTCTTCCTGTTAGTCCCATAGAGTCTATGCTGTCAGTAACGGAAACAGAAAAGATTAGTTCTTTTGAGTCTCGAGTTTGAGTATTTCGTTCTTGCTGTCAGTCCCATGCTGTGTGTGTGTGTGTGTGTGTGTGTGTGTGTGTGTGTGTGTGTGTGTGTGTGTGTGTGTGTGTGTGTGTGTGTGTGTGTGTGTGTGTGTGTGTGTGTATATATATATCAAAAGAACTAATCTGTTCTGTTTCCGTTATTGACAGCATGGACTCTATGGGACTAACAGGAAGAACGAAAGACTCAAACCCGAAAGACTCGTAAGAACTAATCTTTTCTGTTTCCGTTATTGAAAGCAGACTCTATGGGACTAACAGGAAGAACGAAAGACTCAAACCCGAAAGACTCGTAAGAACTAATCATTTTTGTTTCCGGACCTGTGTCACGCACGGTCCGGGCGGCCCAGCCCCCAGATCTGATCAGAGTCAGACACAGACGAGTCGACAGCTAAAGTCTCGAGGAGCTCGAAGACACGAGAGGCGGAGAACAAACGTGATAAATATGAAGTTGCAAGAGAAAGAATGTTTTGGATCAGGAGGTGAGGTGAACTAACAGAGAGACTGCAATAGCCTGACCCAACAACTAATCAATTATTTAAACATTTCAGCTTCTTATAATTTGGCTTTGGTTGCAGTACCCTATAGTTTATTTTTATGTAGTTTTAAAATGTAATCAACATTTTCATAAGTACTAGATGTGTTGGGCTATTTAACATGTCATTTTGGTGAAATGAACGAAATGACTCGAAAAAAGATTCGTTCATTTTGCTGAACGAGACTCAAAGATCCGAGTCAGTAAAATGATCCGAACTTCCCACTACTAGTTGGTGTTGATTGTGTCATGACTTGATATATCGATTTACCCTGGATAAACTTACTGGTAAACTGGTGAGTAACTCATTGTATTTGGTGTTTAGCTGGATAGTCAGCTGTTCTCCCAAAATGTGCCTAAAACCCCTTTAAAAACTAGCCAATGTAACATTATTAGTTGGCTTGTGATGTTTTAGTTTTTCTTCATGTTTTTGTTCATTTTGGATCCTACACCTATTCATCAGAGCAGACTAAATGGATTGTACAGTAAGTGCGCTTGACACGATAACATCGGTCCAGTCAGGCTGAAATGCAATTAACATTAGCTGAAGAAGCACAGAATAAAGCATGCTTTCTTTCAGACAGGCTTGCGGAGAAGGTTGTGTTTTTTCCAGCGTGACGCAACTGACACAAAACCGCCATAAATTTCAGTTTCTACAATCTACAATCAAAATTAAAGCCTCTTCCTGACTTGTTTATGACAACTTTAGGCATCCTGAAACAAATTCAGAAGTTCCAACCCTCAGATGAGTTCGGAATAAGCTGCCGTTTTCACTCGGATTTATGTGTAGAGCTCTATAATCCTTTTTTTTTTCTTTGTATAGTAGGTTTCTGTCTGCTCTGGCCATTGGCCCACAATGATGCAACAGTTGGAGCATGCACAAGTCAATCAACAGGCAAACATGGGCGAGAGATCAGTGCTGTGGGTTTGGCGAGACTAATTGTGGACTAAAATAAACATGTCACTCACACCTTTCACATCGCCTTGCACAAGACAGGGTGTGTGTATAGATCCATGGTGCCAAGTAGAAGATGACAAGCATTTGTTCGTAACTAAGGTTTGTATTTGTTTATATAAAATGGATTTCTTCATCAAAATGTGGGTGTAATTAAAACCGGTGCTTTAAAAGTAGCCAGAGGCAACTTTTAATTGAATTTGAAAGCTAGAATGCAGGTAGCACAATGCCATTTACATACTCTTGATTTGGTTTTGGGGTCAACTAAGTTTTTATGCTTAAAGGAATACTTCACTGCTTTTTCATATTAAACTATTTTATTCCCTTATTTAAAACGAGTTGATACATCCCTCTCTCGTCTGAGTGTGTGCACTTAATCGCTCTGACGCGAGGTGATGATCTGATAGCATTCAGCTTAGCCCACTAAGCCCAGTTCATTCACTATGGTACCAAACAGAGATCAAGTTAGAAGCGACCAAACACCTCTACGTTACCCCTATTTAAATACAGTTACATGAATAGTTGAACGATCAAGTAGGGTGACACAAAATAAAACAGAGATACCCCTTATTGACAGAAATGAGAGAGTGAGGGGGAGATGTGAGGGAGGATGTTTCAGCCGGGACTTTTTATTGCGCAGAGTCGAAGTACTCTCAGAAGTGCTAATACATTATAGTTCTCCTTTTAAACCCGCTTAGAAAAGCTCCACATTTTATTTTGCGTCACCATACTTGATCGTTCAACTATTCGTGTAACTGTATTTAAATATGGGAAACTTGGAGGTGTTTGGTCACTTCTAACTTGATCTCTGTTTGGTACCATAGTAGTGAATAAGCTAAATGCTATCAGAATGTCACCGCGCGTCAGAGAGATTAGGTGCACACACTAAGAACCGAGACGAGAGAGGTATGTATCAACTCGTTTTAGTTAAAGGGGGGGTGAAACACTCAGTTTCAGTCAATCTCACGTCAATCTTGAGTACCTATAGAGTAGTATTGCATCCCTTATATCTCCGAAAAGTCTTTAGTTTTATCATATTTATAAAAGAAAGATAGGCTGTACCGAGTCTTTCCGGAAAAAAACGAGCACCTGGAGGCGTATCGAGTGGGCGGAGCTAAAGAATGACGAGCGCGCAGCTACAGCACGAGAGCGTTAAGCGTGAAAAATAAAACGTTACTCTAATAAACCATGGCTATCAATCAGATTCAACTAATACATATATGATCCAGAATCAGATCCGCAGGATGAAATAAATTGAACAGGAGAAACAACAACATCAGGACGTCCGTCTCTGTGGTATGTACTGTATTTAATGGCCTGTCAACATTTGTGTGTGTTTACTCGCAGTTTATGAGGAAATAATTTGGTTTATGGACTATTGTATTCGACTAAACCTTAGCAGTAGCAAGCAAAACGGTTTTGCACGTCAGATGCAAAAAACAGTGGAGTAACGTTAGCGCATTTGAATGAAGTAGCACACTTTGTGAGAACGTCCCCTAGCCTAGCTTTATGTTTGGGTGGTTTTACTATAAACAAACTGACAAATTAGTCAGCTAAACAAATGTATTTAAACACACACCATAGATCACATGCTCCATTGATAAATTAACTAACGTTATACACGATCGTGTTGTTTACTGATGTTTACTTACGCGACGATAGCCAACAACATAGACATTTGAAGCAGTTTTACTCACCGCCTGTTTCCAAAGCATGACCGTGAACCTTTATCGTTGGGACCGCTTCGTCAAAAACACACTTCTTGTTGATTTGGTGAAGTCCTGTGACAGCAGAGACCGCGGAGATCCACTATTGTGACACGACCGAAGCGTGATGTGACGCTTCTCGTCATTTCTGCGTTCAAATCGGTTCAAATGCAGCGCTGCCTTCCCGGAACGCTGTGCGGGCACATTAAAGTTGTTTGATGTCACCCATAGGAATAAAGTGGAGCGCGGCGCGACAGAAGTGTTGCACGGACGAGTGAATCTGCACCTTGAGAGCAGTGTTTATGGGCGTGCATTTGCTCTTTCGCCTCAGTCACGCACGCGCGCACCCTTCCGGGAGAAGACCCCGCACGGCCCATATAAGGACCTTCCACTCTATCGACATCAAGCGGACCTATACTCGAAAAAAAACTCTCCCAAACTTGTGAGAAACCGGAAGGAGTATTTTTGACACAGAAATACACCATCAAACGTCCAACTTAGTTTTTGAAACTTTGTCTATGTTTAGGATGGGAATACAAGTCAATTTAACAGTGTAAAAAGCTCAGTATGCATGAAACAGCATTTCACCCCCCCCCCCTTAAGGGGATAACATAGATTAATATTTAAAAGCGGTGAAGTATCCCTTTAAATGTAAAAAAAACAACAAAAAAACATTATTTTTCACATATTTTAAATTATGGCAGAATTCTCTTAATGCTCTGTTAAGAGGCTAAACCAAAACCAGTGATTTTAGACTCGTCTTTTTTTGTCAACGATATTGCATGTTTATGTAACATTAGTCACAATGTAGGCTACGCAGTGACTGATGTACTAAGAAATACAAGCATGCAAAAACATCATACTTACGTTCTCAAAAATATAAATATATATTTACAAAATGAATAGCCTTGTCAAATGACTATCGTTTTAACTTATATGGTGGAAAAGGTGACGTTTGCTAGAAGTATCGAGTGAACGATCTGTAAGCGGTTTTATTTTGTAATACAAAATAATATTAACCTTTGTCATTAGACACACTATTTAGTTTTGTATGGTACTTGGAGTTTCCTGTTGTTACTGTACTTGCATCTTGCGTTGTCTTTAAACTTTAAATCACAAAAGCAGGTATACTGTCCATTGTCAAAGCATTGTGAGTTCACTTTTTTCAGCAGAAACTGACAAGTGGCCTTGCTGTTTGTGAACAAAAACTGATAAGTCAAATCACATATTTGGTGATCAAAGATGAGTTTTTAGGGATACAATTATTATCTCCAGGGGGACTTTACATTTGTAGTAAGATTTTACAATAAATTACTGAACTAGATTTTGCCCTTTTCTGACTGAAAAATGAGTGATGCTTTTCTGCGCAAAACTCACCAACACATCTTGCATAATACTTGCACATTGTCTACTTATTTTGTAAATCTGACATATGTGACAAACATGATGCATTTGAGTGGTGTAAATAGGACGAAACTGTCATTCTGCATTACCAAGTTTCACCCCTGTCTATAAAACAGGCCTACATCATGCCACTTGCACTGTACTTTAATAGCAATGTCAGAATCTTGATTAAAGGAAATCCGACTATCCTGACTTCAAGTTGACAGTCAATTCATCACAGAAGGCTTATCAAAGCTCGGTGTGATCTGATACTGGGGCCCGGGCACTGCTCTCAGTCATGTGTCACTTTGGGACATCTGTCATCTTCTTCTAACCTTGTTATGGCGCCATTTTCAAGCACAGCTGGGGCTTATTTGACATCTCTTTCAAAGAACACGAGAACAGATTATAGACCATTTAGGAGCATGTTTGATCTCATGCTATAGATCATGATCACTATCTATGTCAAACTTATCTTATTGAATTATCTCACTGGAATGAACTTACCCTATTAAGTGTTGGTCTAGATGATAATCCAGCAAGTCGTAGCAGGAGAAGCTCGTTGACCAAGGAAGTCTTGCTGGACTTGTTTGGGATAGTTCACCCAAACGTGATCATTCTGTCATTTACTCACTCTTGAGCCATACAAAATGTGGGGAACATTTTCCAGTTGCTTTGGACCCAACACGGTTGTTGTTTGTATAGACAATAAAATACTGAAATATCTATCAAAATATCATATTTTGTATTAAAGTGAAATGCCATATTTAAATTATGTTTGAGTAAACTATTCCATAATATGGAAGCCTGCTTCCACCATGGAACGAATGAATGAATAAATTAATTAATGAATACATAAGGTAGTTGTGACTTTTTATCCTACAATTTTTTCTTCTTCTCAGAATTGTGGGTTTATATCTCACAGTTCAGACTTTTGTCATCTCATAATACAGAGAAAAAAGCCTGAATTGTATATTATAAACTATAAGGATAAACGCCAAGGAATAAAGAAAAACACTGAATAGGTTAATTATGACTTATCTCATAAATCTGCCTTCAGAAATGAAAATGTAGAATTGTGAGATGAAAAGTCCCAGTTGCATTTTTGTTATTCCTTCCTAAACAATCTTCTATATACATTTAAGTATTTTTAATATTTTTTTTATTTGTTGTTTTGTTTAAATTTCAGGAGTGAGAGAGTTAATTCATTTTCATGCTTTCCCAGAAAGTCTAAAAATGGCCACTTGCATGCTTGTGCCCAAACATATCGCTCTTCTAAATGGACCAGGACTCTTTTGACGGGCATAGGTGGTATTTTATCATTTCATTTCATTTTGTCTATTTAAGAGCTATAATTACTTACAGAGGCATAGAAGCCTCCGTTTAAAATTACATGTCTCCTGTACTGTAGCGCGTAGTGTTCCCCCAACGTATATTTTTACCCGCTCTATTTTAATCCTCTGTTATTATTTTTCATTTTGAATTCTTTTCTTTAATCATTATGTTCTGCTCAGTGTTTTCTTCGACAGGCCAAAGGAGACTTAAAGCAAAGTATTTTTGGTCAAAGCCTTTTAATATACACACACACACACACACACACACACACACACACACACACACACACACACACACACACACACACACACACACACACACACACACACACACACACACACACACACACACACACACACACACACACACACACACACACATATATATTATCATTTATTTCTGTGATCAAAGCTGAATTTTCAGTATTCATTCCTCCAGTCATCAGTGTCACATGATCCTTCAGAAATCATTCTAATATAATGATTCATTATCAAAGTTGGAAACAGTTCTGCTGCTTAATATTTTTTCATAACCTGTGATACGTTTTTATAATACTTTGATGAATAAAAAGTAAAAAAAAAAAAAAAAAAAAGGCGCAAATGTTTTAAAAATAGAAATCTTTTGTAACAACCATATACACTACTGGTCAGTAATTTGAGGTTAGTCATTTTTTTTTTTTTTTTTTTTTTTTAATAAATCAATAATTTTATTCAGCAAGGATGTGTTAAATTGATAAAAATTGATAGTAAAGGAGATTTATATTATTTGAAAATATGTTGTTTTTATTTTGAATAAATGCAGTTCTTTTGAACCTTTTATTCGTCAAATATATTAGGCAGCAGAACTGTTTCCAACACTCATAATAAATCAGAATATTGGAATGATTTCTGAAGGATCATGTGACACTGAAGACTGGAGGAATAATACTGAAAATTCAGCTTTGCATCACAGAAATAAATGATAATTTAAAGTATAATAAATTGAACACCAAAATAGTATTGTAATAATATATCACAATATAAAAAATCTAATAAAAATCTGGATCAAATAAATGCAGGCTTGATGAGCAGAAGAAACTTCTTTCAAAAACATTATGTGTCCAAAAACACAATGCGTAATGTGTCCAAACTTTTGGCCTGTACTGTATATATATATATATATGGTCTTTCTTTGTTTGCAGTTGGATGGCCACAAATTAAAACGGAAGTCTGCATCAGACCAACCAAACTGCTCGTATTTATACCAACCAAAATATCACAAGGTCATCCATCCGCTAGACCGCCCTTTCTAATTCTAATTTTGTGTCTGATTTTGAGCCAGTCCACCATCCGACCTCATCACGGCACATTGTGCGACCAAGGGAGGCGCTTGTCGAGTTCCCGTAATTGAGGGGGGAAAGTATTAACTGCTAACACGCAAGTACACATGCATACCCAAATCGCATGTACACATAGTCCCGGCTCCTGCATTCACTGACAATTACACGCCCCGCTGAATGTCCTTATATTAAAAGCTTCCTTTGTTGGGTGCCGCCCACTAAATAGCTTGCATGTGTTACCGTTTTCTTAGGTTTATCAAGCGCAGCTGTTAGGGAAATGGAGGGACGAATGGGAGCCATCATTGCATTAACCTGCCCGTTAACCTTGCCATACGCTGACGGGCCCAACAAGCAGGGACGTGCACAGGATTTTTGAGGGGCAGTTGCTCTGACCTAAAAAAGGGAACCCCCCCCCCCCCCCCCCCAACCGAAACCACCCACCCCACCCCCACCCCTCATGATCTGTCCAATTACATATTATTGTTATTGCCATTATCATTATTATTTCAATGCCCCCTAGTGGTATTTATGTTCTGCTCAGGAAAAATATTATAGGTGGGGCTATTTTTTTGCAGTGGGGTCTGGGGGTTTCTTCCCCAAGAATTTTTTTTATTTCGTAGATGTGATTTCCTGCATTTTGGTGCGTTTGAGGCCATTTCCCTTGCCTATACCAATAAAGAACTCAAACCAGTCAATATCAATAGTCTAATAAAAAAGACAATATTAATTTAACTGCCATCAACAGTTTATGATCGTCCATTTGTTATACCTTTCCGACAACGTTAAGTCTCACCCGACAACGGCGACAATCTCCTTCTGGTGCCGCTCATGCAGGCTCAGCCAAGGCGGTTAGAAGGATTTTGGGGGCCCCAAGCTAACTTTCTACAGATAAACGGGTAATGATTAAAAAATGTTTGTAAAACTTTAAGAAACCATTTTTAAAACATCTATAAACATTACATAGATAGACAGACCAAATATTCCTAACACTTTGTTAAGGGTTACTAGTCGGTTTGTAAACTGTCTATAAACATTATCTGGATGGTTATTATGAAGTTGCAACAGATGACTAATACCTGTTAAATAGTTAATAAACAGTAACAGTAAAACATGTGGGTTGTCCTGATACTGTACTTCAAAATGCAACAGTGTAAAAATTGCCACACCGAATAAAGTAACTGTTCAAGATCCATTGGTAACTTATAAAAATAATATCATATTTGCATAAACTGTTACTACCAAATATCCCGACACTAGCACATTAAGATAAGCTATGAAAAAAATCATGTTCCTCTGCCTCTTTCTGGTTAAATAATGTTTATAATAATAGTTAATGCTATATTAACTATTCCAGGTTATTTATGCATAGCATAAAAATAGTTAGTATAGCATGCGCATGCTATGCCACTTTCATCAAAACCTATAAAGCTATAGCAATTTTATGTCATTAAATACGATAAACAGTTATTCTGGAACAGATCTGCTTCTTCCTTATCCCGTTAAAAAACATATTACAGTAAGTAACCGTATTCCATCCGTTCGAAAAAAAGTTGCACTAACTGTTCGTTACAAGCAGCATTTGCCAGGCAGGTAACGTTAGCTAACATAAACATATTTTTGCTAGCCTACCTGCTGCAAAATTACACCATTTTTGTACAAATAAAGCTATTTTATATAGTGTAATTTATCACTTACCACTATCTTGTTTTTTTCTCTTTTTTCTTTTCTGGCTTCCTAAAGCATAATTCCGCTTCATGATCGCCGAGGAGGATTTGTATTTTGCCGGCAGCAGAGATTGCGTGGTTGGGTGGCTGCTGTCAGCGACGACTGAGAGGGCCCCCTTGAGGGGGATTCCGATAACAGTGTCATTGCACTTTACTGCATTGACTATCAAAGGGGCGCTCAAGCAGTTTGTCGTTGCATTTTATTCTTAACCTGTCGCTGTCTTGAGGCCCCAGGCCAGCTCGGTGCCCCAAGCAATTGCTTGACTTTCACTTTCGGACGGGTACCCGAATATGGAAGTGAACGAGGCTTTGCGATTTTTTTTTTTTTTTTTGTATCTAGGCCTACATGAAATTCTGCATCCATTGTACGATTTTTTTATTTATATTTTTCCACCTCGGAAGGGCAACGTGAGTCGAGAAGGGCATATGGGCAGTTGCCCGGGCAACCTGAGCAACCCCCCTGTGCACGTCCCTGCCAACAAGAGTACAGTGACAGAGACGGTTTTGTCTATAGGCACATGTATTCATTCACACACACCAGTATCATACCTACAGTGCTTAAAGGGATAGTTCACACAAAAATGAAAATTCGTCATCAATTACCCACACTCAAGTTATTCCAAACCTGTATGAATTTCTTTGTTCTGCTGAATACAAAGAAAGATATTTGGAAGATTTTTTTAAGCAATCAGATCTCGGCATGTTTGTTTTTGTGACATATGGGGACATTCCATAGGCGTAATGGTTTTTATACTGTATAAACCATATTTTATATCCCCTTACCCTGCCCCTAAACCTACCCATCACAGGAAACATTCTGAATTTTTACTTTGTAAAAAAAAATCATCCTGTATGGCCAATGTCCTCATATTCCATTCTCTCCTTGTAATACCTATGTCATACCCATGTCATTATACACATTTGTGTCCTCATATGTCACAAAAACATGACCCCCCCCCCCCCATGATATAAATATGGAAAGAGTTCAAGAAAAGTAAAAGGTAGGCATTTTTCAAGTGTAAAAATGAATACCTAAATAAACAGGAAAATACTTTAAGTGCAGAAATGATATTTAAATAGTAAACCATAAGTATGATGTTATGTTCAATTAAAGAAAACTTACAAGCATACTTGTACAAAAACAAACAAACTGTAATCTAGTTGCGTAGTTGTGTACCCACAGTTTAGTACTCCAAAGTATGTAGCCTAAATGTATTCTTTTTACACTAAAAAATGGGATGTCACAAATTTACACCAATTTAGTCACAAGCATTGAAACAGAACACTTACCAGTATACTTCTAGTATCCATACTAAAAGTATCCTTAAAAATATTCTTGACTGAAATATACTGTACATGTGCTAGAAATATGCTTAAGTGACATGAAAATGTCACAATGCAAACACATCTTTATAGTCTTAAAGGGGTCATAATGCCATTTTATCAAGTTAATATGATTATTTAGTGTCTAAATTAAAACTTTGTAATATACTTTAATTAAAAATTATATTTAGTATTCTAAGAAATCACTCATTTAACCTGGTGAAAAACAGCTCTGTTTTCAGCAAGCCGTTTCTGTGCATGTGCCTTTTATGCTAATGAGCTTTGCTCACCCCGCCCTCTGTTCTGTGGGGGCATTGAGCATAGATATGTATACGTAGATACCTCATTCGAACGCTCCAGGCACGTTGACGAGCCGCCATTTTAGAACGGTCAACACACGTCAACACTTCAGCTGCTGTCAATCATCACTCGCTTAAAAAAGAAAGAAAAAAAGATTACTGCGCTATTTTAACTTCCCGAAGAAACCTTTCTCAGGTGAGACGTTTGTGTTAGTTTAGCAATTATAATGTTTGGATCTACACAAACACATGTAACATTTGTTAGTAACAGGCTTCATGGTTCTTTAATTTCAATTCCCAGTATTCAAGAACTGTAAAATGTATTTGGAAACAAACATTGACCCTTTGAAAGTGTTTAAATCAAACTAAGTGTAAGAGTATTTAAAGAAGAGAAACCGACATATTTCTGCTGTTGTATAAGCATGCCCGTCTGTCAGCGAGTCTGTTGTCTATTTTTGCCACGATGCTCACGCTGAATTAAAGCCACTGAGCATAGTTCTTGATCAACTTGACCTTATTAACATGAAAGATAACCGATTTCACCATAAAATCATGTAGTCCAGTGTTCTGTGTGTTTCACAATCACAACATATCATCCAGCACTGTGAAATAAATAATAAAATACAAGAAAACACGTCACTGTCAGAAGATTTTGTCCAAACTTCTAAGGCCTGTTTAAATGATTAAACTAAGCGTATCTGAACTTTAATGTTACATTTATCAAGTGAACAACTTATATACAGCATATTATAGGCATGTGTGTTTGGGAATGGAGCAGATATATGCTGCCCGTCATAAATCAAAGCACATCTCGGAGGAGAACACTGGCAAATGTGACAGAAAGGACGATATTCAGGTGCGAGTGATCAGCGAGACAAGCGCTGCCAGAATGCACAACGGACGAGCGTCGGGCGCGCGCGTGGCTCCCACTCTCCATATGTACTGCTTCTGCCCTGTCAACCATAGTTTGCGTGTGCAGGGTGACATTTGAATCGTCACAAAGCGCGTTCGCGCTTGGCTTTGACCGTTCTAAAATGGCGGGCGGCTAACGTATAGCGGCCCATAGAAACAGTCGCTAATGAGGTATCTACGTATATAATCTGTGGCTTTGAGTGTGAAGCGTTGCTTAGAAAACAGGAGAAAGTTTGACAGCGAGTCTCTCAGGATACATCTGTGCAAGTTTAACCGTATCAATTCAATATATCAGCTATATCGACATCAAAATGACTGCTGTGTTCGTTATTACACCCAAGAACAGAACATCCACATTGGGACGACAGCTTGAGCTCGTGCAGGGCGGGTCTGAGCTGAAACGTGCAATCAATCAACAGTTGTGGGATGGGTGTCCGATCATGTGACATCACGCATTGAACAGCTTGATTTCAGACAGGTGAAAACATATGAGGAGAAAAAAAACACTTGATGGATTTGTATCATTATAGGATGGTTGTGTACAGTCACTTCCAACACACATTGCTGTATAATCAACTTGTAAAAGTGCATGTAACATTATATGACCCCTTTAAATACTTGTTTGTCTTCATGCAAAAAATTAATGCAAATATTATTATTATTGTACAGTTTTTTTGTTTTTTTTGTGCTATTTTTTATTATTCTGGTTATTCTCAAAGATTCTCAATACTGTGATTACTTAAACACTGAATTTTTAAAACTGTCAAAAATGTTTATCATCCTGTGCTTATTCCAGTCATTTAGTAGTGGAGAGTGGATGCTGCCATTACACTGAACTGCCAAACCGCCAGTAGCATATCAGAAATCCTTGATTTTTGGACAAGGAAGATTTGATTGAAGAAAGACTTCTAAGATGTTCCACATCTCTGAGGTATGTAGTAAGGAACTTGAGATACAATACCAAAATGACCAAAAATATCTGTTCCAACTTAAGAAACTACACACTGATTTTCAGTGAAAACGACTAAAATGTTGTCTATCTATCTATCTATCTATCTATCTATCTATCTATCTATCTATCTATCTATCTATCTATCTATCTATCTATCTATCTATCTATCTATCTATCTATCTATCTATCTATCTACACTCTAAAAAATTCTGTGTAAAAAACAACCCAATGTTGGGTCAAATATGGACTAACCCAGCCGTTGGGTTGTTTTAACCCAGTGATTTGGTTGTCTTAAGCAAATAATTAACCCAACCACGTGATTGGGTTGTCTTAAGCAAATATTTAACCCAACCACAGGATCGAAACAACCCAATCGCTGGGTTAAAACAACACAATTGCTGGGTTAGTCCATATTTGACCCAACATTGGGTTAAAAAAACCCAGCATTTTTAGAGTCTATCTATCTATCTATCTATCTATCTATCTATCTATCTATCTATCTATCTATCTATCTATCTATCTATCTATCTATCTATCTATCTATCTATCTATCTATCTATCTATCTATCTATCTATCTATCTATCTATCTATCTATCTATCTATCATTGGTGTAATGCATTCTGAACTTTATTGTTAGCACAAGCATTGAAAAAAAATGTACCAATTAAAACACAAGGGGGAGCCACTGGTCAGTTCCACCCACCAATATAACAGTCTCTAATCTGAAGCTATAAAGTTTGAAAAGCAGCTCGTCCGTCCTTACTGGTGGAGTGTGATGGCTGTATTTCCTATTAGAGATATCAGTGATGTTTAAATGAAATGCCTTAAAAAAAAAAAAAACAAAAAAAAAAAAAAGCAGTGGGAAAAAAATGAAGAAAAACACTACTCTAGCCAAAGTGTCCAGTATCGAGACGACGCTGCCGGTTTGTAGTGCACAATGTCTAATTAGAGAGCCCTGCTTTTGCATGCTTCGCTCAGGATGTTGTTCTGAATACTCATTGAAGAAAATCGCCACGTATTTAGCTTTTCCTTTTCCTGTTTTATCTTCTCTTATACCAGTTCTGTTTTTCTCTCAGGACTGTGTTAGTGTGATTTTCTGGTTGAGTAGCGCTCAAAATCGGTGCAAATCTATGTAGCAGGCTTCCACTAATGCTTCTACCTTCAGGACCTTGTCGGATATTGATTGAAAATAAGATATGTTGTAATAAATAATATCATAAATAATTGAAAACCTCAGGAGCAGCAGGTCGATATCGTTTGCATAGCTGGTGCAGAATACTAGATTAAGGTTCAGTGTTTTCCACAAGCGTCAATGCATATTGGTTTTCATGTATCAGTTACATTTCCTCTAACGTATTGAATTGAAACAGTTTGGATAACTGTGAAGTGAAATGTCCTTACGTTTCTGGAGGTGAATGGATTTCCCAGTTGCATTCTTAGAGTGTTAATGTTTTCCGAAATATAAAAAAGTGACAGGAGTGAGTCAAGAATGTAGCCTCCATATGGAAGGAAAGGAAATACATTAAAAGAGGGAAATGGAGGTTAAATTGGAATACATTGAAGCGACCGCTCTTAATTATAATTGTTTTCATGTGTTAACAGTGCGCACAATTATCAAAGGCTTAAATTGTGCTCATTTTGACTATTTCGGATGGTTTGCACTTGTGGCCTGTACATTTTTTGTGTTATGAATTGAGCACATGGCTGTAATTTGATCTGGTAGACCTCCCTTTTCCCAGGCCTCTAGTCTGCACAGCTCCTAGAGGGACTTATTAAGATCCATATTTCTCTAGCAGACTATTTCAGAGATTTACACAAGCAAGAACACCTGGTATCCATGTTGCCAAGGTGGTCATTAAGGTTCATGTTTGGTTGCTGGTGTTTGAAACAGACTGCAGACATACCTACTAATACACATATCTCCATCTGAGATAGAAAAATATGCAATAAAAGGTAAAAATATTCTTGAGGAGAAAATTTAGGTGTAAGCACTTTAAATGCCTGAATACATACATATATATATATATATATATATATATATATATATATATATACATATATATATATATATATATATATATATATATATATATATATATATATATATATATATATCTATCACACACACACACACACACACACACACACACACACACACACACACACACACACACACACACATATATATATATATATATGTGTGTGTGTGTGTGTGTGTGTGTGTGTGTGTGTGTGTGTGTGTGTGTGTGTGTGCGTGTGTGCGTGTGCGTGTGCGTGTGTGTGTGTGTGTGTGTGTGTGTGTGTGTATACACACACACGCACACACACACACAAGAATGATAATAAATTATATTTCATTATTTCAGTCAGAATGCATTCTGTTAACGATATGCATGGTTGAATTCTAGAACAGGTCTAAAACTCATGCTTTTTTATCCCTTTTCTAATCTAATTAATCCTTCAGTGAAACCTCTGAAAAGAATCTGAATTTGTTTTCAGACTCTCCTTTCCGAGGCCTTGCTGTCGTGCTCACTGTAGGCAGATGTCTAATAGGAGAAACATCTGTCAAACATGTAATATGAGCTCACAAGTAACAGTTGGTGTTCAGAGCCCGGAAAGATCGAATTTCCATAAAAAAAACAAAACCAAAACAGTAAAAGACAACTAGTAGTGATGCAACATAACATTTTAATAAGTGCTTACAACATTCATTTCATTAATGTTGCATGCCATCTGTTTAATATGCAAAAAAAAAAAAAAAAAAAAAAAACAGCTTGAAGTGATTTTATTTGTTGTATACAAGCTGGTTTAACAAAAAATAATACTCAAATTATTAATTACACAACTCCCTTCAACCCTTTACTTAAAATAAGTTTATTCAAGTGTGTTATAGTGTACTTATTTTATACTAAAATACAAGTACTTTAGTAAACTAGTAAACTAGTTAAATACTAAATACAAGACATGTCAGTCTATTTTGTATGTACTTCTCAGAAATCTACTTAAAATTGGTTAAGTTTAGTTTAATTTAATTTAATTTATTTAACAGGGACCATGCACTACACAAATGTTGTGCATGAGTCTGCTAAATAGCTCATTTGCATCTTTAGTCCCTAGGCAGAATGTTGATAAAAGTTACATAAAAACGTATTCCTATTCAAGTGTTGATATAAAAGATGCATGAAGCTAGAATCAAATATTTTTAAACTGGAAAGAGTTAAAGTACAGGTAAAGGTATATTTAAAGTATAAACAAAATGTATACCTAAATGGGAACACTTATACTTAGTGTAAAAATAATATATCAATATATAGAAAAATGTAAGTATGATGTTATGTTCTCTTAAAGAAAAGATACAAGTATAGGTTACTTGCAGTATAAAACTACTAAACTAGTAGTTTACTGAGAGTATTGAAAGTGTACTTTCATAAAATAAAGAATTTGCTACAAGTATTTGACTAGTAAACTATCAGTATACTTATAAGTTCACTTAGTTTTAGTACAAACTAAAACAACTTAGTTGTAAACTTGTGTACTCGTGTTCACTACTGTTACACAAAGTAAAGGCTACTTAAAATTATACTTTTATTCACTAAAAAGTGGACCAATTTAGTCTAAAGTAGTATTAAAACAGTACTCTTACAAGTATACTTCTAGTACATTGATATGAGTATACTTACTACATAAAGTATACTTAAAATATACCTGAATTTTACTTAATAAAATTAACTTCAAGTATACTTTTTTTATTTTATTTTGTAATGTGATTTGAGGGATCATCAAGTCAAAAAAACAATTTTGTCTGATTTATACGCTATTTTCTTCATGGGGACCAAAAATGTCCCCACACAGACAAGGATTTTGGATATTGGCTTCTTTGTGGGGACATTTTGTCCTCATAGGGTGGACCACACACACACAAACACATACACACACAATCCAGTCATCACTATTCTTTCCAGACTTTCTAAAGTTATTTGAATAACTTACACTGTGAAAGAAAAATATACTTCGATAATATCTCCAAGAAATAGTTGGACACTTCCTATGACTTTAAATCAATATAGTCTCATTGGAAAAACATTCCTGTAAACCAACATTTTTCCAAAAACATATCTCTTACTACTCACTGTAGTTCCCAGCTGAAATGAAAACTAGTGGCAGTAAAGCATCAACTTTTTTTTTCTTTTTCACAAAACATATGATTACAGAAAATGATTGGCAGTTAAAAGACTTTTGTGCCGTTTCTTTCATGTACTATGCTATATAATCACCTCAAAACATTACACAATTTGCCAAAACATTTTGAAATTTGCATCATATTAAAGTTTTTATAAATCACTTTGGCTCAGACTTTCTTTACCTTAAAACAATAGGCCTAAGTTCAAACAATAAGTTACAAACCTAAATAACTAACTGTTCTCACAGCATGTATAGTGTAACATTATAAACCAACGTGATCTCATGAAAATACTGAGTATTTTTACGTAAAGTGTGATTCTACTACACGTACATTTACTAACGTTTTCACACACAATAAAACGTACAATACTGACTTATTAACAGCACTAAAATGTAAATTATCGACGTATCCAAGTGTGAACGTGTAAGCAGCCAGCCACCGGCTCCCATAAATCGTGGCATTAATATTGTTTATTTTATATCCAATAGTCACATCAATACATGTTTTCAGTCACATTTATTAAATGCATTTTACTAAGTTAATCAACCTAATATAAAATAACAGAAATATAAAATAACATTTTGCTCTCGTGACATCACTACAAACTCATTTTGGGTGACTAGATAATGTTAAAAGAAGACTGAATTTTAAAACCGTCAGATGAATAACATTCTTGCCAACCATTTTGTAGTATTTAGCTTGTTGTTTGCTGTGAGACATAAAAAGGCATTTTCTCCTATTCAGCAACTGGCGATCACAAGATACACCAAAACACAACATCAATTCGCAAAACACAACACTTTATTCGTTTGCTGTAATCCAAATCGTTAGAATCCATATGTTTGCGAGAAACAAATCTAAAATTGAGCCCGGTGATCTTCATCTCCATTAGTCTTCATCTCATCTCAGTAGCGCGACGGCAAACATCAAATCTCACGCTCGTAAATTCAAATTTAAAAAACGCGCCATCAAGCGTTACGACATGATTTACGGCAGTGGCATCGAACGCTCATTGGCTCTCGCCTGCTTCGTCACAGATTTTTGACATGCCGTGTTTCAGTCGATTTGTATTTGAAATGTGAAACGCGCAACTTCACGGAGAGAAGCCGGATTAATATTTTCATTGATTAATAGCTAACATTCTGCTCTGTACCTCATACAAAACTATTAACGTTATATACCACCAGAGAAGACTGCGACTGCAACACATCTTCATTTGAACTACTTTTGGTACTGCTTCTGACATTTTTGCAATAAATAAATTATTGTGATTACACTGGTCTGTCTGTTATGCTTTGATTTATAACAGTACGTTGTTTTAATAAATGCTAATGGGTAGGTTTAGGGGTAAGTGTAGGATTAGCCATTCAAAATATTTTTTTAATGCTATATTGTTACCAAAATCGTCATTTTCCAACGTTTTACCTTTTATTTTCTTTATATTCTGTATTAAATTGGTATGTTTAGGTTTTGGGTAGTGTTAAGGGATCGTAGATTAATCAATAAAATGGTCAAAGGGAAATTATATAGATATCTTTATGATATATATATATATATATATATATAAAAAAAAAATGTTTTTACCAGTATAAAGTTTTGTATTCTTAAAAAAAAAAAAAATTGATGATGGATTCGTAAATATTTTACGTTTTTTAGCTGTAAAAATGTAATAATACTACGTTTAAATGTTGCAAATACGTCTATATTCTACAATTTAGCACTTCTCCAAACGTATTAAGATGTACGTTTAGTCTCTTTGAAAGTAACGTATTAATACCTACGTATTAAGGATGAGACCAGGCTGTTATTTACAAACGAAGGTCTACATTTAAGTGCCTCCGTATTCAACTGTTAAATGTAAATTAATTTAATCCGAACAGTGCTGATCATCTGTGATCATGATGACCATAATGCAAGCCTGGCATATCTCTCTTATGTACCACTTGAATGTTTGTCAACTAGAATTCTGATCATTTAGTAATGTTATTGCACACAGTCATACATGCAGTATGCATGTTACTGACTATTGTTTTAATCTACTTGCATCAAAATCAAAATACATTTTTGTGGACTTACTGAACTGGAGGCCAAGTCAACACCTCAAAATCGTAGTGCTCCTCAAACCATTCCTGAACCATGTTTGCTTTGTGGCAGGGCGCATTATCCAGCTGAAGAGGCCACAGCCATCAGGGTAAACCGTTTCCATGAAAGGGCGTACATGGTCTGCAACAATGCATAGGTAGGTGGTGCATGTTAAAGTAACATCCACATGGATGGCTGGACCCAAGGTTTCCCAGCTGAACATTACCTAAAGCATTACACTGCCTCCGCCAGCTTGACTTTTTCCTATAGTGCATCCTGGTGCCATGTGTTCCCCAGGTAAGTGACGCATACGCACCCTATCCACGTGATGTAAGAGAAAACGTGATTCATCAGACTAGGTCAGCTTCTTTTATTGCTCTGTGGTCCAGTTCTGATTCTCACATGCCCATTGTTGGTACTTTCTGAGTTGGACAGGGGTCAGCATGGGCACCCTGACTGGTCTGCAGCTATGCAGCCCCATACATAACAAAGGGTGATACACTGTGTATTCTGACACCTTTCTAACAGAACCAGCATTAACTTCCGGAGGAATTTGAGCTCCAGTAGCTTGTCTTTTTGATCGGACAACATGGACCAATCTTCCCACGTGCATCAATGAGCCTTGGCTGACCATGACCCTGTCGCCGGTTCTCCACTGTTCCTTCCTTGGAGCACTTTTGATAGATACTGACCACTGCAGACCGGGAACAGCCCACAAGAGCTGCAGTTTTGGAGATGCTCTGACCCAGTCGTCAAGCCATCACAATTTGGCCCTTGTCCAACTCACTCAAATCCTTACTCTTGCCCATTTTTCCTGCTTCTAACAATCACCAGCATTTTTGAACATGTCACATCCGTGAACAGCAGCAGCTACATTAGTATTTATTTGTACATAGTTGTACTTACACGGTTGTATTGTATACATTACATTTATTTTTACAGAAATGTGTTGCATGTAAACTGAAAATTATTATCATGGAAGAGCAATAGGATGATGAGAAGATGTAAAAGAAAGACATAAGACAGTGTGTTACCTTGAACAAACAACTGAATCTTAAGATTACATGTAACACATTTCTTTTTCAAAAAAATTACTGTATAAATACAAATGGATATTTTATTTTTGTGTACTATATTATTGAATTTTGCCACTCAATGTTTACCTACTGTCTGATTCTATTTACAGTAAAAAAAAAAAGCCGCTAGACAAATCTAACATTATTGTATAGAATAGAAACCAGTTAGTGTCAGCAAAACAAAACATGACATTTGTATAGGTTACAACAAATATTTCCATGGTGGAAAATCGAAAAATGGGCCAAAGCGAAAAACTGTGACAACTACATATGTATAGTTTTAAAGTAAGCTTGTTTGGAAGCTCATCAGGTACAACATTGCACTTGAGATGCAGAGCGCTTGGGCACAAGTCTAGTGAAACCGAAAACTTTATAAAAGAGTAAAGAAGGCAGAGCCTCAGAGCACACCTACCTATTACGTAATGGTAGTTTGAAGGTGTTTACTAGCCAGAGTAAACTTTTCCAGAAATATTTCTTTTGAAGAACTCTTGAAAGAAACACAAAACAAACTTTGGCCTGATTTTGTTCAAAATGACATCACACCAGTTTGTTTTTTGATTTTGCTTGACGTATATGGGTGCCTTTCAAACATTGCCAGCTTCACTTTCATCTGTTTCGGATGAAACTGAATATGCTTTTAGTGCCACTCAGTGGACATTACACTTTGAAAGTGTCACAGTATACAGTGGGGCAAAAAAGTATTTAGTCAGCCACCAATTGTGCAAGTTCTCCTACTTAAAAAGATAAAATAGTGGCCTGTAATTTTCATCATAGGTACACTTCAACTATGAGAGACAAAATGAGGGGGAAAAAATCCTGGAAATCACATTGTCTGATTTTTAAAGAATTTATTGGCAAATTATGGTGGAAAACAAGTATTTGGTCACCTACAAAAAAAAAAAAAAAAAAAAAAGATTTCTGGCTCTCACAGACCTGTAACTTCTTCTTTAAGAGGCTTCTCTGTCCTCCACTCGTTACCTGTATTAAGGCCACCTATTTTAACTCGTTATCAGTATAAAAGACAACTGTCCACAACCTAAAACAGTTAGACTCCAAACTCCACTGTGGCCAAGACCAAAGAGCTGTCAAAGGACACCAGAAATCATGGTAGACCTGCAACAGGCTGGGAAGACTGAATCTGCATTAGGTAAGCAGCTTGGTGTAAAGAAATTAACTGTGGGAGCAATTATTAGAAAATGCAAGACATAGAAGACCACTGATAATCTCCCTCAATCTGGGGCTCCACACAAAATCTCACCCTGTGGGGTCAAAATGATCACAGGAATGGTGAGAAAAAATCCCAGAGCCACACAGGGACCTAGTGAATAACCTGCAGAGAGCTGAGACCGAAGTAACAAAGGCTACCATGAGTAACACACTACGCCGCCAGAGACTCGAATCCTGCAGTGCCAGACATGTCCCCCTGCTTAAGCCAGTACATGCTGTGGCTCGTCTGAAGTTTGCTAGAGAACATTTGGATGATCCAGAAGAGGATTGGGAGAATATCATATGGTTAGATGAAACCAAAATAGAACTTTTTGGTAAAAACTCAACTTGTCGTGTTTGGAGGAGAAAGAATGCTGAGTTGCACCATACCTACTGTGAAGCATGGGGGTGGAAACATCATGCTTTTGGGCTGTTTTTCTGCAAATGGACCAGGACGACGGATCCGTGTAAAGGAAATAATTAATAAAAACCTCCTTCCATCAGCAAGGGCACTGAAGATGAAACTTGCCTGGGTCTTTCAGCATGACAAAGATCGTAAACACACCGCCCGGCAATAAGGGAGTTGCTTCGTAAGAAACATTTCAAGGTCCTGGGGTGGCCTAGCCAGTCTCCAGAACTCAACCCCATAGAAAATCTTTGAAAATGCATGTTGCCCAGCGACAGCCCCAAAACATCACTGCTCTAGAGGAGATTTGCATGGAGGAATGGGCTAAACTACCAGCAACAGTGTGAAAATCCTTGTGGTGACTTACAGAAAACATTTGACCTGTCATTGCCAACAAAGGGATAATAATAATAATAATAATAATAATAATAATAATAATAATAATAATAATAATAGATTTGATTTATAACACACTTTTCATTACGAATAATCTCAAAGTGCAACAATGGAAAGGGGAAAAAAATATATAAAAATGATTAACTATCATAGAATAATACAAACAATCAACCAACACATAACAGTTAAAAGCTTTTCTGAACAGAAAAAAGAGGTGATGGTGGAAGTCTCTGTAAGCTCCACAGTACACTGTGGTCCATTCCATGTTTAACATTTCTCACAGCGCTAGAGGATCCATATTCCCAATTCGGCAGTGTCCTGATGACATCGTCGAGGCATGACAGCTGAAGACCAGATGGAGGGGATCACCGCAGCACCATGAAGGAGGCAAACCAAGTTCTCAGGGCACCTCTGTGGACACACAAGGGTCGGCGCAGAAGTCCAAGCCATTCCACGGCCGCAACGCAAGACAGAACAGCGACGCAGTCGAGACGCGGAACATCCCAACATCATGCCGGATGCCGATGACGCCAGGCCGGTGCAAACGCCCTCAATTAACTGGCAACCTCAGCCACCCCACAGCCCAAGCCCAAGGGAGACCACCAGCGAGCAGCCACAGCGAGCAACACGAAACGTCCTTAAAACCAGAAGCAACCGCAACAATCCAAACAAAAATAGCAGAGAAACGGTGGAGAACGCCGAACGGTGAACAATGTCCTCCCAGCGGCCGCCAGCAATCAGCAACAGTCCCAACTGCAGCCCTGACCGTTTGACTAGTCACAGTCACAAAAAAACAAAACAAAATCTAAATCTAACTGTACAGTTAACATGATTTTTGAATGGAGAAGTGGCGAACAGACAACGCCAGTTTCCTCTCCCCCACGTTGCTAGGCATCGAATAGGGTATATAACAAAGTTTTGAGATTAACTTTTGTTATTGACCAAATACTTATTTTCCACCATAATGTGCAAATAAATTCTTTAAAAATCAGACAATCTGATTTTCTGGATTTCTTTCTCTCTCATTTTGTCTCTCATAGCTAAAGTGTACCTATGATAAAAATTACAGGCTTCTCTCATCTTTCTAAAGTGGGAGGACTTGCACAATTGTGGCTGACAAAAAAAAATGACATGTTTTTTTTGCAATGAGCTTAGGATGCTTTAAAGGATTAATTGTAGTTTATTGGCACATTCACAGGCATAAATTTGAACTAGTGAAGCAAGCAGCAATAATTCTTTAGTACATTAGCTCTAAGTTGTGACGTATGGCACAGAACCAGCCCAACTTTGTTTAACAATTTTGCGCTTTAAATCACCTATTTATACATATTATAATGACAGCAGCTGGTAACAGTTTAGTCTACAAATTTAAAACATACACTCAATATAAAATACTGGACTACGGACAGACCATAGAGCCAAATATATATATATAATATATATACATTTTTTATTTTTTTTATTTTTTTTTATAAGAATATTTTGTTTTGAGAACACTGATTTATGTAGGCAGTGAAAAGAGCAGATAGAGACAAATAACATACATGTCTAAAGTGAAATTCACAAAAGCCAGCGGCAGGTGATTTTCACATTGTTTATGGAATACCTGCGGAATTTCCACATTCCGTAAATAAGCTATTTGATTGACTACATAATGGTGTCCGGGATGGTACGTCACACCACGCCATGCCACTCATATTACTGAAGTCTTTTGTTTGCCTTGGCATTGATACATGCCCCAAAAGAATGTCCTGCAATTGCAGTATCAGATTCTAGTGGAATGGATGGCATAGACAAGACTAGTGTCTGCTCTTGTGCTGTAATTGGTGTATAAATATTCATTGGGTTGTACGTTTTTCTCTTTTAGGGGGAGGTTAACCGCCACACTCTCCATTTCAGGACTCTTCTGGGGCCTGGCAGTGTTAATGTGTCTTCTGCCCTTGGATATGAACATGAACATACACACACACCCACACACACACACACACACACACACACACACACACACGCTTACTGCTCAGGGGGCACTTTAACATAATTCATAAATATGGATAACTTTCTGTCAGTATTTTTTGTAGTCTGCCACTTGCCCCCCCTCAAGGTTTTTGCGTATGTTTCCAGCTCATTACCTAATGATTTTATAGCTTTGGAGTCTGATTCATGTTTATGGATGTGAATTGATATTATCCAGTTTCTGGTTTGTGAGTGTGCATGCTTGTCTGTGCATGCTGATTTATATTAATTATTATATGAGCATTCTTCTGCATTAATAGAATATCATGCCACAAGTATCTAAATATAGCACAGATTTTTATTTTATTTTACAATTTATAAAGCCGTAGTACGGTGGCTTAGTAGTGCAGCCGTACTAAATTAAACCACAACGCAACGGAAACAAGCCACAACACAACGGAAATGCTCCCGACCACGAGGGGGCTCTCGGAGCGCGGTAAAGTTAGTTTTCTCTTGCCATTGCTCTATTAGATTGTCCAGTCTTACAAAGATATAAACACTTCGATCAGTTTTAAAGGACAACTCCGGTGAGAAATGAACCTAGGGGTAATTAACAGATGGTTACCGAGTAGATCGCTCTCTGGGATGTGTTTTAATGAAAATCGAATGTAAAGAGTTTTATCTCTAAAAACAGATTTGCTTATAACGCTTGTCTATGGGGCACAAGGTAGTGAAATTAAATCGCTAGTTAATACCACTAACAAGGCTCAAAATAGCCTCACACTAACACGGTAGCATAATGAGGGTCCCTACATGCAAACGGAAGCATTGAGAACTTTGTAAATGTACAAACAGTTTAATGAGAAGATACTTTATAAAGACAGTGCATTACCAGTTCACAGACAGGCACCATCTTGGAAAACAGTCTCGACGAATCGATCTACGAGCGCTGTTCTAAGTGAGCTGGTCGATAGGAATTAAGTTTGTGAAATGTAATAACATGGACATTTTTATTTTTATTTATTTATTTTCTCTGTTGCGTTCAGTGTTTTCTTCCGGAAACAACGGACCATATGAGATTTTGCAAGTCACAGTTCATCACTTAGCAGAGCTCTCGTCGCTTGACGAGTCGAGACTGTTTTCCAAGATGGCGCCTGTCTGTGAACGCGTAATGCGTTCAAATTATTTTGGTGAATTTTTTGGGTGAATTATGATTTGTTCATAAAATCGTTCGTATGCACATTTCAAGCTCAAATTTATACGTATACATGCTTAGTGAATAATAGCCATTGAGTGTAATTTTTATTTATTTATATTTATTTAATTTATTAGTTATTATATTTATTAAATTACTGTATTTAGTAAATAATTGCTGCCTTATTTGGACAGTCAAGCCCTCCCTTCACTTACCCTTACCCCTAACCCTACATGATAAACACTTTATTATTAAATCAATTTTAATTCCACTTTTCACATATTTAATTTATATTAATGCCTTTCCAATCTGATATGTGATGGGAAAAGGGTGAAGAATGATTTTGGCAAAAGGCGGATTTGATCTCAGTTCGATGATGTCAAAAATATTGATGCATTCCATACGCCACTCCTGAAATGTGACGTGTCATAAGTGTTTTTTTGTGCTTTTTTCTGGCCCAAACAGACATTGGTGGGCACAGATACTGTAAATAGCCTATACCAAAAAAGGTTAAAGCAGTTAACAGGTTTTAAAGCACTTTAAAGAACTTGACCATTTCTTTCGAATTTTATTTTTTTACAATATACCTCAATTAAATTCTGACGGGCTCACAACACTTACTGGAGAAATCTGTCAGTTGGTATGGAGTGTATCTTGCTAAAGCAGTTCTTTCACCCCAAATCACAACTATAGCATCAAGAGAATTGTGCCTTTACAGTTTATTCGATAAATCAGAGGACAAACCCAGGTGTCCATCCATCATCCCAGATCATCTCTCCTCATTCTACCCTACCTTCTCTATTTCCCTCAATCTCTGTCTCTTCGGGCCTCATCATGGAGGAAGAGGCAATCGCTTTTACAAACACCTCTGCTATTTGAGGCCGAGCGGCTCTCGCCCCCTCCTCCTCTCAGTGCATGTCATCAACAAGACTGACAGCTAATGATGAAATACGAGCAAGTGATTTCTCGCCACCCGTCAGTGTGTGAGAGTCCTAAGACCCCGTGGTGCGGCGCTGGAACAGATGTGCGGGAAGATTTGTTACAGCTCGTAACTTGTCCACTGCCTCAGGCCGCGAGCTCTGCGAGTCAGCATTCCCTCCCACAACCCCCTGCGAGCAAGCGCTTTTTCTTTACAGAGCGCTGAACGTGTGGGCTGACACTCGACTGACTGGCAGCGGCATACGGGACCAACTCCACCTCTGGGATTACATGCGGAGAACGAGAGACAAGCACGTTGAGAGTAACACAAATCCATTTCCAATAAGGCTACCACAAGCTCAGAGAACATATTGGCATGATTGCCATCAAGATTACATAAATACCAGTTAAAAGGGAACTGAGGTAAAACAAATTGTAGAATTAGATGTATGAATCTGTTTATCTTCCAGTTACATTTTTGCAAACAATTTTTATTTTTCTTGTTATCTATTAAGGTATAATTCGATATACTTTAATCGAAATTAAAGGGGGGGGTGAAATGCTGTTTCATGCATACTGAGCTTTTTCCACTGTTAAAGACTTGGATTCCCATCCTAAACATAGACAAAGTTTCAAAAACTAATGTTGGACGTTTGATGGAGTATTTCTGTGTCAAAAATACTCCTTCCGGTTTCTCACAAGTTTCGGCGAGTTTTTTTCGAGTATGGGTCTACTTGACGTTAATAGATCGGAAGGTCCTTGTATGGGCCGTACGGGCTCTTCTCCAGGTAGGGTGCGCACGCGCGTGACTAGAGCACGGCGTAAACAGTCTCTCAGATGCAGATCCAGTCGTCCGTGAACACTTATGTGGCGCCGCGCTTCTCTTTATTCCTATGGGTGACGTCGAGCGACTTCAACCCTTCAGCACAGCATTCCGGGAAGGCAGCGCTGCATTTGAACCGATTTGAACGCAGAAATGACGGGAAGCTTCACAACATTGTTTCAGTCGCGTCTCAAAATGGATTTACACGCCACTGCTGTCAGGACTTTACCAAATCATACCAAAGAAGTGTGTTTTTGACGGAGCAGCCCCAGCGATAAAGGTTCGGTCCTGCTTTGGAAGCAGCCGGTGAGTTAAACTGCTTCAAATGTCTCTGCTTTTGGCTACGGACGCATAAGTAAACATCAGTAAACGACACGATCGTGTGCTTCGTCATTCAAATGCGCTAACGGTTACTCCATTGTTGTTCTGTATAACGTTACAGTATTCTGACGTGCAAAACCGTTTTGCTTGCTACTGCTAAGGTCTAGTCGCATACAATAGTCCATAAACCGAATCATGTCCTCATACACTGCGAGTAAAGACACAGAAATGTGGAGAGGCCACTAAATACAGTAACTTACATACCACAGAGACGGACGTCCTGATGTTGCCATTTCTCCTGTTCAATTTATTTCTCCCTCAGATTTGATTGTGGATCATTATCTGTATTAGCTGAGATAGCCATGGGTTTCTCCATGCTTGAGGACGTCACCGCTTTGCGCGCTTGTCATTCTTTAGCTCCGCCCACACGATACCCCTCCAGGCGCTCGTTTTTTTTCCGGAAAGACTCGGTACAGCTTATATTTCTTTTATAAATATGATAAAACTAAAGACTTTTCGGAGATATGAAGGATGCAATACTACTCTATAGGTACTCAAAATTGACATGAGATTGACTGAAACTGAGTGTTTCACCCCCCCTTTAAAGAACACAATGATGTGACATAACTTCTGACAAAATTAGGCCAAAACAAAGTTTACTTGTACTATTTATTCGCAAGCAAGCACTGCTATCAATCATGATGTTTCACCCCATTTCAAATACCCATCAAATAGCTAGGTAAAACCAAACTTTTTGTAAAAGATGAACATTTGAACAGATGACTGCATTAAAAGAAAACCTAAAATGACAGAAACCATATTTGGGAAAGTGTAAGTAAGTTTTTTTTTGTTTTTTGTTTTTTGTATCACATCCCATTTGATTTTTATGGAGAATGCTGGGTTCATGACTTGGACTGCAGCAAGCCACCAGAGGGTGATCAGGACATGTGCAGGACACTTGGGCTGCGTCCGAAAGCTTAAAAATACTGCCTACGGAGGATGCATTCCCACATTCCGCTGTGTTTCGTGCACAGTTGCGTGCAAAATGCTTTCAAAGTATATTCCTTTGGCCGTGAATGTGGAGAGACGCGTTCAGCATGTGGGCACTATGTAGTGGACATTGTTTTCAAGCTCTCAATTCCCTCGCCCATGCGCTGTTGTATCCACACCGTCCGCTTGGACACAAAAATTTGGCACTTCCAAAAGCACACACTGTCTGAGTAAGTAGGTACTACATTCAAATTTTTAATTATTTACATAAAAATCATGTTCTATTTAGTATGACTGTAATATGGATGTACTACATCCTCTATATTGTTATTAATATGTGATTTTCATTGGATAGTAAAGCAATAGTAAAGATAGTAAATCTCGCTGGAAGTAGTAGGTCATGCGGATACTTTTCGCATATTGTTTTTTTTTTGCATACTATACACTCACCTAAAGGATAATTAGGAACACCATACTAATACTGTGTTTGACCCCCTTTCGCTTTCAGAGCTGCCTTAATTCTATGTGGCATTGATTCAACAAGGTACTGAAAGCATTCTTTAGAAATGTTGGCCCATATTGATAGGATAGCATCTTGGAGTTGATGGAGATTTGTGCGATGCACATCCAGGGCATGAAGCTCCCGTTCCACCACATCCCAAAGATGATCTATTGGGTTGAGATCTGATGACTGTGGGGGCCATTTTAGTACAGTGAACTCATTGTCATGTTCAAGAAACCAATTTGAAATTATTCAAGCTTTGTGACATGGTGCATTATTCTGCTGGAAGTAGCCATCAGAGGATGAGTACATGGTGGTCATAAAGGGATGGACATGGTCAGAAACAATGCTCAGGTAGGCTGTGGCATTTAAACGATGCCCAATTGGCACTAAGGGGCCTAAAGTGTGCAAAAGAAAACATCCCCCACACCATTACACCACCACCAGCCTGCACAGTGGTAACAAGGCATGATGGATCCATGTTCTCATTCTGTTTATGCCAAATTCTGAGTCTACCATCTGAATGTCTCAACAGAAATCGAGACTGTGGTGGGGTCTTCTGATGTTGTAGCCCATCCGCCTCAAGGTTGTCAACATTTTCAAAAGATTTTCAAAAAAAGAGTCCACATAACAGAACATCAACCATAACATTTCTTACAATATAGTTCATAATAAAATTGACAATTATTTCACTTGATTAATGGTTTATACATAATAAAATAATACATTAACATAATGAATGAAATATTTTATAATATAAGATGTTGGTGTATAAACTAAGCTATCAGGATAATTTGATTTCTGTATGCCATGCCTGTACCTGTATGTAAGCAAACTAAAACAGACAATTAAAGATTTTTTCAGTAGGTTCGGTATTCAGTAGGATCAGTTTAGGACCTAATGAAGACTAAATTTCGAGGGATGCCCCGGTTTTTCACAACACCGGTTGATTACTTATAAGATTTCAAATATTATTCAAAAATGTGAAAAAAGGCACTAATATTTAGATTAGGACTGCATTGTATCCCTATGTGAGGGGGGAAACAATCATTTTCCCTATGTAGAAATATGCTAGGCATGTGTGCTTCTGTCAATTTGTCATTTTGAAATACACACAGATGTCAATACCAGCTCTGCGGCCACGGCTGAATCAAGAGTGTGTCTGTGCTGTACACAGAGCCAATGAAAATGAATTGGTTTTGGTGGCAGCAGCTCTCAAGTTGGATTTCTCTTGCATGCTTCATTCTGCAGTGTGTGTTAATATTCTGTGTTGAGTCTGCATGTGGGCAAAGGCCAACTGGCTTTTTCCCCTTGGTTAACTGCACAATTCAGCAATGAATTTCGAACATTGTGACAGAAACTGAAACACTCGAAATGACACTGTAATTTTGAGTACCACAAGTACCAAGTACATTTCATCAGCAAGTATGGTATTAATGAATTTGACATGCTACCTTACCTAAAATACCACCAATTTATCTGTATTCACATAAATGCACAGGTCAGCTTCTAACATTTTCCCAAGAATTTTAGAAGATATTTTCCCTCTCCTTGCTCTTTTTCGGCCATCAATTACAATCCAAGAAACCACTTAACATATCCATTTGAGGTAGAAATTTTTCCCCTCTGTGTACACTAGATTCTTTGAAAGATGGAGTGAACTTTAAAAATGTTAAAACCAGACCTCATCTTCCAATGACAAATGTTCTCCTGCTCGTTAACTCTAAAGTGGGGGCAGATTTAAGTTATGGAATGGAATTGTTCATAATACAGAGGAAAGACTTTGATAAAAATATAAAATATTAAAATCTCCTCATTCCTGATGTTCATAAATTACACAGTAATAACACTGACAAGGGCAATTAATTAAATGTATTTTTTATTTTTTTGAGGATAAAAAAAAAAAAAATAACATTAAGGTATAACCAAAGTATTTTTTTTATTTAAACTAAATGCTGAAATGTATTTAACAAAATTGAAATGCATATTGATCGTATTACAGTGAGTACGGAAAGTATTCAGACCTTAAAATGTTTCACTCTTTGTTATATTGTAGCCATTTGCTAAAATCATTTAAGTTAATTTGTTCTCATTAATTTACACACAGCACCCCATACTGACAGAACAAACACAGAAATGTTGACATTTTTTGCAGCTTTATTAAAAAAAGAAAAACTGAATTATCACATGGTCCTAAGTATTGAGTACTCAGACCCTTTGCAGAGTATTTAGTATAAGCATCCTTTAGATCTAATGAGTCTTTTTGGGAAAGATCCAACAAGTTTTTCACACCTGGATTTGGGGATCCTCTGCCATTCTTCCTGGCAGATCCTCTTCTGTCAGGTTGGATGGTAAACGTTGGTGGACAGCCATTTTCAGGTCTCTCCAGAGTTGCTCAATTGGGTTTAAGTCAGGGCTCTGGCTGGGCCATTTAAGAACAGTCACTGAGTTGTTGTGAAGCCACTCCTTTGTTATTTTAGCTGTGTGCTTAGGGTCATTGTCTTGTTGGAAGGTGAACCTTCGGCCCAGTTTGAGGTCTTGAGCACTCTGGAGAAGGTTTTTGTCCAGGATATCCCAGTATAGGTTCTAGTCATCCCAAACGTCTTCCATTTAAGGATTATGGAGGTCACTGTGCTCTTAGGAACCTTAAGTGTTATTTTTTGTCAATAGATTCTCATAAATATTACACACTGCACCATAAGACAGGCACATTCAATCAGCATGAAAGGAAAAATGTTGTTATATTTTACTTAATGTGAGAGGTCGTGCAGCACAGAGGAGTGGTGACCACCTCTAAGTTTATTGAGGTAGTGGTGCTGGACCGATGGAAGACCAGGTGGGATGGAGAGCTCACTGCGGTGCTCCTGGGTCGAGGTGGTGTCCATCTGTGAGGGGACGGAGAAGTTGCGCCATTCTCCAGAGGCCAGGCCAGCTGACGTCTGTCATGGCAGACTGGACAGAACGGGGAGCTTTCCTGCTGGGCCGTCGCAGCAGAGGAACCATTACCGGCCGACAGGAGGTGGAAAAGTGTCAAGCCATCCAACGAGCGTCCATTACCATCACATTGCACCTCTTGGCCGGTTGAGGACAGAGCAGTACCAAGATTTTTTTTCCCTCTCTCACCTCTGTCACTCCTCATGCTTTGTTTCCTTTTCTTTCACCTCATCTGTCCTTACTCCCAGGTGCCACAGACACCTTGATTACCCTGGAGTAAAGCTCAGTCTCGAGGGTACCCTGGCCTGTGATTGGCGATGGGGGTATGTGGCAAGCTGGTCGAGTTTCTCACAACGGAGCTACGGGAGCATGAAAGAAGGAGCGACAATAGTGAAAGACAAAAGAGGATCAGGCCTAGAATATATAAATTTTTTGTTATATGTATCTGGCAGTCATCTGTGAGGGGCTACCTCTTTTACTTTTGTTTTGTGTTTATTTGTTTATTGACTTCAGGTAGTGAATCTGAAGTCTCACATTCACAGAATAGCAGACCATGTTACAATGTAAATGGACTTATAAACATACTAAATTATGTTTGTGGAAAATGTAAAAATGCTGAATGTTTCCTGTGATGGGTAGGTTTAAGGGCAGGAGCAGTGTAGGGGAATAGAATGTACAGTTTGTTCAGTGTAAATTCATTACGCCTATGGAAATATTAGTAATCGATTGCTTGATATTGTTTTCATCAAATAATACGATTCTCAGCTTACTTCTAGTCACATTTTTTTATTTTTTTATTTTATTTTAGTGAATGAAAATATTTTTCCACATCGTCATAGTTTTTTTTAATGATAATAACCCTGATAGTGGATTAGTCATGTCAGAATAAAATAGTCTATATTATTTTAAGATTAGATATATTTTTATTTCAACAGTTCAGGCTTCATTTTTGCAATGTATGCACATATATGGAGTTTTCTTTAGCTTAAAAGGGAGTTATATCCACAGCATGACTCACCTCTCAAAACCACATTTAGCCTCAAACAACTGGAAAACTCACTGGATAAGGTTTAAAATGGGAACCTAGCATTTATTATATTATTTCATAACACGTATGTATACATTTTATAAATGTTCATACAATTTATGATGGAAAATTAATTGCTTAACAAGCTCTGTTACCAAATTCTGCACATTGCAAGGTATAAACTTCATCCGTTCATTCCTTTTTGTTTGCATAGTTTGAGAACTAGGTCATCCATCCTTGTGAAACTGTCAGATAGGCTCTCCCAAAAGCCCATGACTGGTCAAAAGATAGGATTTCCTCAGGGAACACGTTGTGACCCGATTCTTTCACGAGCATATCTTCACCATCTAAATCTGTGTCCTAAAGATGCCCTCAGTGAGATCAGCCGATGGTCCCAAAAAACAGACGCAAAGACAACGTGATGCAGATATCTTATCAATATTTTTTTAATTATAGCTAATTAATGCTATTTTGTGAATTATTTAATCATGTATGTTTGTATGCTTTTTTTTCTTTTTCATTACAGGAACTTCCTGTGAAAATGGCAGACTTCTCCAGTAATTTACACCACTTAAAACTCAGGCCTTCCAGTTATATTTGTCTGTCTCCATTTTGAGTGCAACCCCTGCATTTCAAAATCCAACCAACAATCTATTTATAGAATCAAGTCTCCTCACCACTTTTTTGTCTTGGTTGATCATTACGATAATTTACTATATATGGATGCATATCACAAAATTGAAAAATATTACACTATTTCTGTTTCAGTGTAACTTTAAGCTGAACAAAAAGTGTACAAAACAGTTCCCTATCAGAGAACTCGAGCTGCGTCTAAATGATGTGAGAACGCCTCTGCATGATTGCGTCATGAAGCGCGTCGAAACATTTCCTGCCAGACCTCAGGGGCCACCATGTGTTGATCAGGACGGACAACACTTCGGTGGTCGCCTATATAAACCATCAGGGGGTCTGAGGTCTCGTCCCTTGTACAAGTTGGCACGTCAGATCCTCCTGTGGGCCCAAGGGAAACTGCGCTCCATCAGGCGGATGGGGCTGGATGCTATGGTACAGGAGTGGCCGAGGCTACCCCTGTACGCTTTTCCCCCAATTGCTCTGCTTCCGGGAGTTTTGGAGAGGGTGCGCCAGAACGGAGTCCGTTTGTTATTAGTGGCTCCTTACTGGCCGACCAGAGTGTGGTTCTCGGACCTAATATCCCTCCTGGAAGGCTCTCCGATGGAGATTCCGACCAGGAGGGACCTTCTCTCTCAAGCGGGCAGGGTGTTCCTTCATCCCTGCCCGGAGTTATGGAAACTATGGGCTTGGCCCCTGAGGGGGCCCAGCTCTTAGAGGTAGGTCTCTCGACTGAGGTCGTTGATATCATCCTTCACTCCAGAGCTCCGTCCACAATGAAATTATATGCACTGAAGTGGAGATTATTCTCAGTGTGGTACAGAGATCGCCAGTTGGACCCAGTTAACTGCCGGTTGGTACAGTGCTGGAGTTCCTGCAGGAAAGGTTCTCGACAGGGTTGACCCCCTCCACAATAAAGGTGTACGTGATGGCCTTAGCTGCTTTCCACACTCCTTTGCGTGGAGTTTCTTTGGGAAGACACCCATTAATTACTCGTTTCCTTCATGGTACTTTGAGGTTGAGGCTGATAGTTCACTCGAGGGTCTTGACCTGGGACTTGGCCACTGTTCACCAGGGATTATCTTTGGCCCCTTTCGAGCCTATAGAAGAAGTGTGGGACAAGTTCTTGACACTTAAAACTATCTTTTTGCTGGCCATTTCGTCTCTCAAGAGAATTGGAGACATTCAGTCCCTCTCGGTAGGGCCCTCATGTTTAGAGTTTGCACCTGAGATGGTGAAGGCTTTCTTCACTCCAGACCGGGTTACATCCCTAAGGTCCCGACCGGCCCTAGGGGTCCTATCACTCTTCAGGCCTTCTGTCCTCCTCCCTTTGTGACGTCAGACCAAGAAAGACTTAATCTGCTATGCCCAGTTAGGGCACTAGATGCATACGTCCACAGAGCTGCCCTGTGGAGAAAGACTGACCAGTTGTTTGTCTGTTTCGGAGCCCCGAAGAGGGGTGCTCCAGTATCTAAGCAGAGAATGAGCAAGTGGGTGGTCGAGGCCATCTCGCTTGCTTATGAGGCGCCCGGACAGCCGTCTCCCCTGGCTGTCCGGGGTCATTCTACCAGGAGTGTGGCTCCTTCTAAAGCACTGTTGTCGGGGGCTTCCCTCCAAGATGTTTGAAATGCAGCAGGCTGGTCCTCACCGCTTACCTTCATTAGATTCTACGAATTTGATGTAGCATCTACAGTTGGGGCGCAGGTGTTGTCGTAGTCGTGTGCGCTGAGGTTTCACACATACGAGCACTTGGTCCTATGGCGATGTGGGTATAAGCGTTCTCGCGGCATTTCGACGCAGCTCGAGTACCCTGATAGGGAATGTCTCGGTTACGTATGTAACCTTAGTTCCCTGAAGAGGGAACGAGACGCTGTGTCACCCTGCCATACTCCCAACATGCCTGTGATCACTTACTTCAGGCTTTTTCGAAGCTAGTTTCTGTTTGTGTTCGCGGGTGCTTTATAGTTTCCGGTCTATGATGTCACCCGCCTATGACGTTCCGTCTTCCGATTAGAGTGATTCGCTTCATGACGCAATCACGCAGAGGCGTTCTCACAGCGTTTAGACGCCGCTCCTCGTTCCCTCTTCAGGGAACTAAGGTTAACTACGTAACCGAGACGTTCTCTGTGCATTCACACTGCCAGTGATATGGTTTCAGGTATCAGTCCACTTTCAATTCACACTGAATGCAAATTTAGCAAAGCTCTTTTTCACTGTTCACATTTTGTTGTGTTTAACCATCCTAATTTTGGTTTGGTTTAAAGGGGTCTGAGTTTATTCGGGTTGTTCACACATAAATCAGTGCTTAGACCCCAGAAATAAACCTGATACAGAGGTTTTAAAATCATTATTTTTCAGTGTTGCAAGGGTATTCAGATTCATCCACTCTTCTCAGTAAATTACTGTCTCAGACAATCCTAAAGGGAGTAATTAACTGTTCCAAACAAACTCTCATCATCTCAGCAGTAAACAAATCCCAGTTACACTTTATATGACAGTATGTGTACTTACAGTGTTGTTACCCCAGAAAGGACAGGTTATATAAGATAACTACATGGTTTAAAGTTAGGTTTAGGGATAGGTTCAGGGTTAGTAGTAACTAACCCAGTCATTGTAATTGCTGTAATAAGTACATAGTATGTATATGCGGAACAGGACTGTAAAATAAAGTGCTTCCCAAATCCCTCATAGTAACAAATGCTGTAGGGGTGAATGGGGCACAACGCTTTTTGACTTTCTCAGTTTGTGTAAATCTACTTTAGAGGTTTAGAGGTTTAGAGGTTTAGAGTTTTTTTTTTGTTGTTGTTGTTTTTTCACACATTGATTTTACACGTCTAGTACAATTATTTGGTTTTGTTTCATTAATACAGTGTATACTTTTTTTTTTTTTTTTGGATTTACCCCAAACGAATAAAAGTGAAATGTGACAGCATAGGTGGGTAGGGTACATTGTAGCATGACCATATGACAGCTTAAAATGTCACCTGATATAATCAAAAAACAAAAATATTTTGTCAATAAAATACAACTTTTAAAAAATAAAAAATGGCATTTTTTAATCATAAAAAATATATAAACATTTTTGAGTTTGACAACAAACACGTCGCTAAATACAGGTATACATCATAGTTCAAAACATAATAATAATTAATAATTTCTGAACATTGACTCTCAGGCTTTATTCACCATTTTCTCATGGTTTCTTAAAAGACTTCATAAATGTATAGAATATAATAGCGTGTTACATGTCAACCTGCACAACTTAAACCGCTGCTCATGACTTCTGCTGTTAGATCAGCATTAAAGAATGATCTCAGGTGTTCAATAACAGATATAAGATTCAAATTCTATCCGATTAGTCTTATTTTAAATAAATACAAAAAACAGAGATGAAAATAACTTAAGTAAGAAATTACATTTTGGGTAAATACATTTTCAGTGATATCTTATAAAGAATGTTTAAAGGTGTCATGAACTGGCTTTTTAAAACAAAATTGTACTGTTGTCTGAGGTCAACTAATGACATTCATGTGGTTTTTACATTAAAAACTAATCAGTAATAGGTTATTTTCCATGAGGGGATTGTTTTGAAAGCGGCAACCGGAATGATTCTCTCGATCACAGGGATCATAAAATAAAATTATAAATAAATAAATATTTGTATTTTATTTATAATTTTAAAACCCCCACAGAAAGTATCAAAACTGATGGATATCTGTATTATCCAGTTGGCATTGCTAATTAGCTTCTCCCTGTTTAACCAAGCTTTCATCGCGCGCGCGCACACGCACATCCCTATTTCTCAAGAAAAAGTCACTTTCCTCACAGGTGAGGCAAAATACGTAGTGTATCCCCCAGGCTTGGGAATAACTTCTCCATCTGTCAGTCGCAGCTTGACATCAATTTGCAGACATGTCATACACACATACAGACACACACTACACATCCCTCTAGGAAATATGTGTGGCATTAGTGGGAACAGCGTTCCTTTATTTAGGCTTTCCACTCTCTTTATACAGTTCCAGAGTCCATTCGCCTCTAGCTTGGAGGCCTTTTTCTCTGTGCATTGCATTATGGTCTCGCATTAACCCTGCAGAAATTATTTAATACGTGACACCCAAACCACATGCACAGCAAGCACGATGCTTCTCGCTTTCTGCCAACGAACAGGTTCATTTTTAACAACTTTTATTATGTTGGAAACACACTGCATTTGGGAGTCTACAACTTGGGGTATGTTGATGCATAGGCTGTTTATTTAATGTTTAGAAACCTCTCTCCAAACCATTGCTCATCACTTATTTATGGTGGCTTGTTTGCCTTGTCAAACTGTGGCCTTGCTTCTGGTGCCAGCGTGTGCCCCGACTAGGTTTTTGCATCTCACAGGGCTAACACATATTAATATTTCACATAGGCAACGCAAACCAGTCCAACATTGCCTTGTGATTGGCAGTAAATATCATTTCTTATTCACATTATTGATGTATTGTCGAAAAGGGCTTACCCAAAATTACTTTACGGCAAACAGTCCTTCGGATCTTTAATATGATTAAATCTTGTATCAGTTGAGAGATTAGTAACTGCATTGGCGCAGATGTAGTATGAATAAAACAGTGATACAAGGATAAAGTTTAGTATCTTTTTAATGATACTTAATAATTACTGTAACCCAGCATGAGGTATAAGTTCATATGATATAATGGTACACATTTGTATCATTTGTTTATATAACAGATAATTCTATATCCTCATTTCTCATTACTGTTGTATTAGTAACAGCTATGAGACAAACAAATCTTTATGAAGATGACTTTATTTCACTGTTGTCTTGGGCAACGTACTGGTACTTCCAGGTATCTCCAGGTACAATCCAGGTAAAAAAATAAAAAAAAGAATATATATATATATATATATATATATATATATATATATATATATATATATATATATATATATATATATATAAACTATTATTCCATTATTGTGCATTCACTTGCACATTTTTGAGTTTCCCCAAACTAAGTATGGAGTCTCTTGCAAAGTTATAGTGTTACCCCCAAAAAACGTTGCTTTCACAGAAGTTTTTCCTTCCCATCTTATTATTTCCATCACCATTTTGTGTTTGCTCACATAACTTTGTGAGGGAGTGCAACGATCATTGGAAGAATGCAAAAGTTCAGCGAATGAACACATAAGCAATGAAATATAATGTTTCCTCTCAACTCAATGTCCTCTTAGGTTCGGGGTTCCATCGATGCTGGCCGTAGGGGTGCATTTTATTTTATAATTTGATTAACTTTACCTTTCCTGTATGCCACTATTATCATCCCTCTCACATTTTTGGCTTTCAGCTGGTAAAGAAAATTTGTCCATGGCCAGGCAGCTTATCCTATTTCTATGTTGCAGACAGAGTACTGCAGGCAGTGAATTAAAGCACAGGAAACTGCTAAGAAATAGTTACCAGCAAGGTCACAATTAATCTTCAGTGAAATCCTGTGAAACTGCCCAGAATATGGAGTGAGTGTCTGAAAGTCTCCACACAAAGTGCATTGTGTCGCCCCCGAGAGCACTGCCACCCTGAGCCTATGCAACAATTTCACAATTCAAAGATTTTTTTCATATAGTAATAAAGTTGTGGCTGTTGAAATTATCAACACACTGCCCTGTAGTAATTGAACGTCTAATGTCAACATAGTGGCATCTGTTGGGGTATAGAATGACTACAGGAAAAAGTTTGAAAGCTCCGAGATTTAGGATTTGAATAGTTATATAGTGAACTGCAGAAGGAAATGAGAAGAAATACTAGAATCACAGAGGCACTCATCTTAATCAGCCTTTGTGTCAGGACATGTGTGAGGACAGGAAGTGGATCATTATGTCTTTGCCAGAGGGTATGCCTTTCCTGCTGATCAACTACTTTGGCTGTGAAAACATAATTAACCTGGTCGACAAATAAGAGCAAATAATCATGATCTGATAACATAGCTGTGTAACTTAAAGTGCAGATCATTCAAACAAAAGACATGATTTGGACCCATAAGATTGCAAGTAATAAATGACAATGATACAGACATATATATTTATTTGTGCTTGAATCTACAGTATACTGTAAACACTATTGTTCAAAAGTTTGGGGTCAGCTACAGTTATGCTCACCAGGGCTGCATTTATTTGAATAATAATTAGTTATTTGTTATAGCACTTTTTCTGGGTCCTCGAAGCACTTTTACATTTAGAAGGGGGGAATCTCCTCAACCACCACCAATGTGCAGCATACACATGGATGATGCGACGGCAGCCATATTGAAACTGATTGGTGGAGAGAAGACATAGTGATTAAGCCAATCAGGAGAGAGGGATGATTAGGAGACCATTCTGGACAAAGGGCAATGCGTAAATTTGGCCAGGATGCTGGGGTTACACCCCTACTCGACCACAGAGAGTATCGGTTTAATGTCTCATCCGAACTGCTCTTTGACAGTATAGAGTCCCCATCACTATACTGGGGCGTTAGGACCCACACAGACCACAGGGTGAGCGCCCCCTGCTGGCCTCACTAACACCTCTACCTGCAGCAACCTAGTTTTCCCTGGTCTACACACCAGGGCCCGTATTTATCAAGCTTCTCAAAGTGCTATTTTAGTCTTAAGTGCTGAGAATTCATGACATTTACTCCTACTTTCAAACTTAAGTATAAAAGCAAGTTATCAAATTTCTTAAAGCTAGGATTCACTCTTACTCTCCCAGTTATTTAAGACAGCTCGAGAGGTCTCTCAAGTGGTTAGGAGTTGCCAGTAGGGGCTTGTGATGGCGCTATGGAGACAGAGACGTGCGCAAATCTTTCAATAGAGGGAGAATGTGTTCGAAATGTTTGACGACAAATAGTTCATCAAACAGTATCGTTTAGACAGAGCAGACATCATCTTTTTTCAGCACTGGTTAATGTTGGGTTTTATAAAAAAATAAAATAAAATAAAATAAAAAACACTGTTCGAGTAATTCAGCAAGCAGTAGCGATCGTTTCTCTCTCCTGCCATGTCGGTTTTCTTTTGGAATCCATGGTGGCTGATTTTATATAAAAAAAATCTAGGCTATATATAGGCAATTTAACAGCACACCAGTTTAAAAAAATTAATTACATGGATGAAAACATGTTTATCTTTCATTTAAAATGTGTATATTATAATGTATTCTCTTGAAAACTCTTTATTGTCAAATGTGTATTGAATGTAAACTCCTCTTAGGAATTTCACCATTCAATGTGAATTTATCTTTATATTCTTAAATAAGGACATCTATTCAGTGATTGGTTCATGCCTATGACATCATCCAAAATTCCATTTGTGGCACAGCAAAGTGTCGTAAATCCACTCTAAGACTAGCACTTAAGATCTAGTCCTACACTTTACTTAAAGTATGATTGGGATGCTTGATAACTAACTTTTAAGCGCAGCTTTGAGCCAATAATTTTTTTACTCTTAAGTCAATTCTTAGCAGTGTTCTTGTGAGTAATTCTAAGATGTTTGATAAATACGGGCCCAGGTACTGACCAGACTCAGCCCTGCTTAGCTTCATTGAGAAACCAGTCTTGGGTTACAGGGTGATATGGTTGTGATATGGAATGGTTATTACAGTAAAAACAGTAATATTGTGAAATATTATTACAATTTAAATATATAGCCTTGTTCCCAGAATGGGAATGAGATGGCGTGTCAAGGTGTTGATGGCGCTATATGGGAACACCTTCAGCATTAGCTGGTGTCTGAGTCACGTGTAGTTCACGCAAAGCAATTGACTAAAGATGAAGTCAGGTGACGCAGCATTGTGCAAGATTAAAGTCTATTAATAAAACCAGCATGAGAGCAACACTACATTCACTTGTTTGAACATGCCCTGTAGGTGTACTTGAAGTATGGCACCATGATGCGGTTATATATAACCCGATTATTTATGGGATAAATATATGTCTGGGAACATGCCCTAGAGAGGGAGCAAAGGTTACAAACTGGGGACTCCTCTATATAGAAATGGCACAAAATACTCGCCATGTGACCCTTACCATAAGTATGGATTTTAATAGGGGATGATCTTCAGGAACTTCCTGTGCACAGGCAGAATCTCAAAATATGCGTCCTTCAAATCCTGCAGATTTGTCCAAAAGTCTGCAGAGTGTGGTGCAAAAGATGAAGATTGAGACTAGGACCCAACCACCTGTCTTTTTTTGTTTACTAAAAATTAAAACAAATCCTGAGTTTCTTGCTGGGAAGGGAACAGGCTCTATGGCCCCTTTGCCCAGGAAAGACTCAGCGTTGAAATGTGGAGGATGAGATCTGGGCCTGTATTTATCAAGCTTCTTAAAGTGCCATTTTAGTCGTAAGTGCTGAGAATTCATGAAATTCACTCCTACTTCCAGAATTAGGTATAAAAGCAAGTTATCAAATTTCTTACAGCTAAGAATCACTCTTACTCTCCCAGTTATTTAAGACAGCTCGAGAGGTCTCTCAAGTGGTTAGGAGTTGCCAGTGGGGGCTTGTGATGGCGCTCAGGAGACAGATGTGTGCGCACATTTTTTAGAAGAGGAAGAATGTTTTTGAAATGTTTGAGAATGAGCAGTTAATCAAATGGTATCATTTGGACAGAGCTGACGATCTTTGTCAGTGCTGGATAATGTTGGACTGAACTTGCCTTTTATAACATTCTGCTGTCCGACTAAATCAGCAAGCAGTAGTGATCGCTTCTTCCTCCTGCCAGTTCGGTTTTCTTTTGGAATCCATGGTGGCTGATTATATCATGAAATCTAGGCTATATATAGGCAGGCCAGTTAATAGCACACCAGTTAAATTTTTTTAATTAAGACATGGTGGAAAACGTGATTATCTTTCATTTCAAATATATATATATATTATATTCACGGTTTGGTTAGATACGATACACTGGTGTCACGGTTCGGTACGGTTCGGTATGTTTTAGATACAGCAAAAAGAAAAAATTGGCAGATAAATTACCCTTTTTTATTCTTTTTTTTATTAAAACTAACAAAGTATGAATTTTTTTTTTTTTTTTTTTTTTTTTTTTTTTTTAACACTGAACAATGGTGGAGCTATACTTTACCCATCTTCTATGTAGTTACAGGAATAAGACATTAGCTCTTTACATTAGCGTGTGCGGTGCGTGTTGCGTGTGCATTGCAGGAGCCCCACACCCTGTAGTGTTTTCACATATGCTGTGTTTGCAGCCCGCAACTGATCCGCTGTTGCATACCACAAACACAGCATTTATTCATTATTTTTTATTTAAAATCCAAAAGTTTTTACTGAACATGCCTCGTCAGAATTCCAATTCTCTTTGTTTACTCTTTAATAGAAGTCAGGTTACGTAGCCTACTACATTTAAACAACATTTTATTAAATTCATTTATTCATATTTATATACTTTAGATTTAGCTCACACAAGTGGCAAAACATTTAAACATAGGTTATAGCCTTAAATCACAAATATTTTAAATTAGAAACTTACGATAGTCTATTCAAAAACAGCCGACTCTCGTCTTTTCTTTCGTTTTTACACCCTTTTGAAAGAAATCCTGCAGGTCAAAAAGAACTTTGCTTTTCACCTCCAAGAAAGTACGAGTGCTCTCCATTATGGCACATTTTTTTAACCTAAATGCCAGGTAAGGTGTCGTTTTGTTGCTTTACTTGAGAGAAAAAAAAGCCACGTGTTGACTTTGAAACAAGATTATATTTTAAATGATATGCATCTGTGGTGAAATTACTAGATTTTCGCGTCAGAACATGTTTATTTTAATGCGAACAATGTTCTACCACTTTAATGCAGCAACGCAGCGCAGCAAAAAATAGACTCGGTACGAAAATGATCCGTGCACTGCTGCAGACGCAACGCACCTGGAACCGACTGACGGACAGCATCCGCGTGCAGTGTGAAAGCTGTCATCCGTTAACATGGGTACGGGAAAAAATACGCACCGCACACACACTGCAGACGGAGTATGTGTGAAACGGGCGTTAGGTCTCATATCCGCGGCTATAAATGGACCACTCGCCGCGGTGATGTCTTTTGCCATTTGAATAAGTTGGAAATGTCTGTCTAAATGCTGCGGGGATAGTTTGTGGGATAGTTTGTGGCTGTTTCTCCTTTTTATCGTCTTGTTGTTGGCGTAAATGAGTTGATTGACATGCCATGAATTATTCCCGCTGCTGTACCATCAGCAAATGCGACATACCGTTGTTTTTTAATCCATCAATCTTGCCAACACCATCATAGCTTACAAAGAATCCAAAGTTCACCCAAACACCAGACCTGTTGGTTATTGGAGGATCTTCTATTTCTGTTTTGTTTAAAGCAATAGGCATTTTGCGACGAGCATTCAGCGCGTAGCCTACTGAGTAAGCGAGCACCTGACTGAGCAGCCTAAAACATATTTGGTGTTTTTTTTTTCTTTCACTTCGGCGGTGTCAGGGGCATTGCCTGTTATGTCGTTTTGGTTATTGGGCTACCTTGTTGAATGCATTTTATTATATTTCACACACTTTTTTATTTTCCAAATCTAATTAATTAGTCCAAGAACCGTTCGGTACATAATGCGTACCACGTACCGAACCGAAAGCCTGGTACCGAACGGTTCAATACGAATACGCGTATCGTTACACCCCTAATATATATATATATATATATATATATATATATATATATATATATATATATATATATATATATATATATATATATATATATATATATATATATATATATATATATATATAATGTATTGTCTTGAAAATTCTTTATTGCCAAATGTGTGTTGATTGTATACTCAACTTAGGAATTCCACCATTCAATGTGAATTTATCTGAGAATACTCTTAAATAAGGACATCTATTCAGTGATTGGTTCATGATTATGTCATCATCCAAAATCCTGTTTTTGGCTCAGCAAAGTGTAGTAAATCAACTCTAAGTCTGACATTTAAGATTTAGTCCTAAACTTTACTTAAAGTGTGATTGAGATGCTTGATAACTAACTTTTAACCGCAGCTTTGAGCCAATAATTTTTTTTACTCTTAAGTCAATTCTTAGCAGTGTTCTAGTGAGTAATTCTAAGATGCTTGATAAATACAGGCCCTGACCTAAATCCTGGAACCGCTATCTGTTGTTTGAAGAACCCAAAGAGTGAATTTGGGAAGAACATTTCCACACTGCCAAACTCTTTGAAAGAGGAACTTTTACACTTTCGATTATAGGGATGGGGAGAACCAACTTGGTGCCCTGAAACTAAAAATGAAACACCACCAGGAACTGCCTCTCCTCAAATCAGCAGAGGTGGCTGAACAATTCCTGGAAGGGAATGGTTAAGAGTCTTGAGACTTGAAGGCACACTACTGCCGTCTGTCTTCTCCCAAGGGAGCCTGGAATCAGGACTTCTTTTTCTTGGCCTCACGAGCTGCAATGTCCATCCTGAGGTCAGGTCTGGCCACTGAAGGCTGGGGCTGGGAGTGGCACATGGACCCCTGATCCTTACGAGGGGGGACGTTGGCAGCCACACTATCCTTCTGTTCCTCCCTCTTGTAGCTGAGTGAAGAACGGGAAGTAAGGGCCAGCCTGTTGGACACCGTGAAGAATAAACTGCTGGAATGCCTCTGACTGTTTCTTTGCTGCCTGGAACCTATCTAGGACTGTGCTTACAGGGTGTTTCTCTTTCTTTTAAACCCAATTAAGCCCCAAATGCCTCTTTGTAAACCATCAAAGAAGCCATGGAATAGTCGATGGTGTGGACCGCTTGCTTTGTGCCCCAAATAGACAGATCTGTATCTCTGTAGTGTTTTATCAGTATTAGGGCTTAACCCTTTGGTGGTATCCAGTTCTTTGATCAGGTCAGCCTGGTATGCCTGTAACACCGCCATGGTGTGCAAGGACCCACCAGCCTGACTCGTAGGCCTTGCCAACCAGAGAAGATATTCTGCAGGGCTCGGAAGGCAAGTCCGGCCTCTTCAATGACAAAGCCGACACATGAGATAGGTAGTATCTTTTCTACACGAGGCATCAAATTGTACCCGGGCTCATTGAACCCCACGATAGTCAGCGATAGTAGTAATAATACGACTTTGTGGGATTGTGAACAAATATGGGATTTCCATGACCTCGAGGCTTCTTTGTGGAGGTCAGGAAAAACGAAAAGGTTTCTCTTTGGAGACTGGGCCTGACAACTGGTGAGAAAGCTCTCATCCAGTTTACTATATGGTGCTTCCCTTCTTTGATCGGACCACTTGTGGTTTAATTTAGCCACAATGCTTGTAAAAACCTTGAGGAGCTCCTCATAAGACTTTGACAACGAGGACTGCCACATTCGATTCATAAACCTCCTCGAAGCTAGACTCCCCTGAAAGTAGGTCCAGGTCTAGAGCAGAAGAAATTGACACTGTGCTTCCAGATGTAGAAAGAGTGAGAGAAAAGGCTGTGTAACGACTAGATCGATCAAATACACAATCTCCTTGAAGGGAGAGTTCACTTTAAAATGAATATTCTGTCATCTTTTACTCACCCTCAAGTTCTTTCAAACCTGTATGAATTTCTTTCTTCAGCTGTACACAAGGGTATATATTTTGAAGAATGTCAGTAACCAAACAGTTAACTGGAACATTGAATTCCATAGTATGAAAATATAAAATACTATGGAAGTAAATGGTTCCAGTTAACTGTTTGGTTACTAACATTCTTCAAAATATCTTCCCTTGTGTTCAGCTGAAGAAAGAAATTCATACAGGTTTGAAACAGCTTGGGGGTGACTAAAGGATGACAAAATTTTCATTTTCAAATTAACTATCCCTTTAAAGACCCAGACAGGCTCTGTGTGCCAATTCACAAACTTCAAAGACACTTGGCCTGATTGTTCTGAAATGAGAGAACAATACAACCAACAGACATTCAGTCCCCTATAGCAATGGAAAATCCACTAATTAACTGACAGTCTGTGTAATGAATGAACATGCATTTCCCCAGTTTTTGTGTATCATTACTGTTTGTATATTGTCTTTTTATATTGTATAGTGTTATGCTAGCCTGACGTAGTCATTCTCAATTCTAGTCAGAATATGAGTCTGATACTGCTCCATTGGGCTGTAATTATGGGGCGTGTATTTCCCAAAACCATAGTTGCTAACCTGTAAGCATTGCAACCAACAAATATGTTAACTTAGTTAGCAAATTAGCAAATATGGTTTTGGGAAAGCACCCCAGAACAACGGAGCGATGCATAAAGTTAGTTGTCAAATGTCAACAAAACTCAAATGCACTTTGTTGCCAAGCCTGAGAGATATGGTGAAGGTGAATTCATATACAAACAAGTGCTCCATTTAGGATGAACAAATTCCTAACCAAGCGCCTTTAATGACATGGAGGATTACGTTACTGTTTATCATCTGTCCATCATCGTCTAAAGCCCGCCTGGATGATTTCATTGGTCTGAACAGTTTTTGTTCGGGCATAATCACTCCTCTATAGATCAAGTCCAGACCGAACTGCCCGAGCTCAAATGTTGTGGGCGGGCCAGAGTTCGGCCGGCATCCAGGCTACTGTTATGCATGCTTGATGATATAATTACTAGTTAGCCCATCTAGCTGGTTCCGTCACCTGACTCTGGCTCACACTGAAGGTGTTCCCAAAGCACCAATGCCAACATTGATGTTACTTTGAAAAGAAACCCAGTAGATTAACAGTTTCTGAAATACTCAGACCAGCCCGTCTGGCACCAACAACCATGCACCACTAAAAGTCACTTAAATTAAATGTCTTATTGTGGCATTGTATAATGCCATTAATAACCGAGCGCACAACTGATGCTTGTGCGCGCAGTAATTCACTTACTCAAGAGAATAACAGATCTACAGGCGAGGAAACGGGAGACCGCAGGCTCATTTTGAACCCGCTCACGCATGCGCGCGTAAGCATCAGTTGTGCGCTCGGTTATTAATGGCATAATGGATTAATGGCCATAATGGATGCCGCCATATCTTTTCCCCTATTCTGATGCTCAGTTTGAACTTCAGAAGATTATATATATATATATTACTATTTATGTATATTAACCTTTTTTTTCTTTTTTTCATTAGGTCATGAGTAGTCTGATAAGTTAAACTACCAATGAGCTTCTCAAGGCTTTTTTTTCTCAGTTTGACAGACTAATCATCTCATCAGGTGTACATGACAGCACTGTCACGCTCCCTTATACAGCAAATCTAAACCACAGCATCTTGTTAGAGCTTGCTAATGCCGTAAAATCCACGTTACAGTCACAACATAGCAACCCACATATGCGCAATTAATGAACCGGACACACACACACACACACACACACACACACACACACACACACACACACACACACACACACACACACACACACACACACACACACACACACAGACATATATATATATATACATACATTGCTTGTGTCTATTGATTTGGTTAAACGTACCACTATGCACACACACTCTTACACTTATTTTGGATATACTTCAAAAAAAATGTGAATGAAAGGCATTGTCAGTCCTGCTTATGCTTTCTCACTTGGTGGTCCTGCATCATGCTTGGATTGTATATTTTGTTTACCAAGAGGGCATGAGAAATGACTTCCCCCGAGAATACGGGAGGTCCGCGAGCAGGCGTCAGGCCTCTGCTGGGGAACACTTGACTGCTTCTGCTGACATGTCACCACAGGACTAGCTCAGTGTGATTGACATGTCAGGAAATGAGCAATCACTCCTGTCAGTGTTGCCCTATAATTGCATGAAGTGTGTATATGTCGAGACAATGAAGTTCTCAGATCACTTTGTCTTTTTTCGATACTTGTTGATGTATAAGTTCAACTCTTCGGTTTTATCACACCTTTCGACCAATACATTATTAAATAACCAATACATGTACAGTCATTCATCATTACTGGATGAGGATTTAGACATATTCCACATCAGCAAGGAATTCTATTTATATACCATTTCTACAAAACATGCGCACACAAACACAACTACTCAAGACTTTTATTTCCTTTTTATTACTTTTTTTGCCTACTTTAAATTATGAATTAAGACAACATAACGTGACCTCAGGATATTTTTGTGCACCCACACTTAATGTAAAGGCATATTCATAATTTTCATCATTATACCTATGTTAATAATTTCCTTGATGCAAATCTTGCTTGCAACAGCGAGGAGATGTTGAAATAGGATATTAGTGAAGCGGAAAGGCACGGTTTCCTGTCTCAGGTGTCTCAATCCTTTCATCAGGCTTTGCTTTCACCACGCCGACCCAGAAAGAGACGGGCCACAGCGCTAACGGATTGCCCTGAGGAAAAGGCCAAGCTCCCTTCGGAGGAAATGTGGTCAGGCCAGCTGTTGCCAGGGACAACAGGCTTTTCACTTCGTCCAAGCCCAAGACGGATGTTAGTGGGATTCCAGGTTTGCTTACCCTCCGGTCGAATGGGCCTGCAGGGGCTGTGGGAGCCCCCTGCCCAACAGCTTGTAGATGGATTGGAACGGCCACAAGATCTGCTGATTGTTTAACGCCCAAACACTGTGTGGTCTGACAAATGACGGGTCAAAAAGGTCAAAGGGTGGAGCTCCAGCGCCTATTAGTATAGCATTTGAGCTGTCGTTATGTTAAGAACGTGCTGTAATGTCGGTTTGACGGACAGGTGGTGATTGGAAGGTTGACCGTAAGGACTGCTTCGAAAAGAAACACGGAATAACAATGTTAATAAGAAATGCCTATTTTACTTCAGGATAGCCAATTAGAAAAAAAAGTTTTGGCATAAGATCCATCGGGAACCGATTGGATCGTGAAAAGTGGGCGTTATGTACCAAAACAGACCTAGATGTTTAAAGGGCATTGTTTAAAAAGTTAAAGAAATTGGAGGGAATGTTTAGAAGTGGAGCAAGTTCATTTAGATTAAAAAAATACAAAGATAAACAATTTAACTTTGGAATAACATAACCACTGAATAAGACAAAAACAAACAAACAAAAAAACAGAAGCTTAGCCAGACTGAGTCCAACTTTAAACAGATAAGACCAGCAAACGTGCAAGTTTTTTTTTTTTTTTTTTTTTTTTGCATTGTTACAATGGTATCAACTAAATGGTATTTTAATATTTAGTTATATTTAGTGTTCATTCAAGTTCACTTCTGTCATTCAAAAACTTGAATTTGCCCGTGTGTACTTTAAATCATAGCAGTATAAAAAAAATTAACAAAATACTGTACTTTCAAAAAATAGAATATTTAAATTTAAAAAAGTAATGATGAAGGAAAAGTTTTACTTTAAAGTACATTTATTTTTTTCATGTTTTATATAACTACTTTATTATAATTTTAACTGTAGTGTAATTCAATATTACATTTAAAGTTAATAACAAAAACTTGTAATTAAAAATATGTTTAAGTGTATGGCATATATAGTTTACCATTATAATATATTTCAGTTTACCAGAAGTGCTTGTGCAACTATATTTCAAAGACAATAGAAGTATGCTATTTATGAAACTACATATGAAGATGTATTTATGTCCTGCAGAAAATTAGCCTGGTTAAAACCAAAAAATTCTCAGTGGTCTGGCAAAGTTTCATAGACAAATAATTTCCAAAGGTGGGGTCACCAACGGACGATGACGTATGCAGAGCGACAGAGAAACATCTGAGACAGCAATTCTGTTTGGGATTTCGAGGAAGATTTTGCAATGGCTTCTGACGACTTTTGCTGTTGTTATAAAATAAATATGATAATAGCTGCTGTCCACCGCCACTCTATCAACATTTTTGCACAATTTAGAGAATCTTGCATCTCAGACCGACTGAATAACACGATCTCATGTTAAAGCGTATCAATACGAGTGTGCAATCTCGTGGAATGTATATGCCAAAATGAGTTTTGGCGTGCAAATGCTAAGTAGTTATTCACGTGCATATGACACATTCTTAGGTAGGATTAGGGTGGTAGGGTGGGGGGTTCGTACGTATAATACGCCATAAAGTGTGTATCACATGCACACAAAAAACTACGTACCATATGCACGCCAAAACTCATTTTGGCATATACATTCCACGAGATTGCACACTCGTACTATTTATACACATTTCAGTGAGATCGGGCTGACAGAAAAATCTCGGAGTAACGGTCGAACAGAAAACTTCATGCTCTGATCGCATTTGCCGCCGTTGTAAGGCATTTGTATTGTGATTAGAACGCGATTTGCAATATTTTGAAAATAAAATAATATTGATGAGTCTTTGGAAAATTGTGTCTGTGTCAAACTCAGTCATTTCAGATGTGTTAGAACAGTTTCAGACTTGAGCATAGTTACGCTAGTTATCTATTTACAATTATTTACAATTTTTACATGATCTAGTGTGAGGAAATAAGCACAGAAAGGCCAGATCCAGAGCTACTGTGTGTTAGCATATGATCACACTCCCCATCCTCCTCATCACAGTAGCCGGTGTAATCCACATCTGGTAGCCAAGTGTTGTTCTTTGCTCTTGTTTATCATTTTTTTTAAATCGCTTAAAACAGACGCGATAGCTGATTCGAATGAGTGATGTTCCACGACGGCTTCACCCTTCGCCGTCACTGCGCTGTCATCATCGTTGAATGAGCTCTTTCTTTGCCAGACTACTTGCAGAGCAAATCTACATTTAACAATAGCATACAGATTTTTATTTTATTGCAGTTTACATTACGTTACGTTAAAACAGTATATTCAGAAGTATTATTTTAACGTATATTATTTCCCTAACAATACAATTTTTCACAAGGGATCAGATCATTAAATAGTAAAAAGCTAATATCCCCTAAGTAGCTTTAATGTATTCAACTACTTTTTATTTGTACCATTTTTTTTAAACTTCTTACACTATTATCAATTGAGAAGCTTCAGTTTCAACAGTTGATAAAAGAAAGTGTACATGTATTGTGGCCATTTGTGTGAGTGTGCTTTCCATCTTTTATCCATTGTGGAAATTGTCTCCAAGATCTTGTGTTTTTCTGCCAGCTTGACCAAACTTATTGAGGTGTTGTTCCCCACCGAGACAAACAATCAACACTACCACAGCGCCTTTCATCAAAACTTGGATCGTGCAGTCAAATCTGTTGGCGCTAATTTATTTCATTAGCGTAATAAGAGCACCACAGAGAGTGTTCTTCACTTTCCTGTTGTGAAAACATCATCATTTATTTCCACAGTGTGAGCTCCCTCTTTGACTTGTCCCCCCTTCACCCGAATGGGTTCATCCGTTCGCATGGTGAAACTCATGTGATGAATGAGATTAGGCTAATGTGTCAGGCACGGGATGCTTGGAAAATGGCTTGAATAACCCTCTGCATCTTCCCCATGCTGCTTTGCTTCTATCCGCTCTGTGTTTACATTCATTAGCACTTGTCTGAAATGTGTCACATTCGCACTCCCCTCCGTTTTATGCATTTGCTTGGCTCTTCGTGTCCATTTCAGACAGCCCTGTTCTGCAAACAGATGCTATCAAGCAAAAAAATGTTTTGTCTGCCTTCCATTAGCAAGACAAACGTTCCCTTCAAGACTTTACATGCCTGTAGAATCTAGCAACATTACTCTGAGCCAAGCATGTGTACGTTCACAACCTTTTCTTTCTTAAGATCATTCTTGAGAAACTTAAACAAGGGAGGGGAGCACCGTGACATAGTTGTAAAGTGGCCTCGCTATAGGTTTGAAATGCGTTCAAACTAAAACTTGCTGAAACAAGCACTTCTATCCATTCTGCTCATGAGTGTCAAGGGTCTGAGAAGACCCAAGCCACAATATGCACTTTTTTATGATAATGTTGGAAAGGCAGTAATTTCTTACTTTGTGTTAGGAGTATAGGGGTATTTGAATTGCATATAAAAAGTCCCTCCATTTTTATTACAAAATGCGAATAAATTAGTTTATTACAAATTAGCTATTACATTATGGCCACCTTACTAATGTTGTGTTGGCCCCTTCTTTGCAAAATAGCCCTGAACCATCGAGGCATGGACTTGTGAGGCACAGGTGTGCTGTGGCATCTGGTACCAAGATGTTAGCAGCAGATCCTTTAAGTCCTGTACGTTGCAAGGTAGGACCTCCATTGATCTGACTTGTTTGGTTAGCACATCACACAGATACTCGATTGGATTGAGATCTGGAGAATTTGGAGGCTAAATCAACACCTCAAAATTGTTGTTATGCTCCTCAAACCATTCCTGAACCATTTTTGCTTTGTGGCAGAGTGCATTATTCTGCTGAAAGAGGTCACAGCCATCAGGGAATGTCATTTCCATGAAAGGGTGTACATGGTCTGCAACAATGCTTAGGTAGTTGGTACCTGTCAAAGTAACCGAAATTGCAGGACCCAAGGTTTCCCAGCAGAACATTGGCCAAAGCATCACACTGCCCCCGCCGGCTTGCCTTCTTCCCATAGTGCATCCTGGTGCCATGTGTTCCCCAGGTAAGTGACGCACACGCACCTGGCCATACACGTGCTGTAAAAAAAAAAAAAAGATGATTCCTCAGACCAGGCCACCATTTTCCATTGCTCCGTGGTCTGTTCTGATGCCCACTGTTGGCGCTTTTGGTGGTGGACATGGGTCAGCATGGGACCGGGAACACCCCACAAGAGCTGCAGTTTTGGAGATGCTCTGACCCAGTCTTCTTGCCATCTCAATTTGGCCCTTGTATGTCTGATCCTATATATATATAAAAAAATAAAAAATAAAAAAATTCAATCATTTTATACATCTCATAAGGTTATATTTTATTCACAATAGAATATAGATAATATATCAAATGTTGAAAGTGAGACATTTTGAAATATCATGCCAAATATTGGGTAATTTTGGATTTCATGAGAGCTACACATTCCAGCCGTACTAAATTAAACCACAACACAACGAATTTGCCACAACACAACGGAAACAAGCCACAACACGACGAAATCACCACAGCACAACGGAATTGCCACAACACAACGGAAACAAGCCACAACACGACGAAATCACCACAGCACAACGGAAACGAGCCACAACACAACGGAAACAAGCCACAACACATCGGAAATGAGTCACAACACAACGGAAACGAGCCACAACACAACGAAAGGAGTCACAACACAACAAAATCACCACAGCACAACGGAAACGAGCCACAACACAACAGAAACGAGCCACAACACAACGGAAACGAGCCACAAAACAATGGAAACGAGCCACAACACAACGGAAACGAGCCACAAAACAATGGAAACGAGCCACAACACAACGGAAACGAGTCACAACACAACGGAAACGAGCCACAAAACAATGGAAACGAGCCACAACACAACGGAAACGAGCCACAACACAACGGAAACGAGCCACAAAACAATGGAAACGAGCCACAACACAACGGAAACGAGTCACAACACAACGGAAAACGAGCCACAACACAACGGAAACGAGCCACAACACAACGGAAACGAGTCACAACACAACGGAAACGAGTCACAACACAACAAAATCACCACAGCACAACGGAAACAAGCCACAACACAACGGAATCACCACAGCACAACGAAATCGCCACAACACAACAGAAACGAGCCACAACACAACGAAATCACCAGAGCACAACGGAAACGAGCCACAACACAACGGAAACGAGCCACAACACAATGGAAACAAGCCACAACACAACGAAATCACCACAGCACAACGGAAACTAGCCACAACACAACGGAAATTAACCACAACACAACGAAATCACCACAGCACAACGGAAACGAGCCAAAACACAACGGAAACGAGCCACAACACAATGGAAACAAGCCACAACACAACGAAATCACCACAGCACAACGGAAACTAGCCACAACACAACGGAAATTAACCACAACACAACGAAATCACCACAGCACAACAGAAACGAGCCAAAACACAACGGAAACGAGCCACAACGGAAACGAGCCACAACACAATGGAAACAAGCCACAACACATCGGAAATGAGTCACAACACAACGGAAACGAGCCACAACACAACGAAAGGAGTCACAACACAACAAAATCACCACAGCACAACGGAAACGAGCCACAACACAACGGAAACGAGCCACAAAACAATGGAAACGAGCCACAACACAACGGAAACGAGTCACAACACAACGGAAACGAGTCACAACACAACGGAAACGAGTCACAACACAACGAAAGGAGTCACAACACAACAAAATCACCACAGCACAACGGAAACGAGCCACAACACAACGGAAACGAGCCACAAAACAATGGAAACGAGCCACAACACAACGGAAACGAGTCACAACACAACGAAAACGAGCCACAACACAACGGAAACGAGCCACAACACAACGGAAACGATTCACAACACAACGGAAACGAGCCACAACACAACGGAAACGAGTCACAACACAACAAAATCACCACAGCACAACGGAAACAAGCCACAACACAACGGAATCACCACAGCACAACGAAATCGCCACAACACAACAGAAACGAGCCACAACACAACGAAATCACCAGAGCACAACGGAAACGAGCCACAACACAACGGAAAACGAGCCAAAACACAACGGAAACGAGCCACAACACAACGAAATCACCACAGCACAACGGAAACTAGCCACAACACAACGGAAATTAACCACAACACAACGAAATCACCACAGCACAACGGAAACGAGCCAAAACACAACGGAAACGAGCCACAACACAACGACCACAGCACAACGGAAACGAGCCACAACACAAGGAAATCACCACAGCACAACGGAATCACCACAACACAACAGAAACGAGCCAAAACACAATGGAAACGAGCCACAACACAACGGAAACGAGCCACAACACAACAAAATCACCACAGCACAACGGAATCGCCACAATACAACGGAAACGAGCAACAACACAACGAAATCACCAAAGCACAACGAAATTGCCACAACACAACGGAAATGAGCCACAGCACAATGAAATCGCCACAACACAACAGAAACGAGTCACAACACAACGAAATCACCACAGCACAACAGATACGAGCCACAACACAACGAAATCACCACAGCACAACGGAAACGAGCCACAACACGACGAAATCACCACAGCACAACAGAAACGAGCCACAACACAATGAAATCACCAAAGCACAACGGAATCGCCACAACACAACGGAAACGAGCCAAAACACAATGGAAACGAGCCAAAACACAATGGAAACGAGCCACAACACGACGAAATCACCACAGCCATACGGAAACGAGCCACAACACAATGAAATCACCAAAGCACAACGGAATCGCCACAACACAACGGAAACGAGCCAAAACACAATGGAAACGAGCCACAACACAACAAAATCACCACAGCACAACGGAATCGCCACAACACAACGGAAATGAGCCACAACACAACGAAATCACCACAGCACGACGAAATTGCCGCAACACAACGGAAACGAGCCACAGCACAACGAAATCGCCACAAAACAACGAAATCCCCACAGCACAATGGAATCGCCACAACACAACGGAAACAAGCCACAACACAACGGAATCACCACAGCACAACAGAAATCACCACAGCACGACAAAATTGCCACAACACAACGGAAACGAGCCACAGCACAACGGAATCACCACAGCACAACGGAATCGCCACAGCACAACGGAAACGAGCCACAGCACAACGGAAACGAGCCACAACATAACGGAATCACCACAGCACAACGGAATCGCCACAACACAACGGAAACGAGCCACAGCACAACGGAATCGCCACAACACAATGGAAACGAGCCACAGCACAACGGAAACGAGCCACAGCACAACGAAATCGCCACAACATAATGGAAACGAGCCACAGCACAACGGAAACGAGCCACAACATAACGGAATCACCACAGCACAACGGAATCGCCACAGCACAACGGAATCGCCACAACACAATGGAAACGAGCCACAGCACAACGGAATCGCCACAATATAACGGAATCGCCACAACACAACGGAAACGAGCCACAGCACAACGGAATCGCCACAACACAACGGAAACGAGCCACAGCACAACGGAATCGCCACAACACAACGGACACGAGCCACAACACAACGAAATCACCACAGCACAACGGAAACGAGCCACAACACAACGGAATCGCCACAGGACAACGGAAACGAGCCACAGCACAAATGAACGAGTCACAGCACAACGGAAACGAGCCACAACACAACGGAATTGCCACAACACAACGGAAACGCCACAACACAACGGAAAGGAGCCACAGCACAACGGAATCACCACAGCACAACGGAAACGAGCCACAACACAACGGAAACGAGCCACAACACAACAAAAACGAGCCACAACACAACAAAAACGAGCCACAACACAACGAAATCACCACAGCACGAGGGAATTGCCACAACACAACGGAAACGAGCCACAGCACGATGGAATTGCCACAACACAATGGAAACAAGCCACAACACAACGAAATCACCACAGCATGAGGGAATTGCCACAACACAACGGAAACAAGCCACAACACAACGAAATCACCACAGCACAACGAAATTGCCACAGCACAATGGAAACGAGCCACAGCACAACAAAATCACCACAGCACAACGGAATCGCCACAACACAACAAAATCACCACAGCACAACAGAAACGAGCCACAACACAACAAAATCACCACAGCACAACGGAAACGAGCCACAACACAATAAAATCACCAAAGCACAACGGAATCGCCACAACACAACGGAAACGAGCCAAAACACAATGGAAACGAGCCACAACACAACAAAATCACCACAGCACAACGGAATCGCCACAACACAACGGAAACGAGCCACAGCACAACGGAATCGCCACAGCACAACGGAATCGCCACAGCACAACGGAATCGCCACAACACAATGGAAACGAGCCACAGCACAACGGAAACGAGCCACAGCACAACGGAATCGCCACAATATAACGGAATCGCCACAACACAACGGAAACGAGCCACAGCACAACGGAATCGCCACAGCACAATGGAAACGAGCCACAACACAACGGAATCGCCACAACACAACGGAAACGAGCCACAGCACAACGGAAACGAGCCACAGCACAACGGAAACGAGCCACAGCACAACGGAAACGAGCCACAACACAACGGAATCGCCACAACACAACGGAAACGCCACAACACAACACAACGGAAACGCCACAACACAACGGAAACGAGCCACAACACAACAAAAACGAGCCACAACACAACGAAATCACCACAGCACGAGGGAATTGCCACAACACAACGGAAACGAGCCACAGCACGATGGAATTGCCACAACACAATGGAAACAAGCCACAACACAACGAAATCACCACAGCACGAGGGAATTGCCACAACACAACGTAAACAAGCCACAACACAACGAAATCACCACAGCACGACGGAATCGCCACAACACAACAAAATCACCACAGCACAACAGAAACGAGCCACAACACAACAAAATCACCACAGCACAACAGAAACGAGCCACAACACAACAAAATCACCACAGCACAACGGAAACGAGCCACAACACAACAAAATCACCACAGCACAACGGAAACGAGCCACAACACAACAAAATCACCACAGCACAACGGAAACGAGCCAAAACACAACAAAATCACCACAGCACAACGTAATCGCCACAACACAACGGAAATGAGCCACAACACAACGAAATCACCACAGCACGACGAAATTGCCGCAACACAACGGAAACGAGCCACAGCACAACGGAATCGCCACAACACAACGGAAACGAGCCACAACACAACGAAATCACCACAGCACAACAGGAATCACCACAGCACGACGAAATTGCCACAACACAACGGAAACGAGCCACAACACAACGGAATCACCACAGCACAACGGAATCACCACAACATAATGGAAACGAGCCACAACATAACGGAATCGCCACAACATAACGGAATCACCACAGCACGAGGGAATTGCCACAACACAACGTAAACAAGCCACAACACAACGAAATCACCACAGCACGACGGAATCGCCACAACACAACAAAATCACCACAGCACAACAGAAACGAGCCACAACACAACAAAATCACCACAGCACAACAGAAACGAGCCACAACACAACAAAATCACCACAGCACAACGGAAACGAGCCACAACACAACAAAATCACCACAGCACAACGGAAACGAGCCACAACACAACAAAATCACCACAGCACAACGGAAACGAGCCAAAACACAACAAAATCACCACAGCACAACGTAATCGCCACAACACAACGGAAATGAGCCACAACACAACGAAATCACCACAGCACGACGAAATTGCCGCAACACAACGGAAACGAGCCACAGCACAACGGAATCGCCACAACACAACGGAAACGAGCCACAACACAACGAAATCACCACAGCACAACAGGAATCACCACAGCACGACGAAATTGCCACAACACAACGGAAACGAGCCACAACACAACGGAATCACCACAGCACAACGGAATCACCACAACATAATGGAAACGAGCCACAACATAACGGAATCGCCACAACATAACGGAATCACCACAGCACAATGGAATCGCCACAACACAATGGAATCGCCACAACACAATGGAAACGAGCCACAGCACAACGGAAACGAGCCACAGCACAACGGAAACGAGCCACAGCACAACGTAATCGCCACAACATAACGGAATCGCCACAACACAACGGAAAGAGCCACAGCACAACGGAATCGCCACAACACAACGGAAACGAGCCACAGCACAACGTAATCGCCACAACATAACGGAATCGCCACAACACAACGGAAAGAGCCACAGCACAACGGAATCGCCACAACACAACGGAAACGAGCCACAGCACAACGGAATCGCCACAACACAACGGAAACGAGCCACAGCACAACGGAAACGAGCCACAACACAACGGAATCGCCACAACACAACGGAAACGAGCCACAGCACAACGGAAACGAGCCACAACACAACGAAATCACCAGAGCACAACGGAAACGAGCCACAACACAACGGAAAACGAGCCAAAACACAACGGAAACGAGACACAACACAACGGAATCACCACAGCACAACGGAATCGCCACAACACAATGGAAACGAGCCACAGCACAACGGAAACGAGCAACAGCACAACGGAATCGCCACAATATAACGGAATCGCCACAACACAACGGAAACGAGCCACATCACAACGGAATCGCCACAGCACAATGGAAACGAGCCACAACACAACGGAATCGCCACAACACAACGGAAACGAGCCACAGCACAACGGAAACGAGCCACAGCACAACGGAAACGAGCCACAACACAACGGAAACGAGCCACAGCACAACGGAAACGAGCCACAGCACAACGGAAACGAGCCACAACACAACGGAAACGAGCCACAGCACAACGGAAACGAGCCACAGCACAACGGAATCGCCACAACACAACGGAAACGAGCCACAGCACAACGGAAACGAGCCACAGCACAACGGAATCGCCACAACACAACGGAAACGCCACAACACAACGGAAACGAGCCACAACACAACGGAAACGCCACAACACAACGGAAACGAGCCACAACACAACAAAAAACGAGCCACAACACAACAAAAACGAGCCACAACACAACGAAATCACCACAGCACGAGGGAATTGCCACAACACAACGGAAACGAGCCACAGCACGATGGAATTGCCACAACACAATGGAAACAAGCCACAACACAACGAAATCACCACAGCACGAGGGAATTGCCACAACACAACGGAAACAAGCCACAACACAACGAAATCACCACAGCACGACGAAATTGCCACAGCACAATGGAAACGAGCCACAGCACAACAAAATCACCACAGCACAACGGAATCGCCACAACACAACAAAATCACCACAGCACAACAGAAACGAGCCACAACACAACAAAATCACCACAGCACAACAGAAACGAGCCACAACACAACAAAATCACCAAAGCACAACGGAATCGCCACAACACAACGGAAACAAGCCAAAACACAATGGAAACGAGCCACAACACAACAAAATCACCACAGCACAACGGAATCGCCACAACACAACGGAAATTAACCACAACACAACGAAATCACCACAGCACAACGGAAATGAGCCACAACACAACGAAATCACCACAGCACAACGAAATCACCACAGCACGACGAAATTGCCGCAACACAACGGAATCACCACAGCACAACAGAAATCACCACAGCACGACGAAATTGCCACAGCACAACGGAAACGAGCCACAGCACAACGGAATCGCCACAGCACAACGGAATCGCCACAGCACAACGGAATCGCCACAACACAATGGAAACGAGCCACAGCACAACGGAAACGAGCCACAGCACAACGGAATCGCCACAATATAACGGAATCGCCACAACACAACGGAAACGAGCCACAGCACAACGGAATCGCCACAGCACAATGGAAACGAGCCACAACACAACGGAATCGCCACAACACAACGGAAACGAGCCACAGCACAACGGAAACGAGCCACAGCACAACGGAAACGAGCCACAGCACAACGGAAACGAGCCACAACACAACGGAATCGCCACAACACAACGGAAACGCCACAACACAACACAACGGAAACGCCACAACACAACGGAAACGAGCCACAACACAACAAAAACGAGCCACAACACAACGAAATCACCACAGCACGAGGGAATTGCCACAACACAACGGAAACGAGCCACAGCACGATGGAATTGCCACAACACAATGGAAACAAGCCACAACACAACGAAATCACCACAGCACGAGGGAATTGCTACAACACAACGTAAACAAGCCACAACACAACGAAATCACCACAGCACGACGGAATCGCCACAACACAACAAAATCACCACAGCACAACAGAAACGAGCCACAACACAACAAAATCACCACAGCACAACAGAAACGAGCCACAACACAACAAAATCACCACAGCACAACAGAAACGAGCCACAACACAACAAAATCACCACAGCACAACGGAAACGAGCCACAACACAACAAAATCACCACAGCACAACGGAAACGAGCCACAACACAACAAAATCACCACAGCAAAACGGAATCGCCACAACACAACGGAAATGAGCCACAACACAACGAAATCACCACAGCACGAAGAAATTGCCGCAACACAACGGAAACGAGCCACAGCACAACGGAATCGCCACAACACAACGGAAACGAGCCACAACACAACGAAATCACCACAGCACAACAGGAATCACCACAGCACGACGAAATTGCCACAACACAACGGAAACGAGCCACAACACAACGGAATCACCACAGCACAACGGAATCACCACAACATAATGGAAACGAGCCACAACATAACGGAATCGCCACAACATAACGCAGCGTTTCTCAAAGTGTGGGGCGCGCCCCACTGGTGGGGAATAGAGACATGACAAGTGGGGCGCGACAAACAGGAGGAAATGTGTTAATTTTTTGTGCCCATCTCTATTAACCTTTTGAGCGGTCCCACATGGGATTTTTATGTCTATGCCCCTGAGAGTACGGACCCACATAAGGGATTTAGAATGTTCAGTGACGTGACATCACTGCCAGAATTAAACGGTGGGTCGCGCTTCGGCTGGCACTGAGCCAAATGCGGACGCGCTCAGCTCTTGACATACATCATGCAGTTTTCAACCACTTACTGTTTATTTTAGGTTTAATTTAATAGGTAACATTTAAATACACAAGTACAAGTAAAACAATACATTTAATGTTAGAGTTTGTAATACACACTAGTGGCTATGGAAGCAGCAATAACAATCCATTCAAATATAATTGGCTGACATGTTTTATTCATATCAGATACACATAGTGTAAGTAACTATAAAGTTTGCTCGATTCTTCTCCCAGTTCAACGGTCACTTACTTATTCCAGGAGAAGCTGTTGAATATACGTGCTGTAAATCCAATTGACAGGACTCTGAACTGCAGTGCATTTGTTCAAACGGTTCAATAACGTAATAAAAGCGATACATCTGTCATACAGCGCTTTTTTGGTTGTGGTGAGTCACGTGATAAACATGACGCATTGCCATAGAAACATTAAGGTGAAACGTTCTAAAATAACGTTGCCTTAAAATAAAACTCACACTCTAGTCAGCTGACACTTTTAGTCAGCTAAAATATTTTGACTGTATGCATGAAAGGTTTAAATGTGATGTTAATAAAATAAATGTTAACAAACTTAAAAGCCTAGATAATTACCATTTTGTTGGGGTGATTGGGGACAGGTGGGGCTCGGAGCCCTTCTCTACCTCCAAAGTGGGGAATGGCAGAAAAAGTTTGAGAAACACTGACATAACGGAATCACCACAGCACAATGGAATCGCCACAACACAATGGAATCGCCACAACACAATGGAAACGAGCCACAGCACAACGGAAACGAGCCACAGCACAACGTAATCGCCACAACATAACGGAATCGCCACAACACAACGGAAAGAGCCACAGCACAACGGAATCGCCACAACACAACGGAAACGAGCCACAGCACAACGGAATCGCCACAACACAACGGAAACGAGCCACAGCACAACGGAAACGAGCCACAACACAACAGAATCGCCACAACACAACGGAAACGAGCCACAGCACAACGAAATCACCACAGCACAACGGAAACGAGCCACAACACAACGAAATCACCAGAGCACAACGGAAACGAGCCACAACACAACGGAAAACGAGCCAAAACACAACGGAAACGAGCCACAACACAACGGAATCACCACAGCACAACGGAATCGCCACAACACAATGGAAACGAGCCACAGCACAACGGAAACGAGCAACAGCACAACGGAATCGCCACAATATAACGGAATCGCCACAACACAACGGAAACGAGCCACAGCACAACGGAATCGCCACAGCACAATGGAAACGAGCCACAACACAACGGAATCGCCACAACATAACGGAAACGAGCCACAGCACAACGGAAACGAGCCACAGCACAACGGAAACGAGCCACAACACAACGGAAACGAGCCACAGCACAACGGAAACGAGCCACAGCACAACGGAAACGAGCCACAACACAACGGAAACGAGCCACAGCACAACGGAATCGCCACAACACAACGGAAACGAGCCACAGCACAACGGAAACGAGCCACAACACAACGGAAACGAGCCACAGCACAACGGAAACGAGCCACAGCACAACGGAATCGCCACAACACAACGGAAACGAGCCACAGCACAACGGAAACGAGCCACAGCACAACGGAATCGCCACAACACAACGGAAACGCCACAACACAACGGAAACGAGCCACAACACAACGGAAACGCCACAACACAACGGAAACGAGCCACAACACAACAAAAAACGAGCCACAACACAACAAAAACGAGCCACAACACAACGAAATCACCACAGCACGAGGGAATTGCCACAACACAACGGAAACGAGCCACAGCACGATGGAATTGCCACAACACAATGGAAACAAGCCACAACACAACGAAATCACCACAGCACGAGGGAATTGCCACAACACAACGGAAACAAGCCACAACACAACGAAATCACCACAGCACGACGAAATTGCCACAGCACAATGGAAACGAGCCACAGCACAACAAAATCACCACAGCACAACGGAATCGCCACAACACAACAAAATCACCACAGCACAACAGAAACGAGCCACAACACAACAAAATCACCACAGCACAACAGAAACGAGCCACAACACAACAAAATCACCAAAGCACAACGGAATCGCCACAACACAACGGAAACAAGCCAAAACACAATGGAAACGAGCCACAACACAACAAAATCACCACAGCACAACGGAATCGCCACAACACAACGGAAATTAACCACAACACAACGAAATCACCACAGCACAACGGAAATGAGCCACAACCCAACGAAATCACCACAGCACAACGAAATCACCACAGCACGACGAAATTGCCGCAACACAACGGAAACGAGCCACAACACAACAGGAATCACCACAGCACGACGAAATTGCCACAACACAACGGAAACGAGCCACAGCACAACGGAATCACCACAGCACAACGGAATCACCACAGCACAACGGAATCACCACAACATAATGGAAACGAGCCACAGCACAACGGAAACGAGCCACAACATAACGGAATCGCCACAACATAACGGAATCACCACAGCACAACGGAATCGCCACAGCACAACGGAATCACCACAGCACAATGGAATCGCCACAACACAATGGAATCGCCACAACACAATGGAAACGAGCCACAACACAACGGAAACGAGCCACAACACAACGGAAACGAGCCACAGCACAACGGAAACGAGCCACAGCACAACGTAATCGCCACAACATAACGGAATCGCCACAACACAACGGAAACGAGCCACAGCACAACGGAATCGCCACAACACAACGGAAACGAGCCACAGCACAACGGAATCGCCACAGCACAACGGAAACGAGCCACAACACAACGGAAAACGAGCCAAAACACAACGGAAACGAGCCACAACACAACGAAATCACCACAGCACAACGCAAACGAGCCACAACACAACGGAAACGCCACAACACAACGGAAACGAGCCACAACACAACAAAAAACGAGCCACAACACAACAAAAACGAGCCACAACACAACGAAATCACCACAGCACGAGGGAATTGCCACAACACAACGGAAACGAGCCACAGCACGATGGAATTGCCACAACACAATGGAAACAAGCCACAACACAACGAAATCACCACAGCACGAGGGAATTGCCACAACACAACGGAAACAAGCCACAACACAACGAAATCACCACAGCACGACGAAATTGCCACAGCACAATGGAAACGAGCCACAGCACAACAAAATCACCACAGCACAACGGAATCGCCACAACACAACAAAATCACCACAGCACAACAGAAACGAGCCACAACACAACAAAATCACCACAGCACAACAGAAACGAGCCACAACACAACAAAATCACCAAAGCACAACGGAATCGCCACAACACAACGGAAACAAGCCAAAACACAATGGAAACGAGCCACAACACAACAAAATCACCACAGCACAACGGAATCGCCACAACACAACGGAAATTAACCACAACACAACGAAATCACCACAGCACAACGGAAATGAGCCACAACACAACGAAATCACCACAGCACAACGAAATCACCACAGCACGACGAAATTGCCGCAACACAACGGAAACGAGCCACAACACAACAGGAATCACCACAGCACGACGAAATTGCCACAACACAACGGAAACGAGCCACAGCACAACGGAATCACCACAGCACAACGGAATCACCACAGCACAACGGAATCACCACAACATAATGGAAACGAGCCACAGCACAACGGAAACGAGCCACAACATAACGGAATCGCCACAACATAACGGAATCACCACAGCACAACGGAATCGCCACAGCACAACGGAATCACCACAGCACAATGGAATCGCCACAACACAATGGAATCGCCACAACACAATGGAAACGAGCCACAACACAACGGAAACGAGCCACAACACAACGGAAACGAGCCACAGCACAACGGAAACGAGCCACAGCACAACGTAATCGCCACAACATAACGGAATCGCCACAACACAACGGAAACGAGCCACAGCACAACGGAATCGCCACAACACAACGGAAACGAGCCACAGCACAACGGAATCGCCACAGCACAACGGAAACGAGCCACAACACAACGGAAAACGAGCCAAAACACAACGGAAACGAGCCACAACACAACGAAATCACCACAGCACAACGCAAACGAGCCACAACACAACGAAATCACCACAGCACGAGGGAATTGCCACAACACAACGGAAACAAGCCACAACACAACGAAATCACCACAGCACGACGAAATTGCCACAACGCAACGGAAACGAGCCACAACATAATGGAAACGAGCCACAGCACAACAGAAACAAGCCACAACACAAACGAAATCACCACAGCACGACGAAATTGCCACAGCACAATGGAAACGAGCCACAGCACAACAGAAACGAGTCACAACACAACAAAATCACCACAGCACAACGGAAACGAGCCACAGCACAACGAAAATGCTCCTGTTTTCCTTGCCATTGCTCTATAGATTGACCAGTCTTACAAAGATATAAACACTACGATCAGTTTTAAGTGTGTAACCGTTGTATATCGACATGAAATATCAATTCAAAATCACCTACATGCATTATAGCTGCATTTTTATACTCAAAAACGTTTTTCGATTTCGTTGTGTTGTGCCTTGTTTCCATTGTGTTGTGGCAATTTCGTTGTGCTGTGGTTTAATTTAGTACGGCTGCACTACAGGGCCACCCTAATAAGAGGTCTAAAAGGTTAAATGTACATATAAGGAACAGCTGGAGGACCAATTTGCAATTTATTAGGTCAATTGGCAACATGATTGAGTATAAAAAGAGCCTCTTAGGGTGGCAGTGTCTCTCAGAAGTCAAGATAGCCAGAGAATCACCAATTCCCTCAATACAGGAAAAATAGAGAATATCAGAAAGAAGTTTTTATTAAGTTATTATCATCTAATGTGCATAATATCATCCAGAGATTTAGAGAATCTGGAACAATCTCTGTGTGTAAGGGTCAAGGCCAGAAAACCATACTGGATGCTCGTGATCTTCAGGCCCCTAGACCACAATCTACCGTTGCTATTCGCCATTGCTGGCTAAAACATATAGGTTAAAAAAGAAGCCATAACTAAAAGGGCAGGTGTTTTCTCTGGGCCAAGGCTCATTTAAAATGGACTGTGGCAAAGTGGAAAACTGTTCTGTGGTCAGACAAATCAAAATTGGAAGTTCTTTTTGGAAAACTGGGATGCCATGTCATCCGGACTCAAGAGGACAAGGACAACCCAAGTTGTTATAAGTGCTCAGTTCAGAAGCCTGCATCTCTGATGGTATGGTGTTGCATGAGTGTGTGTGGCATGGGCAGCTTACACATCTAAAAAGGCACCATCAATGCTGAAAGGTATATCCAAGTTCTAGAACAACATATGCTCCCATCCAGACGTCATCATTTCAGGGAAGACCTTGTCTTGTCCAACATGACATTGCCAGACCAAATACTGCATCAATTACAACATCACGGCTGCGTAGAAGAAGGATCCGGGTACTGAAATGGTCAGCCTGCAGTCCAGCGAGAAAACATTTGGATGGAACAACATTCCTATTTGTTTTAGAACACTCATATTGAGTTTGGATACTCTGCTATTGTTTAGCAGAGGTGTTCAGATGTTACTGTGTCAGCCCTGGGTTATGGTATTCTGCCTTTGTTTTTCTGTCAATTAAAGTTTGCTGCATTTAAATTACAGCATTATGTGTTATACATCTGTCACTGAAGTATTTCTGACACAAAAGATGCCTGAATAAAAGTGTGGGTAAAACAAATAGAGTCAGTGGTTGTTTTTTTACTAATACCATCTAAGGATGTTTGTGATGGCTTTGAAACCAAGGCAAGTTTATTTGTATAGCACATTTCATACCCAATGGCAATTCAAATGGTAACATGCATGAGAAAAAAAGAATACCATGTGGACGAATAAAAAATTAAAAACAAGCATAGTTAAAACAGTTGTAAAGATAATATCCAAAGATAAGAACAAAAGTAAACTAAAACAATTATAAAAAGAATAAACAGATAAGAGGGTGCAATCAGTCGGACGTACAGTGGCACAGTGCTCATTCAGTAAATGCACAGCTAAACAGATGTGTTTTGAGTCTGGATTTGAATGTGGCTACTGTTGGAGCACATCTGATCTCTTCAGGAAGCTGGTTCCAACTGCGGCTGGCATAACAGCTAAAAGCAGACTCTCCTTGCTTTGAGTGAACTCTTGGTATTTCTAACTGACTTGATCCTGCTGATCTGAGTGATCTGTTGGGTTTGTATTTAATCAGCATATCTGCAATGTATTGAGGTCCTAGGTCATTGAGTGATTCATGAACAAGTAATGGTACTTTAAAATCGATCCTAAATGTAACTGGAAGCCAGTGTAAAGACCTGAGGACTGGTGTGATATGGTCATATTTTCTGGTTCTGGTCACAATCCTGGCTGCAGCGTTCTGTATGAGCTGCAGCTGTCTAATGGTCTTTTTGGGAAGGCCGGTGAGAAGGCCATTACAATAGTCCTACTGGTGATGAAAGCATGAACGAGTTTCTCTAAGTCTTGCCTGGAAACAAAGCATCTAATTCTTGCAATATTTTTCAGATGATAGTATGCTGATTTAGTTATTGCTTTGACATGACTACTGAAACTCAGGTCTGACTCCAAAATCACTCCAAGATTCCTGACTTGATTTTTTGTTATCAGGCCTTTAGCCTCAAGATATGCATTCACCTTGAGAATTTCATCTTTATTTCCAAACGTAGTGATTTCAGTTTTGTCTTTGTTTAGCTGAAGATAGTTTTGGCACATCCAGTTGTTAACTTCATCAATGCATTTGCACAGTGAGTCAATGGGGCTGTAATCATTAGGTGACAGTGCTAAGTAGAGCTGGGTATCGTCAGCATAGCTGTGGTAAGCAATTTTGTTCTTTTTCATTATTTGGCTCAGTGGCAGCATATACAGGTTAAACAGGAGTGGTGCAAGAATTGACCCATGTGGGACTCCGCATGTCATGGATGTCCACTCAGACTTATGGTCACCTATACTCACATAATAACCTCTCCCTTCTAAGTATGACCTGAACCATTTGAGGACCATCCCTGAAAGCCCGACCCAGCTTTCAATGTCAAGACAAAGACAAAGACATGTCAAGATAAAGACAAAGACAATTGATGACAAAGACATCAATGTCAAGCTAAGAAATTGTGTAACACAAAAGACGCATTAGACTAATGGTAGATCGAAATCTACTTTATTTAGCTAGCTAGCAGCTATAGCATTAATACGCTACTGCCATTTGCCTTGATGTGACCACACTCTTTGCATACAAAAGACAGAGTATTGCTTATCCAACTACAATATTTTAACCTTGATCATGCTTTTCAACTGAATTAATTTATTTGTTTAAACAATGAACACACATGCGTGCGTTGCGTATGTAATACCAATACATAAATCTTAAATGTAGGCCTAAATTTTGTTCTCTACAATGTTTCTTATGTGTTACTGTAATGATCAGTATCTGTATTCATATTAAATAATCAAGTTTCCATTTAGCAAATTTGCCTTTTACAATTTATAGTTTGAAATTATTTTGAATCTTTTTTATTATTATTATTACAACCCATTAGAATAAAGATAATGTATGTAAACTAAAGGGGAAAAAGGTAAAAAAAAAAAAAAAAACCCAGCTCATAATTCTAATATTTTCTCACAATTGCGAGTTCATATCACACAATTCTTAGAAAAACGTCATAATTTCTAGATGTAAAAAGTCATATTATAATTTTTTTATTTTTATTGCAATAATCTTTTTATTTTTCTTTGACAATTTTTGGGTTAAGAACGTGCATATAAACGCACTCAAAGTGTTCTTTTCCTCTCTAGGCAGGTATTCTTTTTAAGTTTATTTATCAAAATGTTCGTTTATATATTTGTGTGATGCTCTGTATTCCGATCGCAGCTTTAAAATGTTATGAGAAAACGTTTTACCACCACATTACCTTTTATTTAAAGCTTAATAAGAAAGCCATTGTCAGTTGGTCTGTCAGTTGGCAGGCAGTTTTGGTCGCTTTATTAAAAGTTGCTGCTGTGTGCAGTGTGTAAAGGAAAATAAAAATAATTTTACCCTCCTGGGGTCTATTGCACAAAACTAGGATAAGGGATAAAGCCGGGATATCTTGGTGATCCTGGCTTAATTTATCTACTATTATACAGTTATCTTTCTTTATTGTTATCGTTCTTGGTGTGAGAATGGTTACAACCATTAATAAGTTTACACAAGAGCGGTGTACTAAATTTGGCATTCAGATGACAAGATCATCAAGATATCCCGGCTTAATCCCTTATCTTAGTTTTGTGCAATAGGCCCCTGGTGACTAGTGTCCTGCCCCTCCCAACCCAGGCATTCACACACATATATAATTCGATTATCAGTCGACTATAGAAAGATTTGACAATTCTGATTTGAATGTGTAAATCCTTAGTCTGGGACACCCCTTAATATTATGTTCACTTAAATAAAACTTACGCGCAGTATAAAAATACTGAACTACTGAGAGTATACTTCAATGTTTACTTTTAAAAAGTAATCACTTATATCTATGTTCACATGAGTTGCAGTACAAAAACAAAAAAACTTAAATACACTTAAACACTTTATACACTAAAAGGGGTCCAGTTTAGTCCCAAGTAGTAATAAAATAGTATACTTACAAGTACACTTACAAGTACATTTGTATTAGTATATTACTACATAAAGTATACATAAAAATATACTTTTTGCATAAGTATATTTCATAAAATGACCTTGAGGTATACTTATTTGTAAGGGGTATCAGATTCTGATGCTGAATGAACCAAATAACTTTATAAAATATATACATAGGGTTGAGTACATAGCACCGCATACGTTTAAAGTGTAGTATGTCATTGGAGACACAACATTAAAAGCCTTACAGCAACCACCTAACAACATACTAACTGCATAGCAAACATTAAAAACACTCTGACACCTCAGCAACAGCAACTCTCAGAAGACCCTAAACTACATCAACAACACCATAACGTTACACTTTTGTGAATCATTTCTTCAGATAATGTAATTTACAGTAGCTCAGTTCTGTTTGAGAGCTTTAGCAATTGTTTTTGAAGTTGCAATTCTCAACCAAGACTTGTTAAACAGATCAGTTGGATTAAAACTGCCTTTATCCTTCAGTTTTGAGGTAGATAGACAATGTCACGTCTTTCAACATCACACACACACACACACACACACACACACACACACACACACACACACACACACACACACACACACACACACACACACACACACACACACACACACACACACACACAAGGTGTGCTTTCCCAGACTGGGTAGTATGCCTCTATTACAAACAGACTTTAACCAGAGACAGAAGCTTACACAGAATAATGTCCTCCATTAAACGGATGTAAGTATTTGCCAACTGTCTCTTCCCTGTCCACTTGTAAGACAGACAGTGAACACAAATATTAGCATGGCTTGATGGAGTAGCAGAGATCTTGTCATCTAAACGATCTCAACTTTGCAGCTTCTAGCTCCCTTTTTTTGTCTTCTAGCATTAACGTCGCCCACCAGGGTCAAACTATCCAAACAAAAAGACACAGCGGTGCTGACTGATGATCTAAATATATGCTTGAGTGATGACTTCTTGCACATGAGTGAAACCTCTTTCTCCACCCCTGGGAGCAGTTTACGGCAAACCTTTTACCCTCGAAAGTCTGCATCAACACTGAACTTTTGGACCTTTTAGTAAAGCACAAGGGCTCTGAGACAGAATTAAGAGATTATAATGAATGAATGGTAAATTGCTAAATGAATCAAGGGAAGTAGCTCAGCAATAGAATGATTCATCTGACAATTTTCCAATGCACGCACACACACACACAGAGTGTTTAGGTATCTTCTTATGTACTGACTCTCCATTGGTGTAATGGTTTTTATACTGTACAAACTTTATATTCTATACCTAAACCCTACCCATAAACCTACTCATCATAGAAAACGTTCTGTATTTAGACAATCAAAAACTTTAAAGAATCGGAATAGGACTCATGTTCTATAGGGCAGAAATCATGTTCATAGATGTGATTATTAACGTTACTGTAGTATGAAGCAGAGCTTGAGCGAGTGTTGTGGAGCTGAGAAAGGCCGCTGGAGCGATTGTTACGCAAACACAAAGCTCGCAAGCGGCGGGACTTTTATTATGATGGGATACAGTCACCGGCACCATTTCAGCTTTTCCGGTCATGAGGTAACGCAGCTCTGTTTATCATATTAGATACATCTAAGTGTGTTTAAAACGATGTTATGACATTACTCTGTGTGTTCGCTCAGCAGCTGCTGTCACACTTGTTCAGACTGCTAAGAGTGTGTGAAAAACATTTTCTGCGTTTCTGCCAAATAAACCGAGGGCAACAGATATGATGCAATTGACAGGCGAGTCCCTCAGACATCCCGGTTCCTTGGTTAAAATAGCAATTTTATCACAATTTACAAATAGTATGAAACATTTGGGATATTGTAAGAACTCAACTGAACAAAATGTAACACTAGCGTAGTGGTTTTTGGACATTTTACTGCAAAAATCCTTCATCGTGCACCTTTAATTTACCAACAATTACCATTAATAAATCAATTGTCAGAATTATTATTTTTCTAGAAAAATACTTTATTTCCATGTGGCAACGTCCCCCAGTTTCTGTTGAAGCCAATAGGGAAGTAACTTAAACTGCAATTCATTGACTGGCCACTAGGGACAGGCTCCAGAAGGGAACAGAATAAAAAATGTTTACAGCCTGGTACAAATTGTGGTTTTGGTCTATATGGCAAATTTTGACCTTCATGACAACTGTGAGGGGGTGAATATTTGAATAACTCATTCGTTTACATGATATAAAGCCTTAAAGTGCTGCATAATTAAGGGTGTGGTCACTTTGAGTGACAGGTTGATAGCCATTTATCCGCTGTTTGTTCGTCATTGCGTCACCTAAGCCCCGACCACATCCCGCCTATTTGCCCATTTTCTGCTATCCGGAACACTTTCTTTCTTTCTTTCTTTCTTTCTTTCTTTCTTTCTTTCTTTCTTTCTTTCTTTCTTTCTTTCTTTCTTTCTTTCTTTCTTTCTTTCTTTCTTTCTTTCTTTCTCTCTCTCTCTCTCTCTCTCTCTCTCTCTCTCTCTCTCTCTCTCTCTCTCTCTCTCTCCGATGTAGTTCTACTAACTTCAAGCAGGGGCTAGCAAGGCACAGAATTTTGTATATGAATTATTTGTATTACTTTGGAACAATTTTCTGTTTAATTTTGCATGTTTTTCATGCAACCATCCTTTATTATTTTGGCACTCCCTTCAGTTTTAGTTAAGTTTACAGCAAACTTTTCATAAATGATTTTTGAATAATTTTTCATCATGATTTTTCATCATAAAGTGAACTTTAAACTCTTATATAACTTTATTGCTGATTTTTTTTTACTAAAACAGCTTGGCACTGGGTCATAATCTGCCTGTTGGAGATTATACATCGGGGGCTCTCTTTGCACAGCCAAGGCACTGAAAAGGAGATGGCAGAGATTTGAGGAATGTTATTACAGCTGTGTTCTTTCTTATTGCAGGGGAAGTGAAACAGCAAATCGACTCATGAAGAAACAATTAACAGTCTCTCTCTTTGTGGGCAAGGAATGAAGCAGCTGAACGTTAGAAACAGAGGAAGAGAGACAAGCCAGCCACAAGAACCTTCTCAGACGGTAACCACTAAACACCAGTCAGCATGTAGCTAGAATGGCGGTAATTTGATTGGACTGATGGTCTAATGGCGTTTGAAGTGAGCCCGGGGCCCGGCGAGGAGGCTGAAATGCAGTAAGACGTGTGGAGCTAACTGATGAAACGGATGCCTGGTGACTTAAGCAAAGGAGCGGCGAATTAGAGCATAGTGACCTATCAGCAAGCATCAGCTCAGGTCACTCAATGACAGCCCCTATTAGACGTACCACTGAGCGAACTGCACATGCCAGGCGGTGTATTGAAATGGAGGAGGGCTGCAGACTGCTTGGTGGGGCCATGTCGTGAGCTTTCCGTACCAGTGACCAGGATCAAGGCAGTCCGAGTGGGCCCGGCCCAATACTTTCTGTCACTCCATTATATGGCATGGGCGGCATGTTTCATGCCTGGTAAATGAGGTGACAAGGAAAGTCAACCTGACCTTGAGATGAAGGGTCCACCACACTGCAGGTTTCCACTTCTCCACAATGAATGGAGATGCTTAAAAAAATGCTGTGTGGTTACATTAACAATACAATGTTATGTGCAAGTTTTATTACACATCAATATTTGTATTTATGATAAGACTTTAACAGTGTTCATGTTACATGTTCTTACCATAGCAATAATAGTAAATTATGCATAATCACATGTAACTAACCCTCAACCAAATTATAATCCTACCATAACCCTGTAGTAATTACATGTAGTTAAATAATATTACTTAAATATATAATTACACTTTAACAATGGCACCTTAAAATAAAGTGAACCCCCTTATTTAAAGTGTGTACTTGCACTGTAAGTGTACTTACAGTTTACCCCCCCCCAAAAAAATAAAATAAAAAAAAAATAAAATAAAAAATAAAATATTGTAATTGCATATATTGTGTTATTGTAATATTGAAACAGATATTGTAATTGCTTTAATAAGTAAATAGTATGTACATGTGGAACAGGACTGTAAAATAAAGTGCTACATATATTTTTAAATGCCATTTCTCTATCATGTATTGTAATTACACATTTGTAATGATGAAGTTGCAAATCAAGATCGAACCTATTCACTTTATTAGCACACATTACTAGTCTTGTGGTGAAAATTATCTGATAATACACAGAAAAAAAATAGTTTGTTGAGGTAATCTTTAAACAAAATTTGAAATGATCTTGATGGCTTGGGTTAAATATCCTTAACCACTTCCCTCCACCCTTTATTTTATATTCAGTTTAACTTGGAAATATGTCACAACAGTAAAGTCAGTTGCAAGTTCCGAATCACGTGGTTCCCTTTCGAAAGGGAACTCGAGCTGCGTCAGCTGACGCTATGGGGAACGCCTCCAGCGTGACCGGTGTCTGAAACGTTTATCCAATCACATCAGTCCTACTGACCGGCGACAGCCTCTGACGTCATAGACGTGCGACCAGGAAGTATAAAAGGGCGCCTTGCAAACACAACCGCATCCAATTCGTCTTCAGGGACTGTTTGTCTGATTCAAAAGAAAAAGCATCATGTCGAAGCGCACGCACAAGTCGAAGCGCGGCTTCAGAAAGTGTGCAGACCCGTGTCCCAGGTTCCTCACACCTGAGGACACACACACACTCTGCGTGTTCTGCCTGGGTGAGGAGCACGCACGGGAGGTTCTTGAGGAAAGTGCCTCCTGTGCGAACTGTGAGCGTCTGTCACTGAAGACGCTCCGCTCTCGTCTGGCCCTCTTCTCGAGGGAAGAGGGTCCAGCGGCTGGGAGTGGTCCCGCTTCGGCCGAGGCCGAGCGGCGACTTATGTCCTGGGGCTCCCAGCTGGATCTGGCCCGCCGTCTAGAGACGGAGGTTGTGCTCGGCGAAGGGCCAGATCACGAGGGGCGGCCGCCGGAGGAGGAGTTGGGTGATAACTCCTCCTTATCGTCGGCCGAGGAGCTCCCACATCAGCAAGGGATGGAAGTGGAGGGTGGTGAAGCGGCCGAGGCCGAACCCTCCCAGCCATCCTGCCCCGTGTACGGGGAGCTGTTGGAGGTTATGGAGCGGGCCGCCGGGCGGCTACAGTTGCCGTGGCGGCGCGCTAGGGGAGAAGCCGCTCGTCCAAATCGCCTGGACGATCGGTTTCTCTCCGGCCATAACCCCCCGGCTCTTGGGAGCCTTCCATTCCTCCCCGATCTCCACGAGCAGATCGCGGGGGCATGGAGAACCCCGTTCTCGGCTCGCTTATTCCGCCATCAGCGGGCGAATTTCGCTGATGTGGAGGGAGTGGCCGAGGCGGGGTACGTGTCGATGCCGCCGGTTGATGAGACGTTTGCGAACTATCTCGCATCCGGCCGGGCATCGACATTGAGAACTCCCACCCTAGCGTCTAAGCCGTTGAGAACGACCTCACGGTTAAACGGCAGGGCGTACACGTCAGCAGGTCAGGCGGCGGCGGCGCTGCACACCATGGCGGTGTTGCAGGCTTACCAAGCCGACCTGCTGAGGGACCTCGATCAGGGGGAACGCCAGGGTGGCCTACCCCCTGAGGCGATGGCTGAGCTCCGCCGCACCACGGATTTAGCTCTCCGGGCCACCAAGCAAACAGCAGTCGCCATCGGACGGTCGATGGCGGCTATGGTGGCCACGGAGAGACATCTGTGGCTGAACCTTGCGGACATCGGGGGGAAAGAGAGGTCCTTTCTCCTCGATGCCCCGGTTTCGCCCTCTGAGCTCTTCGGCACCTCCGTCGAGGCGGTGGTGGGAAGGTTTAGAGAGGCGAAGGCGCGCTCAGCGGCTTTTAAGACCTGCATCCCACTGAGGTCCGGGGCCGCGCCCAGGCAGGCGGGTGTCCCTGGTACGTCACGGTCTGAGGACCGCAGACAAGACCAACGAGCGAGCGTGGCCTCTCGGGCGCCCCCTCCTTGGCGGAGTAGGGCGCAAAAGAGGCGGGACACCCGGAACTGGAGGAAGGGTGCCGGTGCCGAAGACCGGAACCAGCGTAGGCGGGGGGAAACTCCGCCTACGAGGGCGAAGCGGAGGTAGTAGGTGAGCCCTTCCTTCCACCCTTTTCCTTGGCGCTTGACATCAGGCCGGGCGGGGCCAATGATGAGCGGACGTGAGACTCTGACGGCCCGTCTGGTCTGGTGAGCAGGCGCCCCCGTCAGGTTTGGGGTGCTTTCGTTTATGAGCTTATAGAGAAGTTATCATAAGCACTAGAAGCGGAAAAGTGGCGTTTTCCTTGTGGGAAAGGAGTCGTCTGAGTAAACTCGACCGCTTCCCTGAGTGGGCATGAGGAGGAAGATTCAGCGTTGGACGCCTCATCGGGAAACAACCCTCGGGGTCCGCGCAATGGATACTGTGAGTATATGCCTGTGCACGGATGTCATCACGCGCCGGTGGACAGCGGGTAAGCCTCAGTATGAGGGACGTTTTATGTTCTTAAAATGCTGTGTGCTCCCCGCCGAGGGTGTGTTGTACGGTGTCCCCGTTTGGTGGCCGGAACGATTTATTTAAGGAAGCCGTGAGACGGCTGGTGAGAGAAGCTAGCCTCGCTAGTGGAGAGTAGCCGTCACGTTAAGCCAGTAAAGTAAACATGTTACTTGGTGTGTTCTCTCAGTGCGTTGAGAGCGGTTACCGCTCATTTTCGCGGAAATATGTTTCAAGAGGGAAACTAAGCGAGTGTGGGTGTCCCTAGCGGTTCGGCTAAAAGCTCCGGGCCACCGGAGGGCAAGTGTTGTAGCATTAACCCCTGCGGACGTAAGTAAGCGCGAGGGTGAGTAGGCTAACACACGAACGAAGATATGTGTACCCAACCCTCGAGATATGGGCTTGGGACGTTAAGTTGCTATGGTGGCAGCCTTAGCAGAGACTGGTATACAGGCAGCTAGCTTAGGCTGTGTTTTTACAGGATGATAAAAACCCCTATTCAGCCTCCTCTCATGTGAGAGTCGCCTGGCCAGGGCCCGCCCCCGGGTCTGCGCTCGGGGGTGCGGTAATACAGATGGGAAAAGGTGAGAGCATTATAGTTTTGCAACCTAGCCTGTAAGGCGGTAAGTAAGGTTTGTGGGTCACCTGGGCCAAATACTTTTACCCCATCCAAGGGATGTGGGACTGTGGTAACCATTATTCACATATTGCAATAATTTGCCCTGTGTTTTTTGCTCCACCTTTCGTAGGGCTCGGGGTGAGCGACACGCACAACCTGTGTGCCTCTTGAGGGCCCAGCGTTGGATGCTCCCCTGGGAAGCCAAGCATCACCATGGCGACGCCTTGGAGGAAACTGCGGGTTGCTGGAAATAGCAGCGGTCTCCCCGGGGCTGGTGTGGTAAGGAATGAACTCCCCTTACTTAAAGGGGTTGTAAGAGCAATGTGTTGAGTACACCGCTCTGGCGATGCAATTAGGTCTGTGTTGTAGGTTCTGCCGGAGGACTGGGCTTCGCAGGGAGGACCCCGTGAGCCTCCGAATGAAGCCAGCTGTGAGCTGTGAGCAGCCAGCCCGGACAGTCCAGGCAGTAGTCTCTGAACAGGAGGCCTCGACGGGCCTTCTAGTTGGAGTGACGACATCGGGGCCCGTGTGCGGGATGGTAAAAAAAAAAAAAAAAAATCTCCCTTTTGTTGTCACAAACAGTATTGTCTCGTCAACAGGCTTCGTCAGCCAAGCAGACAGCCATGGTTAGCCCGACATGGAGCGGCCAGCATTCATCCGACCTGCCAGCGAGTATTCATCGCTGGCATGGCTACAAGCCCAGTTAGTAGGCCTCCCTAGGCCTCCCTGAGGGCCTGCTGGGGTGCAGCAGGCCTTGCCGGGCCTCCCTTGAGAGGGTATTCCCGTGCTTCAGGTGTGAGACGGCAGGTAGTAGGCCTCACCAGGCCTCCCTGAGGGCCTGCTGTGGTAACAGTAAGCCTCGTCTGGCTTCCCCTAAGGGGTCGTTCCTGGGCTTCAGTCACTGGATGATAGGTAGTAGGCCTCGCGGGGCCTCCCTGAGGGCCTGCTGGGATGCAGCAGGCCTCATCTGGCTTCCCCTGAGGGGGTACTCCAGGGAACCAGCGCCGGATAACAGCTCCCGGGCTCCAGTCACCAGATGGCAGGTAGCAGGCCTCACCAGGCCTCCCGGAGGGCCTGCTGGGTTGCAGCAGGCCTCATCAGGCTTCCCCTGAGGGGGTGGCCCAGGGCCTCGGCCTCTGGGTGACAGGGGTTAGGCCTCGCTAGGCCTCCCCGGAAGGTGAGCAGGGAGCATGGTTGCTAGCCGGGGCGGTTAGCATGATCTGCTATCAGGTAGCAGGCCTCACCAGGCCGCCCTGAGGTCGTTCCCCGGCCGAAGTGCCGGCTATGAGTAGCCTGGCAGGTAGTAGGCCCTGCGGGGCCTCCCTGGGGGAACGAGTTCCTTGGAAGGAGACACAGAACTGGAACTCAAGCTGACAGCTAGTGGTTCCTGCCGTCAGGCTTCGGTCCTAGCCGGCAGCACCTGATGGCAGGTGCATACTCTAGCACGACGAGTTTACACTGCTGCTATGCGGTCCTTATAGGACAGGGACCTGCATAGGTTGCCTACAGCATGGTACCTACCAGGCAGGCTTAAGAGCTCCCCTCTTAGGAGGGTTGTCTGTGAGCTTACGGCCGCCTGGGCCTGGTCAGTTGGTCGTAGGCCCCTCGGGGCCTCCCTGTGAGATCAGCCTGTAGGCCTTCTCAGGCCTCCTGAGCACCCCTGTAATGTATGTGCTCGGTAGATCCTAGGATTGAGCAGCTGACTCCCCTCGCTAGCAAGGGTGGGAAAGCATTACGCTGAGCGCTGTTCTCCAGGATAGCCCGTCTCTGAGTTCCGGCCTGAGGCGGACACTGCCAGTTCGCAGTCCCTCAGCCTGATGCCTCTCCAGAGGCGAGTTTCCAGAGGCTCTGTTGTTAACAGACTGGGCTGGCAGACGGAAGCGTCCCGCATAGTGACGCCAGGTCAAGCCTCCCTGGTGGCATTCGGTGAAGTTCTTCCCGAATAGTGACTGGCTGGGGCGCCCTCGGGTCCCCTAGCCACATTCCCTTAAAGGAACCCCTTCTGTCGAACAGGTTGGTTCCAGGCCTTTGAGCGGCCGGGGTAGGGTACATGAAGGTGCCCCAAGGCCACAGCTCGGGCTATGACCGTAGGGAATGCTGTCACTGACAGCCTAATGTGACCAGAGGGGGAGTGGTTCAGGCATTTCAGTTGAATTTGCGTGTCCTGACAGTGGTCACTGCCAGTAGGCATGCACTCCCCTCGGCATGGCGGCGTGGGTATATCGTTCCCCATAGCGTCAGCTGACGCAGCTCGAGTTCCCTTTCGAAAGGGAACGTCCCTGGTTACGACTGTAACCTTAGTTCCCTGAGAACAGGGAACGAGACGCTGCGTCACTTTTGCCATGCCTCGGGGCCTGCCTGCGAACAGTCCCTTCAGACGAATTGAATGCGGTTGTGTTTGCAAGGCGCCCTTTTATACTTCCTGGTCGCACGTCTATGACGTCAGAGGCTGTCGCCGGTCAGTAGGACTGATGTGATTGGATAAACGTTTCAGACACCGGTCACGCTGGAGGCGTTCCCCATAGCGTCAGCTGACGCAGCGTCTCGTTCCCTGTTCTCAGGGAACTAAGGTTACAGTCGTAACCAGGGACGACTTTCAGATTATTTTCATGCTGCTGTGCCTTTAAGACTTTATGGGGTAATTTACTGCTGACAAAATGGACTTTCAATAAAATGAAAAGAAATTAGTGCTAACTGACGGGCGGGCGTGTTTGATGATGTGTTCCATTATGCTGAAAAAAGGAGTATAACTTCTACACCCATAATGCTCTAGGCATGTTGCTGTTCATGGACACTCCTACTAGTCTGCTAAGGATATGCTTGACCAGAGTTGAATACTGCATGGTTTTAGTAGGGAATACACAATATATTGCCAGAAGTATTGGGACACCCATCCAAATAATTGAATTCAGGTGTTCCAATCACAATCCAATCACTTCTGCTAGAAAGACTCGGGAGAATTAATGCTGTAACAATAACATTTATTTAGGAGCTCAGCAAGCAACCAAGTTCTTTGGAGTAGGCCCCATTCGTAATTGGCATTCCGAGGGTAAGGAATCTGCGTATCCTGCCTGAATATGGAGGTAGGGGTGCAGCTCACCCCCCACGAAGTAAGGAAGGGGGCCATCTGGTGGTACTTTGATAGGTTGCCACCTGTGAAATAACTGCATTCGTGAAATGTCCTCACTACTAAATATTGTATGGTCAACTGTTAGTGGTTTTATAACAAAGTGAAACTAATTGGGAACAACAGTAACTCAGCTATGAAGTGATGGGCCACGTAAAATCACAGAGCGGGGTCAGCTTATCCTGAGGTGCACAGAGCACAGAAGTCATCAACTTTCTGCGATAGCTACAGACCTGCAAACTTTGTGTGGCCTTCAGATGAGCTCAAAAACAGTGCGTAGAGAGCTTCATGGAATGGGTTTCAATGGTCGAGCAGCTCATCCAAGCCTTACAACACCAAGTGCAATGCAATGTGTCAGATGCAGTGCAAAGCATGCCGCCATTGGACTCTAGAGCAATGGAGACGTGTGCTCTGGAGTGACCAATCACATTTCTCTGTCTGGCAATCTGATGTTTGCAAATACATGGATGAGTGAGTTTGGTGTGGAGGAACTTGACTGGCCTGCACAGAGTCCTATCCTCAACCCAATAGGACACCTTTAGGATGAATTAGAGTGGAGACTGAGAGCCAGACCTTCTTGTCAACAACAGTGCCTAACCTCACAAATGTGCTTCTGGAAGAATGGCCAAAAATTCCTAAACCTATACTCCTAAACCTTGTGGAAAAGCTTTTCAGAAAAGCTGAAGCTGTTATAGCTGCAAAGGGTGGACCAACCCCATATTAAACCCTACAGATTAAGAATAGGATGTCATTGAAGTGCATGTGCATTTAAAGGCAGTTGTCCCAAAACTTTTGCCAATATAGTGTACTTAATAGCAAACTTTGATTACTCTGATAACATTTCAAACTGGATGACCAGCAAAATCACACCCGGCACCCAACAGTAAAACACTTCCGCTAACGGTTAAGAAAACGAATATCATAATGTTATTTTTTTATTTTATTTTTTTTCAATAATAAACCTACTGTTACATTGTTCTGTTAATAACCATCTGCTAATCTGACTGTCCATGGGCAAGGATACAAAATGCTGAAGTATAATCTGTAGTTTTCATGAAATTAAAATTTCCCTGAAATTAAAAATTGCCCAAACACAGAGAATGGCGAGGAAACATTTACATAATACCGACATTATAACAATAAAAAGCTGGTTCAAAATTGGCAAAGTTACACTTTAAGTTAAACAACAGCTTGGGCTCATGTGCTTTACTGTTGTGTCAATTATAGCCTGCACTGCCCCATCTATAACATCTTCTTTGCAAAGCTACATTACACTGTGACAGGATAACAAAAAAACTGCCCCTGAAATGTGCCATAGAAACAGTTGAGGTTAGATTGAAATCATCAGGGACCTTGTTAAAAATAAACTTCAGCCACTTGTTTCTTTATGCAAAGCTGGTAGTGTGATGCCGACCCCACACCCAGGAACACCACAATGTTTTGCCAACTTTCTCCCACATCTTACAATAATTATACGCTATTTTAGACTTTTGATTAAACATTTGTTTTTAAGTGTGTTTACAGGCGAATTATGTGACAACGCTGAAGCCAGAATAATTGACCAGTCAGGAAAAACAAATAAACGATAATTCCTCAGCAATGTCAGTCAGTGACCATCTTAACAGAAACCAGCGTAAAATGTATGCAGATTACTTTTGAATTTACAAAAATAATTAGATTTTTTTTCAGATATTACTCAGAAAAAAATGGAACATACATTTACTTGCTACCAGTGACTAAAAACTGTATTTATAATAATTAGACACAAATTTAGGAAACTTCCAAATATAGTCTTATACTCTGTAAGTTATGAAGGCAATCTGTGAATAAAGGCATATGTGAGTAATTTAACATTAGGTGTTGATGATATATGGAGTCTCATCCTCAGACTTCACAACCACAGACTGCCCAAGTGTAAAAGTCTTAATCTGATTGGCTGACTTCTACAGGGCTGTGTCTAAAATTGCCCCTATACAACTAAATAGTCCTCTTTTTAAAGGGACAGGCATTTGCAGTGGTTTATGAAACCATAACATATGGTGTATGAAACCATAGTGGACATTATCAAGTGAACTCATTCAGTCTCACAATGCACTGTAATAAAATGTGTACAACTGATGTGTAACGGGTAGAGAATACCCATAATGCACTGTGAGGGTCAAGCTGAATGAATTGCTGGGCTGTGTCTGAGATCCCATACTCTCTTAAGTGGGTACTTGAATAAGTAATTACTTAACTTATATATGAGTGAATGTAATCTGGGCATACTTCCATTTATAATAATAATAATAATAATAATAATAATAATAATAATAATAATAATAATAATAATAAACATTTATTTGTATAGCATTTGTCATACATGAAATGCATCTCAAAGTGCTTCCCATGCATAAAACAAATAATAGGAATACAAATTCACATAAAGACAATAACCAACAGACAAGCGCAAAATGTAAAATAAAATAATTTGCAATATCAACTCAATATCAATAAAGAAACCTTCACAGCATATTATTATTCTGATAAGCAACTTTAAAAAGATATGTCTTAACGCACTTTTTAAAAATATGAATGCTTGGAGCCTCTTTCACTTCATTAGGTAGATAATTCCAAATATTTAGAGCATAGTGGCTAAAGAAGAACCACCCGATCATTCATGAACTACCGTATTGTCACGTACACACAAAGGAAATGGTGCGAGGACTCAAGTGCAGAAAAGGATATATTTATTTATAACAAATAAAACATAAATACAAAACAAACACCCACGAGGGGGCAAAACACATAATAGAACATAAACTAAAACTCAAAACATACCAACAGAAGTCACTGGGGGAACGGGAGACGCAGACATTACACAAGGATCCAACACAGACTGACAAACACAAGGAGCTTATAAGGGGAAGAAATCAAGAGGGAACAGGTGGGAGAAATCAACACTAATCAGATAACAAGGGGGAGGGATCAGACAATAACAGAAGCACAAAGGCCATACTGACAAAACCCACATGTGCACACAAGACAGGACAGGCATGTGACATTACCCCCTCCTTAAGGAGCGGCTACCAGACGCTCCACTAGGGACGGGCGGGACAGACCAGGGCGGGACGGGAGGGACAGACCAGGGCGGGACGGGCGGGACAGACCAGGGCGGGATGGGCGGGACACACCAGGGGGGAACGGGAGGGACTGACCAGGGGGGCACGGGAGGGACAGACCAGGGGGGCACGGGAGAGACAGACCAGGGGGGCACGGGAGGGACAGACCAGGGCGGGACGGGAGGGACAGGGGAAACAGAGAAGGAAGGAACAAACAAGGGAAGGGTCAACAAGGAGGGAATAGGGAAAACAAAATTTTCAGGAGGCCATGGTGGCCCACAAAGTTCAGGCACCCAGGGCGGCGTGGTCAGAGCAGGGTGCTGGTTTTGCGCGGGCAGGCCAGTGCGCCGGGGCAGCGCAGTCAGAGCAGGACGCCTCAGCGGCGCAGTCAGAGCAGGGCGCCTCAGCGGCGCACGGAGAGGAGGACGCCTCAGCGGCGCACGGACAGCAGGACGCCTCAGCGGCGCACGGACAGCAGGACGCCTCAGCGGCGCACGGACAGCAGGACGCCTCAGCGGCGCACGGACAGCAGGACGCCTCAGCGGCGCACGGAGAGCAGGACGCCTCAGCGGCGCACGGAGAGCAGGACGCCTCAGCGGCGCACGGGGAGCAGGGCGCCTCAGCGGCGCACGGAGAGCAGGGCGCCTCAGCGGCGCACGGAGAGCAGGGCGCCTCAGCGGCGCACGGAGAGCAGGGCGCCTCAGCGGCGCACGGAGAGCAGGGCGCCTCAGCGGCGCACGGAGAGCAGGGCGCCTCAGCTGTGCACGGAGAGCAGGACGCCTGGGAGGCGCAGGGAGAGCTGGACGCCTGGGAGGCGCAGGGAGAGCTGGACGCCTGGGAGGCGCGGTGAGAGCTGGACGCCTGGGAGGCGCGGTGAGAGCTGGACGCCTGGGAGGCGCGGTGAGAGCTGGACGCCTGGGAGGCGCGGTGAGAGCTGGACGCCTGGGAGGCGCGGTGAGAGCTGGACGCCTGGGAGGCGCGGTTAGAGCTGGACGCCTGGGAGGCGCGGTGAGAGCTGGACGCCTGGGAGGCGCGGTTAGAGCAGGGCGCCTGGGAGGCATCTCCTGCCCAGCGGCGTCCACCGGAACAGAGTCCACCGGCATAGGGACAACCGGAACACGATCCACCGGCACAGGGACCACCGGAACACGATCCACCGGCACAGGGACCACCGGAACACGATCCACCGGCACAGGGACCACCGGAACACGATCCACCGGCACAGGGACCACCGGCACAGGGACCACCGGCACACAATCCACCGGCACAGGGACCACCGGAACACGATCCACCGGTACAGGGACCACCGGAACACGATCCACCGGCACAGGGACCACCGGAACACGATCCACCGGCACAGGGACCACTGGAACACGATCCGCCGGCAGTGGGACCACCGGAGTACGATCCACCGGAATCGGGACCACCGGAACACGATCCGCCGGTACTGGGACCACCGGCATACGATCCGTCGGCACTGGGACCACCGGCACAGGGACCACTGGAACTGGGACCACAAGAACAGGCACGGAGGGAGCCTTCCTTCTCCTCCTCCTCTTAGAGACCACCGGAGCTTGGGCCACTGGAACTGGGGCCACTGGAACAGGAACCACCGGAGCTATCCAGCCCCTGGTCCTAGAGGGACTGGAGTCCAGCTGTTCCACAAACTCCCAAAAGTCCGGGGTTCCCATTCTCTCAACCTCCATGGGGCTGAGAGGCATGTCCAGGCAGAGGTTAAACACCTCTGCCTTCTCTGTCTCATTGAGGTACAGGTGATGCACCTCAATAAGGAATTGGCAGGCGAACTCTCTTACACCCGCCCCCTGTTGGCGGATGTATTTAGAGTTCACCTGCCGCATCACCTGTATGTGCCTGGTTAGCTCCATAGTTCAAAGAGCAAACAAACAAAGATAAACAATCCTCTTGCTGAGTCCTCTACGGTTGGATCCTTCTGTCACGTACACACAAAGGAAATGGTGCGAGGACTCAAGTGCAGAAAAGGATATATTTATTTATAACAAATAAAACATAAATACAAAACAAACACCCACGAGGGGGCAAAACACATAATAGAACATAAACTAAAACTCAAAACATACCAACAGAAGTCACTGGGGGAACGGGAGACGCAGACATTACACAAGGATCCAACACAGACTGACAAACACAAGGAGCTTATAAGGGGAAGAAATCAAGAGGGAACAGGTGGGAGAAATCAACACTAATCAGATAACAAGGGGGAGGGATCAGACAATAACAGAAGCACAAAGGCCATACTGACAAAACCCACATGTGCACACAAGACAGGACAGGCATGTGACATGTATATTATGACCGAAGATTTGCACTAGAGGACCTCAAACAATGATTTGGAACACATCTTGACAGACAGTGAAATGTATAGAGGTGCCAGATTATGCAGTGTTTTATAATCCAATACAAGAACCTTAAAGTCAATCCTGTAATGAACTGGTAACTAATTTAATTAAAATAAAAATGGTGTACTATGCTCTCTCTTTTTTTAATTTCATTAGTACTCTGGCAGCTGCATTTTGTCTCAGTTGTAGCTTTGCTATAGAGCCCTTTGGTAAGCCAGTATATATAGCATTACAATAATCAAAATGAGAGAAGATAAAAGCATGGATGAGTTTTTTAGCATCATCCTGGGTTAAAAAAGGACGAATCTTAGCAATATTTCTCAGATGATAAAAGCATGTTTTTGTCACTTGATTAATATGAAACTTAAAATCCAGGTCATATTCCAACATGAGGATTTTTACTTCCTTTTTAATTTGTTGGGCTAGGGTATCCAACAAATTAAATCTTCTATCGCTTCTATCCTCTCCCGCTATTGTTTCGGCCCAACAATAAGAATTTCATTTTTTTTCTTCACTTAGTTTAAAAAAAATGGTGTTCATCCACTTTACAATGCTAGTCAGACAATCAGACAGCCTCTCTAATACTACAGTGTCTCTGATCTCAACTGAAATATATAACATCAGCATAGAAAAGGATAGTTCATGTCATAAGTTTGAATTATGCTACCCAGAGGGAGCATGTACAATGAAAATAAGACAGGCCCAAGGATTGATCCTTGTGGTGCACCACGCAATATTTCTTGTGTCTTTGGTATACAGTCACCTAGATTAACTAAAAAGTTCCTTTCTGTAATATGTTTTGTGTCGTCATTACCAGGTGACTGACCTGCATCAGTTGTGGCGCTTCACTGCCATTCATAAATCCTCTCCCGTGGCCTCATGGGATATTAAAGTGTCCATCGCATGTGCACTTCAGTATCAAACTGGCAGGAATAGGTCATCTGGGTACTTTTTGCTTACTCTTTTTACTGTAAATTCGGACATTCTTCTTTTGTCACGGTATGTGATTTCAGCTCAGCAGATGATGGCCCTTCCAGCGCACTCAGTGTCTGTATTCATTCACTCGTTTGTATTCACTCCCTCATAAGGACTATATTAGTGTAATGTTGGGAATAATGTAGGGCTGTATCTGAAATAGCTTCCTATAATCTTAAATAGGGTACTATTTGATGGGACAGACATTTGTAGTGGTATCCAAGATCATAGTGGACGGAATCAAACGGTAATGAATCAGCTTATTGATTCATGATTCAGATCGCGTATCAAACTGCTGAAATCAAGTGATAAAGTCAGAGGTTTTTTGTTGGGTTTTTTTGTTTTGTTTTTACCAAAATGTATTTCCGATGTTTCAAAAGAGTCTAACTAACCAACTGATGTCACATATGGACAACTTGTGATGATGTTTTCATTACTTTTCTGGACGTGGACAGCAAAGTGTGCATACACTTACATTCAAAGGACAGAAAGCCCTCGGACTAAATCTGAAATATACTGCAGCATTAAATGCTTAAGAGGAGCAACTAAACGCTAGATTAAAAAGTTAAAAAGTTTCTGAAGTCCACAGCATAGAAGACATCAAGACATCAAGCATTTAGTTTGAGGCGCTTGAGATGCGTTTGCAGGTTTACAAACGGGATATGGGAAACGTTTTATGATCAAACCTTTGGATTCCTATAGTGATCCTATTTTATTAGTTGTGTTTCCCTTTTCACATCTATAATGGAAGTTCAGGTGATGCACTGAGAAGGGAATTAATGCGACATATAGCCTGAAATAGCATGCTGGTCTGTTACTGTACTGACGTGTATCCACCCGAACATTATGTTGAACATAACAAAACTATGAATGGTCACTACATGTCAGTCAAATAGCCTTTTCTGACTAAGTGGGTGGCCCATGGCATATTTCAGTGAAGATTGAGCACAGACCTTATGCTGTTAGTCAAAAATCTGGCTACTCGAGAGTAATGATGCACGCTGCAAAGCTTTAGTGGTCAGTCACCACTTTGCCATCTGTACTTTCTGCTGTCTGTATTTTGATTACTCTGGCCAAATAAAGGAAGATGAAGTTGTGTAAATATTTATAAGCTCGTAATGTCTGTGCAGTGACCAAAACAATTTTCTCGTCCCATCTCTAGGGGGGAAGAGAGAGAGAGAGAGAGAGAGAGAGAGAGAGAGAGAGAGAGAGAGAGAGAGAGAGAGAGAGAGAGAGAGAGAGAGAGAGAGAGAAAGAGAGAGAGAGAGAGAGATTTGAGATTTCAATACCTCTTTATTTATTCAAAGTAGAGCTTTCTATGACACAACAATCCTCTATTTCCAAAAAAATAAATAAAACAATAAAAATAAGTAACAGAATAAATGCAAAAAAATTAACATAAAACATTCCCAAAAAACATTTCATTCTCCACAACAAAACACAAAACATTTTTAAAACACCAAGTGTTTGTGAACTCTTCTACATTATTTGTAGCACTGTAAAAATCAAAATCAACTTTTAGTCTGGCCTTTATCATTCTGACAAAAAACGTATTTACATCACAATCTAAGGACTCTTCTACCTTATTTCGTCTACTGAGGTAGATAGCCATTTTTGCTTGACTCAATACAAAATTAAACAACTGACATTTCACTCTCCACTTCTGATTGTATCTAAAGCCAAGAATAAACATTTGCTTAGAAAACGTTTCTCCAAACATCATGAACATTTGTTGTAACAACTGGAATAAAGAGTCCAATCTACTACAATCCAAAAAGCAGTGATAAACTGTTTCCCGCTTTAAGCAAAAAGGACAATTTTCACTTACATTGGGATTAATAACCGAAATAAAAGCATTAACAGCCACAATACCGTGTAGGATCCTCCATTGTAAATCTCCGACTCTTTTTGTCAACGGTGGTTTGTAAACCGCTCTCCACACAGGTCTGACCTCATTGTCAAGCCCTAGATGAGCTCTCCAAGGAGTGTCAGTCCGACCATTAAGTTTACTTTTATTTAAAACCTTAACAAACATTTGATACATATTTTTTCCTCCCATGACATCAAACTCGTTTGTGAGAGTCTCTCTGGACTCCAACAGTTGACCAGTAGTGTCTTTAAAATCAGGGAAAAGAGTCAATGAAGGAAAAGATTCATCAGCAGCTGGTTGACAATGTCCATTACAGTAATCACTTAACAAAGATATTTCAGTCTTTGTAAGTTCGCACTTCCACGTATTCAGCAGATGATTTAAGAACCTGATGGATCTAACTCCCACATGAGATGCTAAAACTTCAACGTTTATCAAATTTGGTCCACAAAGTTCAACCACATGTCCCAATGTAGTAACCCCAGCCGAAGAGAACAAACGCATCACAAAGGGTCCTGTTATTTGTTCAACATTAAAGCGAGTGCCATGCACTACTGGTTCTTTCAACAGCCATGCCAAAGACTCACAGCTTGTTTTTCTTTTCTTATGGAACATCCCCCATACACTGAACAGTCCTTGATAAAACTTTGGGAGATGACAGAGTTTATGAGAGCTCAGGTCCATCAAGAATAAAGGTTCAGCAAGACCCAAATTTCCACCTCGAGTTAAAATGGTTCGGGCTAAGGGTCTCCATACCAGGCCTATAGGCCCTACAAGTAGTCTTTGAATAAACTGGAGTCGGAAAGCAGCGCCCCTGCTGGCGAGATGAACGAGTCCCTGCCCTCCGTCCTCTTTTGGTAGAAACAGTACGCTCTGTGGGACCCAGTGCAGACGATTCCAGAAAAAGTCCACCATCACAGCCTGTATCTTGGCTAGCAGTTGCGCTGGAGGATCTACACAAGATAATCGGTGCCACAACATGGATGATACTAGGTTGTTAATCACTAATGTCCGACCTCTAAAAGACATGTGTGGCAAGATCCATTTCCATTTTTTGAGACGGCCTTCAACTTTTTCCAAAACGTTGTCCCAATTTTTACACATACTAGTATCATCACCAATATAAACACCAAGATATTTAAACCCACCCTTGTTCCAAATTAACCCATCAGGTAAAACAAGATTTCTATTTAACACATCACTGTTTGTTACAGCTTCACTTTTTTTCCAGTTAATCTTAGCAGATGACAATACACCAAAATCATTAACATTTTTTATGAGGGTGTCAATATCATGTTGTTTTTTGACAATAACAACAACATCATCGGCATAAGCAGATAGTTTAAACACAGTTTCACACCCAGGAAGGGTTACACCCAAAAGAGTCTGCCTTAATTTGTGCAGTAGAGGCTCTATAGCCAAGGAGTACAGCATGCCAGACAAAGAACATCCTTGTCTGACACCCCTCTGAACTTTAAAGGGAGCGCTTAAACCACCGTTGATCTTTAAAATACTCTCAATGTCACTATACAAGACTCGAATCATGTTTATAAGACCAGAGCTGAACCCAAACGCATCTAACGTTTGCCACAAGTACTCATGTTCAACTCTGTCAAACGCCTTTTCTTGATCTATTGAAATTAAACAAACTTCACATCCCAATGAATTGGAGAGATTCAAAACATCTCGAATTAAAAAAATGTTGTCAGATATCAACCTATTGGGTATACAATAAGTCTGGTCAATATGAATAATATGCTCCATAACTTTTCTCAGCCTCATGGCCAACACCTTTGACAAAAGTTTATAGTCGGTGCACAGCAGAGCCACTGGTCGCCAGTTCTTAATATCTTGTAAGTCTCCTTTTTTAGGGAGAAGAGTAAGTATTGCTCTTCTGCAGCTCAATGGTAAATGTCCTTTGCTCAAACTGTCTCTGAGAACAAGCAGCAAATCTTTGCCAATCACAGGCCAGAAAGCTTTGTAAAAGTCCACAGGAAGACCATCAATGCCTGGAGCTTTGCCACTCTCAAGACTCTGTAACGCAGAAAATAGCTCATCAGCAGAGACTTGTGCATCTAACTCTGCGTTAGCCTCCTCGGGAACTCTAGGTAAGTCATCAAAGAAGGACTGCGCCACCTCTGGTCTCTCTTGGAACTCCTTCTTGAAAAGTGTCTCATAAAAAGCAACTGCACATTTCCGGATATCCACAGCCTCCTGCAAAAGCTGCCCGGTGCTGGACCGCAGAGAGTGCATAAGTCGTTTTTGTCCATTTTTCCGCTCAAGGCCGAAAAAAAAATGAGAGGGTGCATCCATTTTTACAATATTTTGATAACGGGAGCGAACCAGAGCACCTTGGGCAGAAAAACCCAAAAGGTTAGATAGAGCTGACTTTTTACTTTTTAGAATTTTAAAATGTTCTCCTCCTTCTGTGGAGTCTGCCGAATCTTGCAGATTCTCTATTTCTCTCTCCAAAGCTTTCATAGATCTGGTCATGTCTCTTGTGACATTGAGAGTATACTGTAGGCACAGCTGTTTTATCTTACCCTTCCCTATGTCCCACCACTGTTGTAAAGAAGTATATTCAGATTTGGTTTCTGTATAACACCTCCAAAAAAACTTGAAGGCATCTTTAAAAACCTTATCAGAAAGTAAAGACACATTAAAATGCCAATAAGCACTTTTACATTTCACATCTTTTATAAAGATAGAAACGTGTACAAGGGAATGGTCTGAAATACCAACTGGATGTATTGAACAATCTTTTAGTACATTACTTTGATGCTTGAAGCAGTACAACCTATCAAGTCTAGCCAATGATAACACATTATCTTTTGCATGAGACCAAGTATATTGGCGCTGAGTATTATGAAACAACCTCCAAATATCACATAGATTATTTGTCTCAATTAATTTAACAAGACATGTCTTACTGGCTCCATGTGGTTCCGGGTGGTTTCTATCTAAATTTGCATTTGCAGTGCAATTAAAATCACCACCCAGGAACATGTATTCATCATCACTACAATTACTAATAACAGTATTAAGGGTGTTTAAAAAGACCACTCTTTCTGTGCCTACAGTCGGAGCATATATATTAATAAAGGTCAGTTTTACATTTTCAAAAACAGCTTGTATTTTTAATAAACGACCCTCAATAATTTCCTCAGTAACAGAAGAAATGGGTAAAAAATCTCTAGAAAACAAGATTCCCACTCCACCACTATTACTATTTTTATGACTCAGAAAAACCTCCCCGTCCCATTCTTTCTTCCATGCAGTTTCATTCTCAAAAGTGCTATGTGTTTCTTGTAAAAAGATGACATTTATTTTCTTAACTTTAAACAAATTAAAAAGAGAAGCTCTCTTCATATCATCTCTGGCACCATTAATGTTTAAAGAACCTAACTTTATTTCACACATATTAAATGTAAAACTGCACTTGAAACCAACAGAGAGGTTAACATAAAAAAAGAAAAAGAAAACATGCCTAACCATCATTCGCTATTTGCGCTCTAACTTTTATCATCAGTTTTTTAAGACGAAACACTTCTTGGTCAGTAAAAGTTGATTGGCCAGTGTGGTCTGTGTTTTTCATGAATAGTTTAACTGAGTCAAGGAACAGTTTTAAATCTGGGAAAACATCATCAACTTTCACAGATCTCATGCCTTTTGTTCTTTGTAAGAATGATTGAATTCTAGTAAAAGAGTAAGCACTCTCCACATCCAGCTGTGTGTCTCCATTCACATCGCTTTCATAATCCTGTGAGTTTAATAAACCGTCATCTGACTGGGAAGAACAACTCATTGGATTCATCTTTGACACTTTTGTAACTTGCTCAGTTTTAGATTTATTTTCTGGATTTTTTCTTTTTGTTGACAATTTAGAAAGATCAACATCCATCAAAACATCTTCCTCGTTGAACAACACAGACTCTGCTACTCTAGTCGCGGTGTGACCAACATTCAAGTCTACTTCCACGTCATCTTGTACTTTTTTTTCCTCCGCCAAAACTTCCATCACCTCATTCTCTTTATTACTACCATCTCGATTTTCGTCCTGCACAATACCATGCGATTCATCCGATAAAGAGGCCCCGCTTTCAGCTTGAACGGACGACGGTCCCGCTGCATCTGTAGCTGTCTGAATTTCAGCTACTCTCTCCGGGCACGAGCGAATCACATGCCCAACAGTACCACACCCAAAACATTTCATCGTTTCTGAGGTTACGTGCACAGTGTAATCAAACTCATCAACTTTAAACTTAAACACTAAGTTCAATTCTTCATCACTCTTTTTTAGAATCATTTGAACTTGTCTCCTAAAAGACACAACGTGTTTAAGATGAGGAGATTTACAACTAATGGGAATCATCTTTATCGGAGACACTAATTTTCCGTGCCTTCCTAGTTCTTTTTCCAAAAGATCGTTTTTCAGAAACGGAGGTACATTCGAGAGGATAACTTTTTTGGCAGGAGTTACTAAAGACAAAACTGGTATATAAGTACCTTGAATCACAAGGCCACTCTCAAGCAGCTGATTTACTTTATCCACATTGTCTAGAAAAATTACCACGGCACTATTCATTCTAGAAGCAGATTTAATGCTCTCATAACCAACAACTTCACCCACCGCCAAACTACACTCTTCAACCGAGCACCCGTCAGGCGGGGACAGTTTTATAGCGTGACGGCGCGTGAGTTTGTGCAAACTGAACTGTTCACCTGCAGCCATGCTGACCAACCACGCCGGTGGCAGCCGCCGCCTTCACAAAACACAAATTAACCCCAACAAACAATACTTCTCTAAACAATACTACAAAACACATCAACAGAGAAACAAAGAGTTTTGGAAAAAGAGAATTAGAAAACTCACAATCTTCAGCACGCTCTCAGCAGCTCTCACAACCACACTCACTCCCAACACGCATGCACGCGCACCACGCACGCACTCACACAGAGAGAGAGAGAGAGAGAGAGAGAGAGAGAGAGAGAGAGAGAGAGAGAGAGAGAGAGAGGATATAAACGAGAAGAGATAAACTCCTGAAAGCAAACATTCACAGACTATCTCGCAGGGTTCACGGTCAAAATCAATGTATAAGTCATTAAAAGTGCCCTATTATGCTTTTTTTAAATGTTCAACTTTCTGTAGTGTGCAATGTTACAGTTTGATCATGAACAAGTTCTGCAAAGTTACAAAGCACAAAATCACTCAAAAGGGAGTTATCCTCTATATTAGTGTCAATGTTTCAATCAAATGCCTTGATTGTAGTTTTCTCTCAGGACCGCACATGTCACAGTATTCCTAATTCCTAATTAAATAATTCCTAGGGCAAATGAAAAATAAAGGGATGGTCTGGTTGCGTTGTATTAGTAGAGCGTCAAAACGTGTGGTTGTGGTAAGGGGTGTGACATCTCCCAAACGCACAAATTGGTCGACCAATCATAACACATAGATCCAGCCAACCAATCAGAGCATATTGTGCATTTTCAGGAATGAGGGGCTTCATAGAGACAGGAACTAAGCCAAGTGTTACTGACAGACTGTGAAGAGAGGTGCTGCAACAATATAAAGTATAAGGGCTGTGTGATTAAATGTAATGATTAAATGTAATTCATTTTCAAATTTGATTTTGGGATTTTTCCAAATGAAGGGTGATGCAAATTAATCCGGCCTCCTCACAATATTAGAGGCCCACCCATCATCCACTTTCTGCTTACGCCACTGGTTTCAGGATGTGTCGAGCCTTTTCAAGGGGAAAAAGAAAGGTTAAAACATAAAAAAGTCACCAAAACAACACCAGAATCCAAATACACCAATCAAATAAAAACCGATTCCAAAAAAGTTGTGACACTGTACAAATTGTAAATAAAAAAAGAATGCAATAATTTACATACCTCATAAACTTATATTTTATTCACAATAGAATATAAATAACATATCAAATGTTGAATTTTGAAATGTCATGCCAAATTTTGGCTGATTTTGGATTTCATGAGAGCTACATATTACAAAAAAGTTGGGATAGGTAGCAATAAGAGGCCGGAAAAGTAAAATGTACATACAAGGAACAGCTGGAGGAAAAATTTGCAACTTATTAGGTCAATTGACAACATGATTGGGTATAAAAAGAGCCTCTCAGAGTAGCAGTGTCTCTCAGAAGTCAAGATGGGCAGAGGATCACCAATTCCCCAAATGCTGCTGTGAAAAATAGTGGAGCAATATCAGAAAGGAGTTTCTCAAAGAAAAAATGCAAAGAGTTTGAAGTTATCATCATCTAATGTGAATAATATCATCCAAAGATTTAGAGAATCTGGAACAATCTCTGTGTGTAAGGCTCAAGACCGGAAACCATACTGGATGCTTCAGGGAAGACCTTGTCTTGTCCAACATGACAATGCCAGACCACATACTGCATCAATTACAACATCACGGCTGCGTAGAAGAAAGATCCGGGTACTGAAATGAGCAGCCTGCAGTCCAGATCTCTCACCCATAGAAAACATTTGGCACATTATAAAGAGGAAGATGCGACAAAGAAGACCTAAAGACAGTTGAGCAACTAGAAGCCTGTATTAGACAAGAATGGGACAACATTCCTATTCCTAAACTTGAGCAACTTGTCTCCTCAGTCCCTATAGACATTTGCAGACTGTTATAAAAAGAAGAGGGGATGGCCTTGTCCCAACTTATTTGAGATGTGTTGATGCCATGAAATTTAAAATCAACTTATTTTTCCCTTATAATTATACATTTTCTCAGTTTTATATGTCCTCTATGTTGTATTCTGAATAAAATATTTCTGTAATCAGGATTGTAGAAATATTTGTGAGTTTACATTTTTAGCTTAGTGTGTACCCTTGTGTTTAAGTCTTTAGTTGTCAGTCCTTGTCTTCACTATGCACCTATGTAAAGCTGTTTGCCCTGTGGATTACTCATGTCTTACTTTTGGACTTAGATTAAAGCCTTTTGCTTTCCCTTTGGATTATCTTTTTTTGTTTTTTTTTTGTGTTTATTGAATAAAGACTGCTAGCACTTTCATACTGTAACAGTAAAACCATCTCAGGTATTTTTCTTTACCCCAAATGGAAGTATTTTTATGTAGCAAACCTGAAAAACTATTAACCCCCACAAACACTGTTGTGCCTTCACCTTAATTTACTCAGGTCTCTGGCCTTAAAGATGCATAAAGTCATGAGATACTCAATTAGAACCACGTTTAACACAGTAGTAACACTTTAAAGTCGCTAAATGTGTTTGCACACAGATCTGTTGGAATTAATTCATGAATCCATCCAAATTAGCCTTTTGACCAGCCTTTAACTGCTGTCTCCTTAATTACATGGCTGTTTACGCAGTATGTGTGGTCTATTTACACTGACGCTCGCACATGAGTGAAAAACCCAACGGTAATAATTGAGTTCTATTTGAAAGGAAAATAAGCAAATGCCTACACTGTAAAAAGGTTGCTGTAAATTTTACAGTAACTTACTGGCAGCTGGATGCCAGTAAGTTACTGTAAAAGTGTTTACAGTATCTTTACTGTAATTTAATTTACAGTAATATTAATGCATACTGTATTGATATTTACAGTATGAGTACTGTATTTTTATTTACAGTACAAGTACCGTATTTTCATTTACAGTAATAATACTGTATATTGTATTATTTACAGTACAAGTACCGTATTTTTATTTACAGTATTAGAATTGATTTCCTTTTACAGAATTATATTTTTTTTTACGATTTGAGTTTAGCTTAATTTACTTTAAACAAAATTCATTTAATTTTAATCTACATGTCATAGGTAAGGTTGCAATAAAGTTGATGAAACGGATCTAATCACAGCAGTCAGTTTTATTTAACACAAAACACTCAGAAAACAAAGGAACAAAACAACCAAACCAAACACAGAGTTTAAAAAGACAAACCAATTAATGAAATTAACAACAGGTGTAACTGATGATTAAATAATGAAAAACCACTACAGCACTGTAAACTTTATGTTTTTTACCCCCCAAAAAATTCATGAGTCCGCATGAACATTTGTCATTAAAATATGCTGTTTAATTGTTTAACTGTTTAACATTTACTTTAAAAAGTACATTTTTCAAATGTTTTTGAATTCATCCTGTGTATTTAACATGGCTAAAAATGTAAACATGCTGAAAAGCAGAACAAGCCTTCAATAATTTTGCCAATCGAAGTCAACAAGCTCTCTGATGAAAGATGCCACAAGGGGATTTATGCTGGTGATTTTTCTCTGGACCCTTTTTCCAGATGTCCGGCTGATCTGTGATTTTGATTGGCATTTGGTGCCATCAGGGTTTATTCTCAGAATGAACCTGCAAGCACAAGAAAAAACACATTTATCAAACCACTGCTTTCTCAACAGTCATAACATGGTGCTGTATGCACATTGATGTTAATAAAAGCAATATGTACTATATAAATAAATAATTAATTGTACAGTGTAGACAGATTATAATGGAACTTTGTGAGATTGCAATTAAAACGAGGGACACATTTTTAGTGATTATAAAGGGACAGCTCTTTGCATGCTTTCTGCCATGCCAACTCAAACATCCAGTAGCCTAAGCTTGATTTTCTGTTAAAATTAACAGTGGTTTGTGAATGAAGATAATTTATCGGGAAACATTTATGTGATTCAGTACGGTGACCGGGAGGGGACATGTTCTGTTCACTTAGTTTTGTCGTGGCCACAACATATATACTCGTGGGAACGTGATAATATGTTGTTGCCACGAGATATTAATTTGTGGGAATGTCATATTAAGCCGTGGGAACGTGATAATTAATCGTGGCCACGAGATCATTTTGTTGAGTTAACAACATCATGTCGTGGCCTCGACTTCATATTTTGAGAGAACGACATTTATTTCTCGTGGCCACGAGTTATGTTTAGGGAACCACACAGTATAGCCTACTGTAACCACAGCAGTCGGAGATGGAGATGACTGATGAAACATCATTTTACTTTAATTTAGGAATGGCATATACAGATATAGTGCAGTCTCTAGCATGAAGACATGGTTATTAGGGCTGGGATAAACGATTATTTTTTAAACGATTAATCTAGCGATTATTTTTTCGATGCATCGATTAATCTAACGATTAATTTTTCCTGTCCGATTCGGTTGCGATTCGATTCGATTACCGATTATCTCCCCATTAATTGCCTAATAGCAATTTATACATGTTGATTTAATTATCTGAATGAAAAAACAAATTCCTTAACATTGCAATATATGTTTATTGCTCTTAAAATTCCAAAGTAAGACTATACAATGCATTCAATAAAACCTTCAAAACATAAAGTAAACACACACACACACACACACACACACACACACACACACACACACACACACACACACACACACACACACACACACACACACACACACACAAATAAATAAGTATTAACCTACAACAAAGTAACATATTATACGATTTTTCTATGTATGCAACTCAGCCTACAGGCTATGCCCATCGATTAAATATCAACAAGTTGGTTAATCAAATCCAGGGACACACTGCAAGCGTGAGCGTCTCGGCTGCGTGGCGTGTCCGTTTTTGTTTCGGCTCCCATGTTAACAGGTTGGAGTTTGCACACTGACTGTGACGCGCGGAAAACGCGTGCATGCTGGAAATAGAAGAGCGCCTATTTTTCACGTGTGTTGGGAGCGTCTCCAGGCAAAATAGAATAGGAAAAGATGTTTATATATAATTTTGACACGAATACATATTATTAAATTACATTTTCATGTTTGAAAGTCTGTAGGTTTACATAAATGCAGATATAGGCCTAATTGTAATAATAAAAAACGTCAATTATCGATTTTGAAATATTGCAACTGTCAATACAGAACGAAATATTCTGTAGCCTAGTATTTGCCATCAATACCATAGATATGTGGCTACTCCCGACGTTTTCTTTGCTGTATCAGTAGGCTATTTATGTTTAACATTAGGAATAGGGCTTCCCTCCGCATCAATAGCAGCAGCGCCGCGTCAGACACGCTTCTAGTGTGCAAAGGCAGAGAAAACGCCACGCAGCCCCGTGGCTGACCCGCAACAGAAACGCCACGCGCATCCGCGGCATGACAGTGAAAACAGTTACATGTAGAGTGCATTATGGGCGCCAATATTCCGTTTAAAACCGGAATAGTCCTGGGATGAAACTGCTCACTTAGAGGATGGATACCCTCGGTCACATCAGCGCGATTAGACATTGAACATTTTAAATTTAAAACAGCTTATTATGTAGGTAACGTAGCCAATGTGTCCGATGCTTTCACTTGATGCAAACGTTTGTTTTTGTGATTAAAATACATCAAATATTACCAAAACATCTGTCTTCCTGTGTTCAGAAGTTTGTTTATGTAGCCGTGACAACAAAACGCGTGCGCGCCTGGAGCAGGCGCTCTTAACACAGACGCGCATGCCTGTGATGCTCCGTGCGCACCGCGCGCCAACCCGCATAGACTGTGGCCAACCCGCAAGCCTTGCACTTCTGAAAGTCTGAGGAGCCACTCGTGTTGCTACCATAGATATACATAATAAATAATATACTTAATTACATAATATACTTTATTATGTACATCTATGGTTGCTACTACTCTCCGGCGCCGCCATCTTTATTTTGAATCTGACGAATCGACGCGCATATTTTGCGTCGACGTATTTTTTGCGTCGACGTCATCGATGACGTCGACGCGTTGTCCCAGCCCTAATGGTTATGTTATTAAGTGAAAGACACTGAAGCGCATTCTTAAGTTGAATGGGCTTTTTCGTCGGAAATTTGCTGGCTTGAATGAACCAGAAGCCATCGCGCAGAAGGAGCGCCCGCAGCATGTTAAAGCTATCGCCCCCGTTTCTACACGTCTAGCTCCTTTTATCAGGAACAAATGGCCATAACCTGCAAATAGACATAACATTTTGTGCATGGTAAATGACGTTATTTCAATCATGGTTATTATATTTGACAGATTATATCTTATCCACTCATTTTACCTCTTGAAATGTCTTTAAATGGCAAGTTAGACCAGTAACATAGTTATACACTTGCCAAAAAGTGATTTAAAGCCTCCACTTATTGATTGAACTGTTCTTTCTGCCTAAATATTGCTTGATTTCATTCATGATGGTTATATTTAACAGCTCATTCAGTCCTTTTTACTTATGGAAATACCTTGTAAAGGGTCAATCAATACACTTTTTGGCAAGTGTATAACTATGTTACTGGTAATTTAGTAACGAAGCAAGTGGCTGTAATTATGAATGAATCATTGACTCTCATGCTTTATTCAAAGCCGCAGATTCGTTCACAAACACTGCTGTGTGCTGCAGTGGCTTTCGTTGGAGCTATTATTTGTAGCAAAGAATACTGACAATAACTGTGTTTAATATGAACATCACTTAATATTAATACCTTTCGTTTGTTGAACTGTTGTATAAAATCAATGTCACATTTGCAATTGAGTGAATATTCGTATGTGATCAACATTAAACACAGTAACTCACACAGGGTATGTTTTTGTTACGAAGAGTTTGAATCTTAAATCGATCTCTACTTCAAATTGTGCTATATATATTTATATACATTTTGTCCTGACTGACTTACTAGCATGAAAAACAGAAAATAATTTCACAGTTAATCTCCAAATTAATGTGGAAACAACATAAAGTTATTTTAAATTATTGTTTAATGGCATCTTTTTATGAATGAAGGCCAGTATCACTGATACCAATACTGCAACTGATGTCTTCAATTATTATTATTTTTCAATTTTAAACATTAAGTATTGCCATTCAACACTACATTATAATTGGAGTGCGTAACGAACCCACTGGCCTGTTTCCAGTGAAGCTGAAATTATAGAGTCTTTCTGTTTTTAATACGTCTAAAATATATGTCTTACAGGCCTATAGATAGTTATGATATTCGTGGCTACACCGGGGTCCGTCGAAATTACGAGTGGTCCATTTAGAAGATGGTGATCTGTTATGAACTGTAAGCTACATCAATTATCTACAACAATTTCGTCCTTTGGGCACTGCCACTAATACATGCAGCGGAAGATTACGCTGAGCTTGCGTCTGCTTTTCAAACATGGAAGTGTGACAAAGGCACATATGCTTTATAAATTCTCTAATGTGGATAAAGGCATATTTTGTACACATCATACAACACATGTCCTTATTAGGAGAAAATATATGTCGTTTTAACAAAAAAATTATGTCGTTTTTACGACATAAGATCTCGTTATTACGACATAATTGAGTGAAAAAAATATGTATCACCATGCGGTTCAGGGCTTCCGTAATTTTCTCTGTTACCTGTGTTCTTTGATTCTGCTGTCACTGCTGCACATGTGGAGCATGCATCCCATTTTCTCACAACTCTTTACGCTCATTTAAAACTGCTCTTTTGAGGATACTCAACAAACCGGACGTTTTGGCATAATTGTGTTATTATTCATTGAAGTGCGAAAGAGCACTTTTTTTTATTGTATTTGTATTGCACTTTTTTTATTGTATTTTTTTACATATTAAAAAAAGTTGTATGCCGTTTTTACACCCCAGATGCAGCGGCACACCGTTTGGGAAACACTGCTCTACATCATTGTTGGTCAATATCATAACGCTTTTGAATTAATTTATGATTACCTCTGAATGAACTCCAGCGTATTCATTGCCTCTTCCTGGTACTGCACATTGAACACATAGTAGCAGCCAAACAAGATAGCTAATGCAGATTGAAAATCTGTTAGCTCTTGTGGCTCAATGATGACTCTGCCCTCCATTGTCAGCATCCATTTTTTAGCAATGAAAACAGATTCTCCTGTAACAGACATCATCATAGCAGATTTTTTTTAGCAAGACAGATTTTTTTAAATACATACTGTTCTTTGGAATCTTAAAAAAACATCTATCACTTTCTCAACGCAAATAAAAAAGCAGCATGACTGTTTTCAACACTGATAATAATCAGAAATGTTTCTTGAGCAGCAAGTCATCTTATTACAAAGATTTCTGAAGGATCAAGTGACACTGAAGACTGGAGTAATGATAACAGGAATACATTACATTTTAAAATTTTTTTTTTTTTTTAAAGTTATTTTAAATTGCAATAATATTTAAAAATATTAAATATTACAAATATTATTTGATGTTTCTGATCAAATAAATGCAGCCTAAAAGCTTTAAGATAAGTGCTTGTGATGTACAGCCTGGTTGGATTGGCTGCTGCCTAAAATAATTAAACATAATTTACCATTTTATGTACAAATATTAATCTCCAGCATGCGTTCACAAGAGCACTGCGACGCATACATGCTGTGTTGACGCAAGAGCAGATGTTCAGCTCTTGTGTGTCGGTCTGCTGGTAGATGTTGGACTTGGCCAACTTTAATCTCAGCCTATCAATTAAAAAAAGCATTTTAATAGACTTACCAAGTGCAATCAGTCTTGGGGTACTGGGCAGAGAGAGACTTCCCTCTACATCTGCTGGAGTTGCAGTAACCTAAAAGTAGAGCAATTAACAAAAGGTTGGGAGAAATGAATTACATATATAAAGAACATACTTGCATATTGTTTTAAAATACTTCTCAATGTACTCTCCAATTAAGTTTATGCTTATATGTCACTTTGTGATATCTTGTGATACAACCCCTTGACCAGCCATGTATCTTGCAAAATAGAAGTTTGATGATAAATGATTATGAAAATGAAATTGAACTTCAAATGCATGACACATAAATACAAAAACAGTAATAGTCATTTAAACTATGACATTAATTACAATAAGTATTCAAATAGCATTAATACTTACATCAGCAAGAAGAAAGAAGGCATCTTCTTTCTCTTTGAAGTAAGCCATTGTGGTAATTATAGATGCAACACCATAGTCGACATCCTCTTTACCAGCTTGGTCGATGTCTTTCAGGACTGTCCTGACATCCTTTTTCCACCTTGAAAGTTGACTTTCAAAAAAATGAAGCACCTTTTTTCCTTTTAGGCTGAGAGATTCTGTGAGCCTAGTGTTAACATCAATCCCAGTGAGAGTGTTGAAATGGGCACACAAAAATCTCTTCATGAACAGGAATGGCCACTGGTCTTTGAGTTCATCAATGCTGGGTGGGGGGTTGTTATTGATGGCATATCGCTGAGAAGCATATGTTATCTTCATCCATTCTTCCACCTGGCCACGCTCTGCTGCTCGGGGTCCCTCTTGAGAAAATAACTTAACCATTTCCTTTCTTTTTTCCTCCACTGATTCTGGAGTCTCATCTTCAGGGAGGTCAACTGGGTGCCAATTGATGCAGCCATAGCTATCAGTTTTTGCACATTTGGATGCGGTGCTCTCAATGCTGGGTGTAGACTCCTTGTCGTTGAAACGTTTTGCTTTTCTAACTCTCACCAGTGTGTTGTCACGATTGACATGTTCAACCCTTGTTTTTATCTGATTTAGCAAGGATCCATAACCACAGCCAATCAGCTCTCCTTCCATTGTTACATCTGCAAAGCTTTTTGGATATTTTTCCACGATTCTTCATGCAATTTCTGAACACTGGCTTCTAGTAGGGTTCAAGCATACCTTTTGAATCGAGTCTACAATAGTTCTCACCATAACTAAAAGCTCCTGCTTCCTGGGTCGCTTGCCTTGTGCAACACATTGTCGCAAATTTGGTGGCATCTTCTCCCACGGTACTTCATATGATGAGACCCAGTCAGGGACTTGAACAGGGACATGGGTTGCTTGGCCTGAAGATGAAGAGCCTTCTGGACAGTTGGATAGCTGGCCAGATGTATGATCTTCATGGCCTGTGTGATGAATTAAAACATCTTTATTGTATTATTGGAGGTATTGTTTGAGCCAAGTCACAATATGTACCGTATTTTCCGGACTATAAGTCGCACTTTTTTTCATAGTTTGGCTGGTTCTGCGACTTATGGTCAGGTGCGACTTATATATCAAATTTAATTCATACTGACTGACTAGAATAAACATTTAGCTGCGTCAACAGCCGCGAGAGGACACTCTATGCTTCTCCTTTAGCCTACCCCTGAAGAAAACAACTGAAAAAAAAACTGTTAACTGAAATGTTAACTTTAAGACAACAACTGAGAACACAAACAAAATGCCCCTCCATAAAGAAAATCCTATTCAGCAAATTACAAACTGCAAGTAGTAAAATATGCAGCCGAAAACGGTAATTGAGTAGCAGAAAGAAAGTTTGGAGTGAGTGAGAAACTTGTGAGGGACTGGCGAAAAGCAGAGGTTACTTTAACTGTAATGAAGAAAACAAAAAAAGCTAATCGCGGACTGAAAGCAAGATGGCCAGAGCTGGAGGAACGAGTCCCCTGGCTCCCGCTCTCCGCACTGCTTCTGCCCTGCCGACACTTGCGCGTGCGGTTTGAAGCTGGCGTTATAGTCCAGTGTAATGCGACTTATAGTCCAGTGCGACTTTTTCCTCTTCATGACGCATTTTTTGACTGATGCGACTTATACTCCGGAGCAACGGTAATCTTTTGAAACCCAAAGCTGAAAAACTATTTAATATCCACTACATATATTTACAAAAAGTGTACACTATACTGTCCACAGGTTCATGTGAATACATTACAAAAAAATGTCATTATAAAATGTTTAAAGCTGGCTAGATTAATATATTTTTATATTAATAATGGATGATATAAATACTTATATCCTGCAGGACTGTGACGTGCTGGGCATGACGTCATCACGTTGGAAAGGTCACGGGTGACATAATTAAACATTCATAAAACATCCAGGATACGCACACGAAAGGACCATTTTAAATAATAAACTGACAAAAAGACATAAATATGTCATTCAACATACAATAAAATGTTAACGATCCTCCTTCTCCACGCTAGTAAACAATCGGGCGGTTCTTGCACGTGCGTCGCAGTCCTGCACTTTTTTTTTAGAAAATGACTGATCAATTTGCTATATAAGGCCCTATTCCTCAGCTGGGATAGAGGAGAGTCATTTGAAGCACTTTAAAGTACTTTGAAACTGCATTGATATGGACTCCAGCATATTGGTTGCAATTGATGTCCATTGTTGTGGAGAAAATGCTAAAACATTTTCCTCAAAAAACTAAAAAAAAAATTTCCACTGAGGAAAGAAAGTCATGAACATCTTGGATGGCATTGGGGTGAGCAAATTATCAGCTAATTTCCATTTAGGGGTGAACTAATCCTTTAATGAAAATGTTTCTTCAGGTGGCTCATAAGGAACTGACCACCACACAGAATATAAAAAAAATATGAAAAGCTTACAGAGTCAAGGTACTGGTACAAAAAGGAACTGAGCAAAATATTGTCTAATCACTGTTATCAACAAAATCCCCCAAAATATTGGGATACGATTTTGTGTCAACATCTAACACCGCTACTACTTTATCCAAACTCCTAAAATACCATAACTGAATATTAAAAGATTACAGGGATTTTTTCTACTTTTCTATGGTGGGGCCAGTGTTTAAAAATGCTACTTGCCCTGCCAAAATTTTCACTGGTCCCACCACAAAAAAAGTAATAAATAAATAAAATAGGCCTAGTTATTGTTTTAGTTGATTTTGATCCATGTAACCTTAATAAATAAGGTTGTGACACCAAAACCTACTAGTCTAACTCTACCGGTCTAAAATTTTAAATATGGTTAAGGACACTGACAGTCCGTAATAAAATAAAATAATCAAAAACAAATAATCAAATTATGAGCATTAGTACAAATACATACAAACAGAAAAAACAAACAGAAAAAAAAGAAGTTATTTTCAGATTAGGTCTAAACTAGATTCTCAGGTACAGAAATAGTAACGGGGCTGTTGAATCCTTGAATCTGATTGGTTGACGAACATTATAATCTAAGGGGTGGAATTATTTTCAGGGAAACGCACGGCTAAAGTACTTTCAGTAGATCTTGACCGCATTACCGTTCCATATCACTGCACGTATTTCACTGTAGTAAATAGGATACAATTCATAACAAGAAAAAAAAAATCAACTGAATGTCTTTTACGCTGGCCCTGGGACAGTGGGCAGTCCTTATTGTTGGGCATGTATGAATATTTCAGGATCCAACCTATTGCAAACAAACTATACACAAAATATACACTAATAGACACAACCAGAACCATCATGATTAATAGAACATCTATCAGCAAATCAACATAGCAAACATATGAAATTAGTATACAAAAGGGCCAACCCATTGCAAACAAACTATGTACAAATAAACACTAGATGCACAAACAGAACCACCAGGCGCGGACCTCTGTTTTTCATACTAAGGTATCAGATGCAATTCTTAAAACTTCTAAAAGAGAGATATCAGACACTGTAAAACTATCATTCAATATAGGAAACAAAATAAATTAAAATGTATGCAAAAAGGTAGGCATAGTGGACCTTGTAAAGTACATTGAGGAAATGGTATCAGCTTTTAAAATGTCATTTTTTAACTGAATATTGAAATATGTATATGCCAGGGTCCAACCCACTGCAAACAAACTTTGTACAAATATACCCTATTTAGGCACAAACAGAACCACCAGGCGTGGACTTCTGTTTTTCTAACACCAAGGTGTCAGATGCAAACCTTAAAACTTAAAAACAAATAACACACAGACTGAATGTGAGTAAATCTAAAGTTAACACGGCACTTTTAAATTGACTATAAAAGAGAAAAAATAACCTTACTGACAGATTTGACGTGTTGGTAACATTGATTATGAACTATTGGGAACATTTTCTATAGTTTCTAGTATTTAAATAGGACAACGCTATATTATTTATGTCCAATATTATAAATGCAGGAATTTTGCATTGTAAACAAGGGGCTCCACTAGTATTTCTTACCTCTGTTATTGATGTGGTGTATGAGTCTTCGGGCAGCAATGAGAGGAACAATATCTTTTATGTCTTCTAAGGTAACAAACTGGAGATCACAGCCCATCTGCACACCAATACCAGTCAAATGTGTCATGAGATTGTTAAAGTCATTCTCCTGAAGCATGGGTAGCACCTTCCTGATGACGTCCTCCACTGAGTCCATCTTTTTATTTACCTTAGACAGACAGAATGATGCAAAGGCACAAGATTAACATCAAATATTTTGTACAAAGACAGTGGGTAGTAATCAGCCAGGTCCTCCACACTGACACATACATAGGAAATACCTGAGTCAATGAGACAGTGCACACCTAGGTCAACTAAAGGCACAGATTGGTATTTTTCAATGACAAAATAAACATCTGATGAGTTGTTCAATATCAGTGCAATTTTTCCAAAGGTGTATCCCATGTCACTGTCCTCCATAAGTACAATCATAGATTTCTGGTATTTGGTGCCTTTGTAAGTAACAGCTGGTGTCACTAATGTGGCCTCATGAATACCTCTCAACCTAACAGCTTCCTGGATGCCAAGGTTATATAAGTGGCTATCAAATTCATTAGCTTGCTGCATTTGAAGTATTGGTGTGAAGAGACTGCCAGCCTGAAGATAGGCTTGCAGAAGCTGGTGTCTCTCTGCCAAAGTACTGTTCAGATTTTTGAAGTTATGCAGCTTTCTTGCACACTGCTTGAAAAATGTGTGCTTGCTTTCGAAACGCAAAGTCCATAACCGAATTAGTGGACCAAAATGAAGTATGAGTTCTGGATAGTGCAGTAAGAAATGGTGCTTTGGTTTCAGTGTTGTAGTTGGAAACAGTGAAAATCTAGAATCAATATACTGCTCAATGAGAGCTTTCAAATATGCTACCTGGTTAGCATGTATTTTGGGAGCTGTCACCATATTAACTATTTCTCGAAGCAGCAGGCACAACTGCCAAATCTCATCCTCCAGTGGATTTTTTATGCGATCACCTACTAGCAGTGGGAGTAACCGGAGCAAACACCAGTTTTGAGCTGCATTACCACCCAACTTTTGACTGTCTGCTCGAATTTCACATGGTTTATTGTTGCCATCGGCCTCAGCATACTTAAAAGTAGAAATGATCCTATTCAGCTGGTTGTAAGTAAAATGTTTTCCCACAGTGACAAGCTGCTTGATGTACAGAGACAGATCTGTTGAAACGACACCTTCAAAAAGGTCATGTCCCAAGCATGGTGGGAGTCCTGGGTCACATACATGGAAGTGTTTTAGGATATTAAACACAGAGTCAAATTTTATGCCATGAACATCAGATAACTGAGGATTCCTGTTAAGCTCAATAACAGAGTTCTTATAACTTTGCTTTGTGCGTGGAAGGCCTAATTCTGTTGGAGCATTTTGAAAAGTTTCTCTGTCAATAACACAGTAGCGACAGAAATGTTTACTTCTACTGAAGTTCTCTGTGAAGCCACCAATCATGTGTGACCCAAGATTATCTCCAGCTATTGCAAGCACTGCCCCTTGTATTATTTGACCACTTCCCAGCTCAACTCCTGCCTCTTCAAGATCCCTCAAATCTCTTACAAGTGGACTAAACACTTTCTCCTGCCCAAAAAAACGCAAATCGTCCTCCTTACAAAGCAAAACAAGCTGTATGGGGTCTATAGATGACCTATTATGAGGAGAGATTTCTGACAGCGACATGTAAACAGCGAGTTGCTTGTGTTTTTTCCTCCCTGATCCAAGGGGATTCACCACTTCAAATGAATCCTGGTACAGGATAATGGAGACTGAGGACATACACTGCTGAAAAATATCCTTTTCTTTAAAAATCCTGCCATCTCTTACATCCTCCAGTAAATGTGGGTCATCTGATCTGTGTGACTTTGCATCAATGTACTGTGCTTTGACTGACTCATGGCTCAAAAGTGCTTTGAGGGTCTCCTTTACTGGAACATACTGCAAAAAGCAGTCCTTTCCTTTGGAATTTTTACCTAGATACACCTTTTCAGGTGCCACATAATTAAAATTCCTCTTGAAATATGTCTTCCGAGTGTCATCAGACCTAAATACTCCCTCATTATACAACCTCAGAAGATTGCTCTTATTTAGACCAGCTATGATGTTATCAATATCCGGTGATGGTATATTTAGCTTTCTTAACTCATCTCTCAGTTTAGAAAAAATATGTTGCATGTTGCTGTCATGCATCACCTGAAATTCATCAATTAAAATTTGGATAGTGGTGGCTGGTAGCAGCATTTTAGCTTGCATCCTCAAATAGAAGAGTGCCAAATTTGTCAAAAATGTGTCTTTATCATTGCAATTATCATCAACCTCAAAATGCACAAGACTGTCATCATGAATGTCAGTGTCATCATGGATATCACTGTCATGTATACAGTTTGATGCTTCATTAGCTATAAAAGGGTTCTCCAAAGACGCTCTGTGTTTTCTGCTGATGTGAGCTGTGAAGGATGATTTCACATGAAAATGTTTTTCACAGTTGGGAAAGGGGCAGGTAACTTTTTTCCCATCTCGTATATGCCATTTTAAATGGTCGCACAAGCTATACAAATTGGGAGATGTATGCTCGCATCCCGCAAACTGACAAAGCACAGCATCCATTTGAGCAGGTCTGCAGTTAACCTTTTTTGTCTGTGTGTGCTTACGACGCATATGTGACTTTAGTGCAGACAGAGTCTGAAAACTACAAGGACAAGTCGGCAAACCACAGTTGAACCTAAAATTAGCCAGGTTCCTATGCATTATGATATGGTGGTAAAATCTGCAATGCGTTCGCACAGATAACTTGCAGTGTTTGCACACAAACTGCGCAACCATCTTGACTGTTGTTTTGTTAAACCGTCTGTTAACGATATAAGGTTAACGTTTTAATATAAGAGTCTTATAACGTCATATAATCACCAGCTTCTGCTTACCAGTTTCCTCAGATGACGGTAACTGCCAGAAAATAACTCCCAAGACACCTCCGACGTTCCAAATGGCGGCGAACTTTAAACAAAAACAAAAGATTCACTTCAAAATACTGTTATTACAACCGCCGTCTTTAGTAAAAAAAAAAAAAAAAAAAAAAAAACCGCCGTCTTTAGTGTTGCCTCACTTTTCTTTCGGTATTTTAAGATAGTTTGCTGTTAACGTAAAGTCCCCCTGCTTAGCTAATTTACATTAAATAGGTAGAGGAACAATAAAAGAGCTTCTTTTTTCTGTTTCACTAACTATTAGTCAATGTAAACTTTATTCACCCCGTTGAAGTAACGTTACGTTAAATCACAAGGATGACGGCAGTCACGTAAACACTCGCCTTGACAAACAGGCAGAAAAAAAGGCTCCTGACAAGAAATTTGCTTAACTCACTCAATTTGTAGCACTGGTTCATGTTATGTTGTTGTTAAGTGAATGCATTTGAAAATATCTCAGTTTTACATAAAATAATGACAGAAATAATACTAACCTTTTTGTTGAGTCTTTCCTCAGTTGCCCCCACCAACCGAAAAAAAAAAACTTGAAAAGAAGTCTCCATTGTCATTGGTCAGTTTTTCGCGGGCATTGTCGCTACTGTAAATCGATTTACAGTAGAGAATAATTACAGTAGTAAACATATATTTTCCCATAATCCTTTGCTATTAACAGTATTATACTGTAGGTACATTTAACAGTATTATACTGTACATATTACAGTAAAATACTGTTCAAATTACAAAAATCCATTACAGTGTAGTAAATTTCAAAGAGTAATATTTGCTTTGGAATCTATGTGCGCAGGGTGTACGACCAGGGAAAGACCGTCTATGTGCTGCAAAGAGATTTTTTATTTTATTTTTGGTAAATAACCCTAACCTTAACCCCAATGATGGTTATTCCAGTGAAGATAATGATCATTTGAAGTCATTTTAAAATGTAGGGTATTTATTGCATGACATGGCTAGTTGATATGAGAACAAAACTCCTAATGTAACTGTATATTCATGTATATTCATGTGTGTATATGCTAAAGGGTACATTACACAATGTTTCTGCCAATCGCATGTTAATCTTGAGCATCTATAGAGTAGTATTACATCCTTCATATGTCAGAAGAGTCTTTAGTTTTATCATATTTATAAAAGACAGATTCACTGCACCGATTCTTTTCGTTGATGCTCACACACGCACGCAAGCACACACACACACACACACACACACACACACACACACACACACACACACACACACACACACACACACACACACACACACACACACACACACACATACACACACACACATACACACACACACACACACACACACATACACACACAGCATGGCATTATCCCTGGAATAACTTTTGATTCACTGTACGTTTGTGTTGTTTGCATTATATGCACTTACAAGGCAATTGCCAACAAAAAACAGACATTTGATGCAGTTTCAGTTATGGCCTGTGGTTTCCACTCATGACCGGGAACAAACAAACACACTTGCAGAACTCCATTGCTGCTTTGGCAAGACAAACTGCATCCACTGTTTCCTTAACACTGAATTATTTGTAAAGCTGGACAAGATTATCTTGCCCTCACAACCAGAAACAGTGTGGTTTAGCATTGATTTTGTGGTCTAAAAACAAAAAGATAACCCGAATGAAGCTGGCACAGTTATATTTGGGCATACGTCCCCCCAAGTTTTTTTTTTTTTTTTTTACTTTTTAGAGTGATACAAAAGCAATATGGCCATAATCACCATTTCCGGGTGACTGTACATTATTCAATGGTATTAAAACAGATGTATAGCACAGAGGTCTTTTTTTTTCATTTGCCAGAAAATTCACAAGTGGACAATTATAGAGCCTCCAGATGGAGATAAGTCTGACAGATATGGTACGACTGGGACAACCTTTAGCATCCCTTGCAATAAAGCTGAGGCTTCGCTCTGGTGACCTTCAATCAGGTCCAGGCCTAAGCAGATAGTCAACAAGTGCCCTGTAAATGCTTTACGAGAGCAGGCATACTTTCCAACGCTCTCCCCTCATCAGATAACCGGCTCACGCTGCAAATTCCCCCGATGACATGGGCCATGAGAAGTTGATGGCTGCAATGATATCTGGAACAAGGTGTTGCAACCAAAGAATGCCTGACTGTGGTTAAAGATTTCTCATGCTCGCCAGATAAGGGGCAATTCTGTTTCATTGCTGTCTCAGCCTTATCTAGGAGTCTGACAAGTCAACCCAGATGCCATTGACCATCCATCTCGCTCACGATTCTCTTTTCATTGGTTGCTCGTCGTGTCTAGTGTGAATCCCCTTTTCTGACCGAGAGTCCCTTTCATTTTTATGGATCTTGCACTTGATTTACTCAATGCTACAAGAAAGAAAATCCATAGAAAAACAGAAAAGGTACTGGTAATTTTCTGCCATTTTACAGACATTTTCTTAAACCCTAAAACAATGCAGAAATTCAAAATACGGATAAAACCCCTGCGGAAATCAAAATTCCTTCATATTAGCACAGACAGTACATTGGGCTTTTCTTAGTGTAGGCTAGTGTTAATTAATTCAGCACTTCATTGGATTATCTGAGAGTCGCTGGCCTTTTACAGTGACAGTATATAATTTTCACACTGTCTTATTGATAAAACTTGATAGTACACTGTACGTATAGCACATGATTTCTGTATAGGTCTCATAGTGCCAGACATGCTTTCATCAACAGCCCACCCCTGCACTTCCAGGGAGAGAAATTAATGCATTTAAATGAAGTCACACTCAGCTGAAGTCACCCCTAATAGCGGTCCTGTGGGAGAACCAAGAGGGAGTTGAGAATACAACATCTCAATCTGTATTAGTAAGTAAAGGTGTAAAAAAACGATTATAAACCATTGACATTGATATTGACATTGTCAAATAAAAAAAGTGCTATTTAAATATTCTGATAACTTTTCTAAAAACTTAGTAGTCAAGTAAGTCAAATGATTTTACAGGACAGTGAGTAGGGTTGGGAATCAACAATTCTGGGTTCGACTGTTTGACTTAACATAATCACAATACATTATTGACCAGGCTATATGTTTCTCGTTCTTTGCAACCAATGAGGACAACAAAATAGAAAGAGGATTGTCTAATTAGGTGTGGGCGATATATTGATAGACAGGTAGAACAGGTAGACATTTTTTCTACACCCCGTGCTGCAATTGCAGTTTAAAAACAAGTCATTTTAAATTGTTCAAGTGCAATAAGCAGCAAAAAATAACTAATTTCCATATATATACAGGCTGTCTAAAGCCTCATTTACTCTGCATGGTTCAAGTGACCCAATTCCGATATTCCGCTCTCATGTGGCACAGATCGGATATAACGTGAACGTGGAAGCAGGGAAAAAAACGCATGATTTCCGATATCCTCCGATCGGATTCAGGCCTCACTCATATATGGTAATAAAATCCAATTTGATTCGGATTTGTGCATTTGCGCCTGCCTTACCCTGTAAGCGATCGGATCGGACATTCCACAATAAATGCAAGTCGTACGTCATTGAAAATGGGAACAAGTGCTCTCCTCTTTTTTCTCCGCCTTACGAGAGCAATGTTTTGCTGACCTTTAAAGATTTGTGGAAAACATAACATTCAATAATAATTTTGTCTGCATACATTGTGTCCATTGCATATCACAGCATTTTACTTCCTTTTCTGGGTCAGAACGTCTTGGGCTGTTTCACCAGTATATAGTGTAAATGCAAATATCGTAAACAGTTTTGCTTTTAAAAGATGATGTAAGCGGGTCGTCAAAAAAAAAAATAGTTTTATATTGTCCAAATCGGAATTGCGCATCACCTGCAGTGTAAATGCGGCCTATGAGACAGCAAAAACATAAAGCCGCTGCTCATACAACGTGCGTGTCTTCAATTGAAGAGTTTTTTGGCGCCTTATTGGGTTTCAACAGTCAAATACTCACTTGTATGTGTCAAAAGTCTGCCTTTGCAAGTATTCTTGTAAGATTATCATTTTATTAGATTAGTGCATTCAGTCTTAAAGTGACAGCAGCCTAATAAACTTGCTACTGTGTCATTTAATTTTACAGTTTTTCTCAGTCGCTTTGGTACATTTCTTGAATGAAACTCACACTTTGCAAAACAGTAAGTGCATTTCTCAAAAGAATTTGTACAAATAGCAAAACACCACGTATAACCTACGAAATCCACTTTCTTACTCAAAATCCTTAGTTCATCTCTCAAAAGTAAATATCTGTGTCAGTGAACATGTCAGTGCCATCAAAATGACAAGTCCTTGTGTCATTGTGTACGGATAAGACAGTCAAATTGTTTATTCATGTTGTCAATATAACAGTTTACTCTGGAGGAATGTTCTGATGGAAACTATGGCTAAAGTTTTGATGACAATTATTGTCAATTGTAAGTTACATTAGTTAGTGTTAGTTTGTGTATGTGTGAGTGTAATTGCAAGAGAATGGAAAAGATTCAAATTTACACTCTTACTGTATGTACTGTATTTTATTGACAAAACATGTCATTGAGATACAGAAATGAAAAGACAGTACTGAATAACAGATTTAGGGAAAAGTCTAATGGAAATATAGAAAGTATAGAAGTATGCTTGACATATTATGATAACTTGTTCAACCATTTTGCATGTAAAGACTATGATATGCTATGAGCTTGTGCCTAAATGTTGTGGGGGGTGATAATATTCAATAGAGACCCAATATAATAAATTTTGATCAACATGACATAAGCAACTGATAATGTAGGAAACAACAGAGAATTGTACATAATCACTGGCATGGATGTACCAAAGCATTTGCAACCTGTTCAAAGAAATGAGAAACTGTTTTTTTGATGTGCACAAGCGACAATGTTTTTTTGTATGTGTGTTCACATAGTCACAAAGTGTCATCCCATTCCAATGAAGCAAAAAAAAAAATATCATTTCAAAACAAGAAGCCCATAGGGTTAAACATTTTTACAGAAACGACATATTCACAACATGGCTTGCACATTCTGAATAGTAAGTAACGTATATAAGTAACGTGCACAAAAAGTTCATTTTGTCCTGATGCAGAAAACTATTCAAAAATATTGTTAGTGCACTAAGTTCACTGTCAATTCCTGTTATTGCTTCATCTGTTCTATTAATAATAAGTGCAAAAAGCCTAGAAAAAGCCTTTGTCAACAAATATTTTCATCTGTATTTTTTTTGACAATGAATAAATGCAGGGCAACTCTCCATAGTTCTATTGAAAACGAGAGAACACAGTAGTGTCCTGTTGAAAGACATGTGATGAATACTATCATGAACTGGCTGGCCCCAGCACTGTAACTGTACCTTGAACACATGTTTTTGCTGAGGCGCTGAAAGATGGCACTCCCAGGGCCAGAGTTGACTGCTTCTAATCTCGAACAAATATAAAACTGATTTACCTCCACTACTCCTGTTTTCCGCATGTGAAAAGGACACAAAAGAGATGTTGAGGCAGCGGCAAATTGTTTATTTTCTTTGGAACATTCCAGCCGTCGACAGATATTCCCCTTGCCCAAAACGCCAGTAATATTTCTCCAAACGTAGACTGTGACACACTCTACCTTTGTCTCCTGAGGCTTTGCTCTTAAAACGTCCAATTCATTGGGCGTCACTGGGTGGTAAAAATCCAAAAATCAGTCATTTCACCCATCATATTTATAAAAGTTTCAGAGAGGTTTGCACATCTATTTTTAAAAATGGCTGAGATTTTCACTTTCACTCACTCAGGCTTTCAATCTCTCTGCTGGCACAGAGCTCTTCTCAACAAAATGCCACAGTAACCAGATCGTGCACACGCGAGTCCTGTTACAACTCCATTAATGACACCAGATGACCCACGTGCTGCTCTCAAGAGAAGATTCCAACAAAACTTATCTGCTTGCATGATGTCATTTTGACTTTAGACTAAACTAAACTGTCTAAGATGGCTCCAGTTCTGCAACATGAGCTGTATTCTTACAGTTATATTTGTTTTGCATTGTAATTCTTCTAGTCTAAGACACTCAGTTGAGTTCTGAGAATTCAGACTATTTTGGCACTGAACATGGCGCCATAAAACTGATCCATATTGGAATGGACTTGTCACTCAGCAATTCCAGGAGGCAATAAAGAACTGTGCAGGTCCCAGAAGGCAATATTTCAGTCATCAGCCCTCTCTGGAAGGAGGACAGGGATTTATCCAGTGGGGGCAGAGGTCAGAATTAATCTCTGCCTCTCTTGAGTCCTTGCATTCGATAGATAGATAGATAGATAGATAGATAGATAGATAGATAGATAGATAGATAGATAGATAGATAGATAGATAGATAGATAGATAGATAGATAGATAGATAGATAGATAGATAGATAGATAGATAGATAGATAGATAGATAGATATAGTGTCACAGCAGCCGCTGAGCGAACACACAGAATAATGTCATAACATCGTTTTAAACACACTTAGATGTATCTAATATGATAAAAAGAGCTGCGTTACCTCATGACCAGAAAAGTGTAAATGGTGCCGGTGACTGTATCCCATCATAATAAAAGTCCCGCCGCTTGCGAGCTTTGTGTTTGTGTAACAATCGCTCTAGCGGCCTTTCTCAGCTCCACAACACTCGGTCAAGCTCTGCTTCATACTACAGTAACGTTAATAATCACATCCATGAACATGATTTCTGCCCGAGTCCTATCCCGATTCTTTTCCACCGGCTGTGAGGTAAAGACCACATGTTGTTTTGAATAGGTGACCTCGGATAGCGGACGGAAAAGTTACATAGTGTAGCTTTAAAACAAATTAAATATCAAATTGGATTTTCCTTTGACATGTAGTAATGCATGAGAGAAACTGTCTCTAATGTTTTACATAATTTACTGGCTCGTGTCCAAAATATTTTTTTTCCTGCTGAACTCTGCCCCCCACCATGTACATTTTTTTTTTTTTTAATGAACATACATTGGAACACAAACGTGTCAATCATATATCTGCACAACTAAATGAGTGATAAACATACATATTCTGTACACCAGGCCCTATTCATTGAAATGGGGGAGAAAAAAAATCTTCTGTTAGGAACACATTGGTCTTGTTGATACAGGAAAGGAAAGCAAATACATCAAATGACAAGCAAATAACACATTGCTGAAATAAAGTGAGAAGGAAAGAGGTGGGAGAAGGCAAGAAATAAAAGCCCTGGGCCAAACATGGAAAAACATGAAGAAACAGTTCACAAGGCCAGCTGGAGGTGGCGGGCTGGCCCCTACCCGGGCCTGTTCCCATACACTGTGTTAATTTGTCTGTTTGACAGACTCAGTGGACAGCCTGCTGGAAGTCTGCCCAAACTGCTCAACTATTTCCTGAATGGGACTCCCTCCTGGCCCCTTTGCCTCCTCTTCTCACTCTCTCTATCTCAAGATCTCTCTCTGTCCTCCCCTCTGCTCTATCTAACCTGCCTCTTTGACCAAGCTAAAAACGTTTTATCATGTCTTTCTTTGACAGCATGATTGAAATGTAGAGATTTAGGAACCAGTTGAGAATCTTTTTTTATGTTTGTTTGTTTTCATTTTCAAGCTTATACTATTTAATCTCCAAAACCACACATCTGTATTATTAATTTCATGTAGTATGGCTGGTTTCTCTGCACAGAATTATAGTATATATATATATATATATATATATATATATATATATATATATATATATATATATATATATATATATATATATATATATATATATATATATATATATATATATATATATATATATATATATATAAAAAATAATAATAATAATAATAATAATTAAAAAAAAAAAAAATATATATATATATATATATATATATATATATATATATTTTTTTTTTTTTTTTTTTAATTATTGAAATGCATTTGCTAGACCTTATGTAGCCCCATTACTCTCTTCCAGATTTTTGAATGAACACCATCGTTTTGATTTGTCATAGTAATAAAAATGATTGCGTTCAGAGTTAAGCTTTTCTCTGAGAAAAGAACAAGAACGGTACTGAAGTCGTTCATAAAAAGGGAAGATGTGTTCGGAGTTTTGCCGACTGGATACGCAAATGTTTAATCTGTGAACGAGCTCTGCTTCACCTTCGTTGCTCTGGTTGGTTGTAGCGCAATCCTATTGCGTGCAGAGGGAGTTTGAAAGACAACCGTTTATCCGCCCCTCGGATTCAGCCCTGTCTATGGTGAGTTTCCAGACCAATCATCTTGATGTGGTTCTGGCTTTTCAGGCTAGAGAACAGTAACTACAACTAAAAACTGAACATGTCTGCATAACAGCGTGAGCCGAACGAGAGTCGCTGCACAGATCAGCAGCAGGGGTCATATTTCACAATGAGAGTGAGGAACTGACTGACAAGACAACGGCGGAAGATTTGAACTCAAAGCGAAATGTAAAAGCGCCGATTTAAGCCTGCTTGTCATTATATTTTTTGTTTGGTTTTCATTAATAATAATATTAAACACACCATTCAAGCAATTCGCCCCTGAATTGGAGCTAGTTTTTAATTTAAGAACTCTAGGAATTGAATTAGCGATTTAAAAGCCACTGCCAGTGGTACTGGTATTACCAGTCACATTAACCGTTGGGAAAATTTCCTCACATCACATCCCTAATCTAGATATTGTCCAGTCGTCAATGAGGATTGAAGAGATACCAAAATTTCCAAGTTGCAGTTTCCCTCTCTAAGCCACACGACTGTAGGTTAATTAATGTGTGTGGCACACAAATGGTGTTTAAATTCATAACCATAAAGGAGCAGTCACATTATTGGAATTTCTGAGGCAAAAAAACAAAAACAAAAACAAAAAAACAAACAGATTATTTATTGTGAAAGTCTCAGCAAAGCATTATGTGTTTGTTCGGTACATTTCACTGTGGATTCTTTGATAAATCGGTCGCAATTTAAGCACAGACAGTTTGCAAAGTCTTTTATTTTAAGATATGGGCCCGGCTGTCATGGTTGGATGTTGTTTGGGCTTTGTTTACCCATTTCCCGCCATTAGTTTGTCTCCTTGGTCACTCATTAGATTTGTCCTCACGTTCAGCTGTGTCATCATTGAATACCTTGTTTGTCTGTATATTTAAAGGTCCCATTCTTCGTGTGTTTTCAAAGCTTTGATTATGTTTACAGTGTGCAATATAACATGAGTTCATGTTTCGCGTGTAAAAAAACAGTATTTTTCACACAATTTACTTATCTCTACACCGCTGTTTTCTCTGTCCTAAAAACGGCCTGATGATTTCCTTGTTCTATGAAGTCCCTCCTTCAGAAATACGTAATGAGTTCTGATTGGGCCAGCGCTTCCCATGTTGTGATTGGACAGCAGCTTAGCGCACTTTGCCCGGAAAGGTCCCGCCTCTTACCATAAGGGGGAGATGCACTGAATACGCGCTCTTCTCCACGTGGGAGAGCAACAAGACCACGGCCCCTATTTTGCGTATTCTTGTGGGCGGAGGGTTAGTCAACAAACGGTTCTAGTGACGTCATTAAAGCAGGCTTTGAGCTTTATAATTTTACAGGTATTATTTATGCTCTAACAGCAACATTTCGCACTAACTAAAGTTTGAAAGATGGAATTGCGAAGAACGGGACCTTTAAGTCCCTGTGTTGACAGTTCAGATGATTCTGGTCTCATCGATATATGGTTTGCATTTGCAGCATCTGTTTGAACCTGATTTTGTCATCTTTGTGCATTTGTATAGAGGCAAGTGTGACAGAAGACTGCCAGCGTTCATACGTGGAGTGGGTGCTGATGAATGGACTAGTTTTCACCGTTGGCTCCAAAGAGGACACCAGCCTCACTCCCGGCTCAGTTCAGCCAGATTACATCACGTTAGATGGACATGATGCCTGAGCCCATCGCAGACAGAGAGTCAGTGCCAGAAGGAGCGTGACTGAGCCCGAGTAAACATCTGACCAGGTGTGTGAGTTGGCCACATCATCCATCGCCGTGGGAGTTTTAGTAGAGATTGAGGGAATGGAGTTGAGCCCTGCACACACTTCCATCACTGTGAGTTGTTGTTGGACTCTATGCACTGTTGTTTAAAATTTGGTAGCCAATCATGGTTGGCAAATGGTTAGAGAGTCAGACACGTGATTTTTTTTTTTTTTTTTTTTTTCCCAAACCAGTTCAGCGGAAATCCATCAAAGAAAAAGTCTCAAACCAGGGACAGTTGATTCAATATTATTTATACACAGCATGAGGAAAGCTGAAAATAAGTTGGCTACTTTTCTGTTTTAGGCCACCAACAGCACCTTATAGCCCTTTCCTGACACGGACAAAATGCCCGATTGTCGATTTCCCAACACGCTAAACTGAGTATTGCCATTGTACCATTTTAATAGGCTACTTTTAAACACATATAGCTCAGTATGTTAATGTCAGTTTTATATATTTTCTGAGAGGGGCGGGATTTTTTTTTGTTGGTAAAGTCGGGGGAGAGACGCACACTTTGATTAAACTGGATAAACACATGCAGCATCTTAATTGTTAAGAAAATGAAACTAAATAAGTGAAAGGTTGCAGGTTCGATTCACATTACTGGACGGAAATGACTGAAGTGTCCTCAAGCAGCCGTGATGCAGTGTAAATATATGTGGTAAGCATCTCAACCCACATAAGCCGCATTTCCACCGCAGGAACTTTACCTAGGAACTAGGAACTTTGGGGTGGTACTCGGTGTGTTTAGACCGCAGGAACCAGGGTCTAAATGAATTTCCGGCTAAATATTTCCCCCTCCAAACGGCCCTGCTCGCGAGGTAGTACTTTTTCAAAGTTCAGGAACTTTCGAGGGCCAGACTTGGGCGCTGAACATGCTGATTGGTTTAGCATTTTATCTCAAACTGCATTTTTGAGAGTCTTTTGCGAGGTTCGGTCTACGTTCAGTAAATAATCAGTCTTGCTCTCTGTCTGATGGCGCGCGTTCGTCTCAGCCATCTCATGTTCAATGTCCGTAATAGCTGATAATAATACACATTGTCATTTTAAATCTAGCTTTACAAGCTTTCTGAATAGGCTAGTGCTCTTTTCTGTCGTTGTTAATTACCTCTTTAGTAAACCTATACATAACCAAAAAAGTCAGCATTGTCAACTGAAACTTTGCATCCGAACATGGACTCAGAAAATAATCAAAGTTTTTTTTATTTTTTTATTTTGTAATCTTGTTAAAACAGAAAATAAATCTAAAAATCTAAAAATTATCGTTCAGGAATCGGTATCAAAGTCAAGGTATTGGTATTGATATTGAACCATTTTTTAATAATACCCAGCCCTATTGATGACAATGTACAAAATATCATACTAACATAAGTGTACCTCAGCAATCATAAAAATGGAAATGGAAAATGCAGGGTACTCCATTGCTATCAAAGAGAAACCTTTTCCGTCCTTCACAGAAGATGTGTCCATGGGAATGTTATCGTGATAAAAATGATATATCGGGTTATAATGTTGCCATTATGACATGTTGGAGTGTGACTTCTCAATTTAATCAGCCAGCATAATATGTAAAAAAAAAAAAAAAAAAAATACACTTGAACATGTAACCCAATCACACCTCTAAACCTATCCATTTGCATATTATATGATATAAAACAAGTAGATCTGAATAAATGCACCATTTGTTTAAAAAGCACACATCCCAAGTTGTCCAAGACCCAAAAGCAATCACCGTATCCATCCACAGTACATCATATCAATACATTCAAAATTTGTGTAAAAATTCATGCAGAGGGGTCTTCTTGACCAAGCATCAATATGTGAGAATGTGTTGTTTCAGCAGGCCTAGCAAGAGCCCAAATATGCAATTTACTGTTCCGTAACAACATTTCAGACATGTCACACAGGTCAAACTTGGCAGTTTGGTCATTTGGAAGAGCACTGTGTTTGTTTCGGTAATTCGTCACCCTGTGAGTGAGAATGTTTGGGTAACTCAATGAACACTTGTGGCAGTGGGGAAATGAGACTGAGGTAATACAGGGTCAAAGGGAGTATTTCAGGGTCTCAACATCTGCCATCTCTTAGCGTTTATGAAATTAGAAATATTACATGCAACTTTATAGAGCAGAAGGAAATGAATTGGCGACACAGATACTGCCATTGCAGTCCCTAATGTCTGCTGTAATGCCTTTGGAACGCCCTACTGCACGTATTCATACTCACTTCCTTATATAAAGCTGTCTCAAACCCAATGGACTCTATGAAGTATCTTTTCCCCTCACAGGAGTGACTGCTGCTCATTGTTTAATGACTACAGGATTGACGACGTGTCTAGTTGCAGCCACAGGGGTCATCTAATGAAGCCTAGCTGACCACCAGACGCCAATTAAAACTTCTTAAAATTATACTCCAACTGACACAGCTCTACAAATACCCAGACTGCACTGCATGGTAACAGTTTTTGATTAGTGCTCAGTTAATAATTTTAGCACTTGTGTATTATGGTTCTCTGCGACTAATACAGGATTACAGAGGTTAAATAAAGGTGAATATGTTTGGGAATGGTGCCCAGTGCAGTTTTCCAAGACGGGATGTGACTTAATGAGTGAAATTTGACCCAACGCTTAGTTCTGGTGATGCTTCATTTGATGTTTGCTAGTATCTGACTTTCTTCATAACACATCACTGTTGAGTGTTCTGAAGTCAGCAACTCAAGCTTAGAGCTGAGAGGAAAGCAGCATGCCTACTATTAAGTCATGAGATAAATCTAATGTTGATTTCATGTTGTCTAAAATCACTCTTTTTTTCTGTCAACTTCCCCTGCTAGTTTTCAATCTTCCCACCTTTCAGCCATCTGGCTCCATTCTGTTATTTAATGCTCACTTATCGTGATCAAATTATTTCCACGTTTTATACGATAAAATCATGTCTCATCCTACATTTATCTTTTTGAATATCCTGTTTCAATCATAAGCTCATCGTGCAGTATTACATCAGTCAAATGAAGTGAAAACACAGGATTGTTTCCAGCTGATTTTCAGCCCTCATTATCATATCACACATAAAATCGGACAGGTTATTCTTGTTGACTGAAAACTCATATTTCATCATGTTTTTTTATTTGAATCTTTTAAATCGCAAACATCTAACCTTTCATTGAAGTAAAAGCATTAAAAGTGGGGAGTAAATCACATTTTGAAAGAAATGCTTTTCTCCAAAACAATTTGTTTATGATTAAAATATCTCTGAAGTATATTACCATTAATGTTTTTTTAGCACACCAGGGTGATTAGGAACATGAAATTGTCTAGCTATGACTTGTTTTTACAGGAGTATAAATATGAGGAAACACATAGGCCAGATTCCCTTAATCATTCATCACAATGAGTAAAACTAAAAAAATATATTTCAGATGTGCAGTTTAAGATTGTTAAGCTTGAAAAAAACAGAAATTGGCTGTAAGAAAATAGCAGAAGCATTGGAAATCCCATTTCCACCATCAGGGCAACAATTAAGAAGCTCCAATCAACTAAAGATGTTACGAGTTTGAGTAAAGAAGTAAAGTTGCAAGTCGCATTTGTCCAGTTTCTCAAGACTCAGTTTGCTTTTTCTGTTTTCTAGGCCTTTCACGTGTGTAGTATTCTCTATTTCACACAGCCATCTCTGTTTATGACCCCCTGTCAACACAAGCAACTGTCTGCTTTCAAGCATTCACAGACTGAAATAATTCCACCCCCACCCCCCACACAAAGATCAGCACTGTCAAACACACACACACACACACACTGACACACAAACACTCCTGAACGGTGAGCAGTTGGACGTCGGTGTCAGCTAAGGTTAGCAGAGAGCCTGAGGCAAGATGGCATAGTGAAACACAGACGCTCGGTGAGCTGTGGACATACAAACACAAACACACACCAGTTGAACGCTAGTTGGATATACCCATGGTGAAGGACACAGTAGAAAACAAATTAATAAATGATTAGCGGTGAACACACACTTGCGCCTTCTGGTTTTTAAAATGCACTTTATGGTGGAATCGCTCAATAAAGTGTACCTGAACTGTTATCACAGCCGCTGATAGACCCTGTTTAGAGGGACTTTTCTCTCTGTAATATCTGTCAATAGTAATGTCACTGAAGCAAGTTATATTGTTATGAGCAATAACTGCTCATATTTAGGTCTATGGTCAGGGTGATTCTAGGATTTAAACAACAGGAGCCTGAGATTGAATTTGGATGTGATTATTTTGCTTTATAATAATTTTGCTTTATTATGCATTATAAAGCCTTGTTTATACTTGACACATGAGCGCGTGCACAAAAAGTGATGTCAATGCCGAGTGGGCGGTCATGCGCGTTTGGTGCGCAAGACCCCATTTTGCCTGGCTGTGTGCAGCGCATTTTTTGTAACAGCGCGTGGCTCCGCATCCGAAGATGAACGAGTTCTCGGTTCTTCGCGATTCCATCTTTCAAACTTTAGTTAGTGTGAAATGTTGCTGTTGGAGCATAAATAATACCTGTAAAATTATAAAGCTCAAAGTTCAATGCCAAGCGAGATATTTTATTTAACAGAAGTTCCCTTTCAAAGCCTACAGAGAACGGCCGGTTTCGACTACACCCCTGCACTTCCTTCAGAAATGACGTCACTAGAACCGTTTGTTGACTAACCCTCCGCCCATAAGAACATGCAAAATAGGGGGAGTGGTCTTGTTGCTCTCCCATGTGGAGAAGAGCCTGCATTCAGTGCTTGCATCTCCCCATTATTGTAAGAGGCGGGACTTTTCTGGGCAAAGTGCGCTAAGCTGCTGTCCAATCACAACACGGGAAGCGCTGGCCCAATCAGAACTCGTTACGCGTTTCTGAAGGAAGGACTTCATAGAACAAGGAAATCATCAGGCCATTTTTAGGACAGAGAAAATAGCGGTGGTACAGATAAGTCAATTGTGTGAAAAATGCTGTTTTTTTACACGTGAAACATGAACTCATGTTATATTGCACACTGTAAACATAATCAAAGCTTCGAAAGCACGCGAAGAACGGGACCTTTAAGTAATGGTACCTTATGTTTTTAGGTTACTTTAACTCATCATCATAATTCCATCAGTGGTTTGCATATGTTTCGTTGACCTTTTTGGAGCCCATTTAGGAGTAATTTAGATTGACATTTACATTGTCTTTCATACTGGGCACTTCCTAAACTGACCTAGCAGAAACAACCGTCACAGAAAGATATTTTGATATGTCTGTTTGTGTGTGTGATCATACATTACATTAACTAAATGTCAGTCTGAACTCGTGTTCAGCAGTATGTTAACTTACCTGAACACATTTGAAAAGGCCTAAGGCTACTTTAAACTAAACACTTCCTCTTCACACAATGTAGCATTCACATGGAGCACATCCACTCAGTGTACTACCCCACCTCCACCCATACAAACACTGACCTCATATCCAGGTCAGCCTGATACCTAACTCCAGTTTCATTCTAGCGCTTGTCACATCAAAAAGGCAATGAGTGAAAAGAGGGAATATCCACCCTTTTGAGATGTCAGCATCATTATACAGGGAACAGACATGACAATCCATCAAGAGAGATGGCCATTCCGTTCCGAGGAAGGTTTTTATGGTTTAACCATGATTCATTTGCTTGGCTGATTATATATAAAGACGTAGATGAAAATGAAGTATTGACTTAAACTTATTTGATGACAGACTTTTTGGAATAACAGCAAGGCACTGTACAATATATTCCCTCTGGATTGCAGTCATCGGAAAGAAAAAGATGAGATTAAGACATAAAACAGGAAGCGAGGTTTAAATGACAGGAAGTGTGATTGGCATATTAAACTGAAACTTGTATTTATGGTTTTATTTTTCAGAAATCAAGTAATCAAGTGAAATGAATTACTCACCCTCATGTTGCTCCTTGTTTTTTTTTTTTTTTTTCTGTTAAAGACAAAAAAGGTTCAGAGAAAACATTTTTACATTTTAAACGCAAGACACGTTGTAGTGGATTTGAAGAAAAAAACACAAAAAAACACAAAGGTGTAGAGATGCATTTTTAAAAAAGATGAATTTGACTTGAGTGCTGTGGTTTTAGATCACAGTGCCAATCGTGAAACGTTGCAAAAGATATGAGACACAAACGCTGTCTGTCTAGTGCATGTTTTCATTGAAAAATAATGGAACAGCATCTCATTGAAATGCTAAAAACGTGTTCTGTGTGAACCTGCTGAGGTAACAGAATTTTCAAGGACCCTTTTATAGAAATAGATGGTGACTACAAAAAAGTTGTTGTAGACCCCAATATATTAGACAGGCTTGTAGGCAATTTTCAGAGCTGCTAGCAATAGCAAGTAAGCTTTGAAAGCATGAGAAGCATGAGATCCCAGAGCGCATCAGGCCCCCTGCAAATGGAGGGCATGGGGGGTTGGTGGGGGTTACACAATGTGCCCCCCTAATCATTCAGCAAACTTACTATTGAGAGCAAAAAAACAAAAACAAAAACACCAAAAAAACGTAATTCTGTAGGCTTTCACGTATTCCATAAGGAAAAGTCTTCAGCAGCATTTAGCTCACTACAACACGAATCTCTATAACGGTAACTTTAAATAACACATTATCTTAAAAAATATAAATAACTAAAAAATTAGTTGGAACCTGCGTAAGGTTCTCATATGAGTAGTGTTGAATTTTCTCATTCGATCTCCTGCTGATACAAGCTTGTTTCCGCCACTGAAAAAACATTAAAAAGCTAATTGTGACTGTCTCACAATTCAGATTTTTTTCTCCCTCAGAATTGCGTGATTAACTCACATTATATGTAAAACAAGTTATGAAGACCGAATTGCTTGCTCAATTTAAGATTGAACATTGGTCAGGGGAGTCTGCTCTGTATTTTATACTGCACAAGAGGAGTGATCAACGAGCATAATTTACATGACCTGTCAATAGCACAGGCAGAGTTGCAGGGTGAAATCAAATCGCCAGCAGATCAGGCTGGGTTCACCCAGTCTACCGATTTGTGTGATATACAAGTCACAATTTAAAGTCAGAATTTTAAGATAAACTCGCAATTCTGAGTAAAAAGTCAGTCTTTTTTTTTCCTCAAAAGTGGATCTCTTTCAATGAATTGCAAGATATACACTTGCAATTGTGAGATAGTGTCAAAATTGTGAGATAAAAAAAAATCACAATTACCTTCTTTTTTTATGTATTCCATGGTGGAAACAAGCTTCCATTTGTTTTTGTTTGCTTTTGGATGGAAAAGCTGTCCATAACTGCTGGTCTAGGATCAGTTTTCTCCGTAATAACAGAATGGAAACGACTATTTGTACGAAGTGCAAATAGCAGTATATACTATTTACACTAATTTATTTAATACATTTAAAAAAAAGACATCGACAATTTTATTTACCATTATTTAACAAAATAATGGTAGATGCTATTTACTATGACGCACGGCACGCCACGTCTTTAAAATATTGAGCACCCCCATATTGCCAAAATGGTATGATCCTCGTTTCATAACACCCGCGGAGATTTGACTGTGAGATCGGTGGTCGAATCCGGCTCCGCATATCAATGCATCGAATCTTCGACTATTCCGGGTCATACCTAAACAATTGTGATGTATTCAATTTAAACAATGTAAAAGTAGCAGTTCTTTACAATATAAATTAGATGCTATTTATACTTTATTTTGACAGATGCATATTATTTGCGCCTCAATATTGTTGTACATTAACAGGATGCAATAATAATTGTTATATGTAATATAATTAATTATTATATTTATTACAATTATTAAATGGATGCCGCCTTAATGGGACAATAAAGGCCTCCATACACCTTCTCATAACTCTACCCAATAAATGCTTGTAATATTATTAAACATTTTGTTAGGCAATTTATTTCCACTTTTAGAACATTTTCTTAATTTTTATAAAAATAAATAAATGCCTTTCCGATGTAATATTTGAAGAGCGAACTTGGCAAAACCTGGGCCTGTTGCATTAACCTAGTTCCCCTTCTGCTCTACTAACTATGCCACTGAAAACACTAAAATATTTGCATATTTTTTCATCATTTTTGGTACAACCAGGCACTTTCGAACCTGGGTCCGCCAGCATGAAAGTTGGCCACTCTAACAAGGAGGCTAAAGTCTGCAACCTCTAGTGTCAGTCGCTAGAGCGTCTATTGAGGTCAGAGGAGTGAGGTTTACTTGCAACTTGCTGGCCTCCGTTACAATCACCCCCTTAAACCACACTCCCATCCGGGTCACGGCACCAATGTACCCCGCTTGTTCAAACCTCCTGCTCCAAGTGGGACTCGAACCTGGGTCCGCCAGCATGAAAGTTGGCCACTCTAACAAAGAGGCTAAAGTCTGCAACCTCTAGTGTCAGTCGCTAGAGCGTCTCTTGAGGTCAGAGGAGTGAGGTTTACTTGCACAGTGATTACTAGCTGTCCTGTTACACGTAAAAGGGCTACTCAGGTGTTTTGAGCAGTGAGTGGATTCTGAGTTCTGCACGGTAGCAAAACCTTTTGTAATAATAAGCAATTATGTTAATAAGATATTCACTGTGCATCAATAATCCACTGATTAATCGTGTGCTTTATCGCTTAATAACTCCAGATAGACGCCACATAATGCAGCTGTTGTCATTGCTTTTGCTCCTTCACAGAACCGTTCACAGGGGAAACCCAGTCAAAAGGTGTCAATGGAATGAATCAGGCAGAGTGAGTGTATGTTCTTGTTTTACACTCTCCTTAAATTAAGGTACTAAGTGCAGTTGGTCCACACTTGACCTTTATTTCCCCATGGATGTAAAGGTCAGCTTGGAATTAGATAAGGGGATTCCAGTCCGCCCATGTCCCAAGTTGGATTTGCAGCCGAAGTGGTTTTGGCAGCGAGCAAAGGCCCAAACATGTGGAGCGCTGCTTAATTCTCAGCAATTTCAGGCCGGGGTCAACTGTTAATGAGCTCGACTCTCACAGCAGACTTTCTGCCCACAGGAATAGTGTTGATTGAGGAAAAAAAGTTTGACTCAGAAAAGGCAGTCTCTGTTTTTGCTATAAACTTTTCAAGGTCGCGTTTCATGCCAAAAAAGACAGAATTCTGAGCTAGCAACAGACATTTAAAATGAGGCTAACAGCATTTAGCATATTAAGGACAACCGTACAAACCTAAACACTGCTGGGTTTTGTTATGCGGTTTACTTACTGAGAAAAAAAAAAAATACTGGAAGTGGGTTTTAATCTTGCATCCAATCTGTCTATTTTAACAAGAAAACAGCCCCAGTATGTTTTCTTTGGCCACTTTTTTTTTGACTCCAGCAACCAGCATAAGCTAATGGAGCCAAGAGAAAAATATCTGGGACAAATGTTTCGATGGGCAATTAAGTATGACTTAACATTTATACAATTCAGCCATTCTGAGAGATGCCTGCTGTGATAGGGCAGAGAACCTGTGTGTGTGTTTGGCTTCTGTCACGTCTGCCAGAGTCAGTGAGTGTAATGACGGCTCCGGTTAGGCCCCATTTAGGTAACTGTAGACATTTGTATATTTCTTCCTGTTGTCCTTGGGGTTTCTAATGAGACTGCTTATTGTTAGTAGTAGAGGAATGTCTCTGAATTGGTAATTGTTTTCTTAAGAAAGAGAGAGACAGTGAGAGAAAAACGAAAGCAAGCAACAGGCTCCTGGTTATGGAACTGAATACATGATGAAGCAATTCTCACGCAGTGCCATTCCTGCACTCCTTCCTGTCGAAAAAAATAAAATAATAATAATAATAAATTTGAAGAAAATAAAGCCTATTTTTAGGACAATAAAAAATTGGCAGATGCATTTGTGTGTACATAATGGCAGAAAATGCAGGCAACTTACATGTATTTGTAATAATGTATCATTTTGCAATAATGTCAAATTAAAAGTAGGTCACCTTTTGTCATGCTTTAAAAAGGATTTAAGTAGATCTTTATATGCAATTTCGTAATTACTTTTATTGTCTTTGAAAAATGGTTAAAATGTACAGCTCTATGTACTGACAAGGATTTATGGTAAACTAAAATATATATTTTCATTTCTATTCAATATTGAATGTCATGTTTTTAAATATATTTCTAATGATCCATTTGTAGTAATGAAGTTCCAATTAAAGTTTACAATTAAACATATTTTAACTTGAAATATAATGTAGAATAACACTACAGTTAAAATTATGATGAAGTGATTTACATGCACTTAAGTATGTGAGACAAACATATCAAAACGTGTACTTATTTAGGGGGGTTTCTGAAATTTGGTGGCAAAATGTGCACAGAATTTATTTATTTTTTTCCTCCCTTTAAAAACAGACTGACCCCATTTGAGTTCAACTGTTTGTTCAACACGTAATGTGGTAATTCTCAAAATTAGTATGCATGATTTGTAGAGGATGGCGTTTACCAGAGATAACATCTTCTAATATTGGAATACAAGGAATATTTAATTACCTCACTTGGGTGCACTTTGAGATCTTTTCAATTTCAGGGGGCAAAACAAACAGCTTCAGGCGTCATCTTTCCTAAATTGTGACACAAAGTGATCGTGCTGAAACTCTGAGATTGCGAGCAACATCGAGATCACTAAAGTTTCCAGATGATCGATTCTCCTCAGCCACAGCCGGACTCTTAGCAGGGATTAAAGGATGCCATTGAAGCCCTCTGTCCTGTCTGAAACTGATACCAGGATTTAATCTACAGTCTCCATGGTCAGGAAATGATGATGATGATGGAAAACTAAAGCTATATTTCATTCTGTGGCCTTATCTAATTAGATTCATTTAACTTTAGAGTCTATGAACAATCTTTTCTTTCTTTTTTTACTGATAGTAGTAATACATAATGTGTCCTTCATTTTTACTCTTAAAAAAGCGAGTGAGAAAAATCTATACATGTCACAGTAAAGCCACAATTGATTAGAATTTCCTTCTTTTTTTCCTCTTCTTCAATAATGTCAAAGCCAAAACTGAATAAAGAATTTTTTTTTTATTATTATTATTTTTATTTTATTTTATTTAAAATAAAATAATCCTATTGGGGGATTATTCCATCTCTTTAAAATCTTAATTGCTTTTGTTGAACAAAAAGAATAAATGGAGAACAAACAGAGACTTTGCTGATGCCCATTGTCTCATTATTTTTTTCAAGTAGACAGGTAAAGTAATTTTGATTTCAGGGCTGTAACTATATTTAAAGGGGGGGTGAAACACTCAGTTTCAGTCAGTGTCATGTCAATCTTGAGTACCTATAGAGTAGCATTGCATCCTGCATATCTCAGAAAAGTCTTTATTTTTTTTTATAATTATATAAGAAAGATGCGCTGTTCCGAGTCTTTCCGAAAAAAGCAGAGCGGGTGGGGGCGTGTCGTGTGAGCGGAGCTAAATAATGACGTGTGCAGCAGCGCGCTGCAGTGAGGAAAGTGAGTCGCTCTGTGAGGAAATTGATTCGCTCTGTGAGGAAAGTGATTCGCTCAGTGAGGAAAGTGATTCGCTCAGTGAGGAAAGTGATTCGCCCGCCGCGTGAGGAAAGTGATTCGCTCTGTGAGGAAAGTGATTCGCTCAGTGAGGAAAGTGATTCGCCCGCCGCGTGAGGAAAGTGAGTCGCTCTGTGAGGAAAGTGATTCGCTCTGTGAGGAAAGTGATTCGCTCAGTGAGGAAAGTGATTCGCCCGCCGCGTGAGAAAAGTGAGTCGCTCTGTGAGGAAAGTGATTCGCTCAGTGAGGAAAGTGATTCGCCTGCCGCGTGAGGAAAGTGAGTTGCTCTGTGAGGAAAGTGATTCGCCCGTCGCGTGAGGAAAGTGCTAATACAGATCGACCGCCGGCCTATCAGTGGGTAAGTCAGTAGCTACTGGTTATATCACCTGTCCAGCATCCTACAAGCCAGCGCTTTGATGGGCGTAGCCTGTTGCTTTCGCTCTCTCCCTCGCTCTCTCTCACGCGCTTCCGGTAGAATTGTCCGTAAGGCCCATACAAGGAAATTCCGCCCCCGTTAACGTCAAAGGGGACGCATGATCTCAAAAAACTTGCCGAAACTTATGACTAACCGGAAGTAGTATTTTTGACAAAGAAATACTCCCATCAAACGTCCACCTTAACTTTTGAAACTTTGTCTATGTTTAGTATGGGATTCCAAGTCTTTAACAGTGTAAAAAGATCAGTATGCATGAAACAGCATTTCACCCCCCCTTTAAATAAGTTAATACTTATATCATACAACAAAACAGATTATTTTGTGTTATTTTCTAGTCAGACTGGTATGGAACTCTCCATATGACATGCAAGATAAAATATCTATAGGCCTAGTGGACACAAATGAACAATTTGTTCCAACTTCCCATGACTTACTATATGTCAGCACATTTTACTAATTCATACCCTTGTTCTATATAAATTATGCACGATTCGTTCCCTCGTTTGACTAAATTATGTGCACGAGATAACCCATTCCCTTGCTTTAATAAATCGTGGCCACGTTGTAACAACTAACTCTCTTGTTTTAGTTAGATCAAAATGGCGATTTACTAAAATAAGGGAATTAACTTATAAATCATGGGAAAGTGTTCTTAATCCGTGGCCATGATTTAACGTAAATGAGGGAACAATATTTTATTACATTTTTTATTTTCATTTTTTTTGCCATGGGGCTCTGTAGTAGAATGGCATGTGAAATAAAAAATTGCTGTAAAAACATTTTGGTCAGTGAAAATGTGGGTCCAACCAACGTTTTGCCCAAATTAAAAACAAATAAGTAACGCACCATATGTCTAACAGCTGTTAATAATAAAGCATGAATGATGTCAAATTACATAAAACCGCGTTCATACAATTGTATTGCATATTTGTGCTTTTGTGGTGTGCCATTTGATATTACACAAAAGAGAGAAACCAGTCAGTCAAGGTCTTTTGTATAGCCTTTCTATTCTGACAGAATTCCATGATGTAAACTCACAAACAAAACAAAAAAAAGTTCAGAATTGGACTGATTTCCAGTGAAAATTGATGTAAATTGGAATTTTGACTTGTTTTGACTTGTCATGGTGGGTTGCTGTAATGAAAGTGCAGGACGATGAAGATACTCACATGGGATTTTAGTTTACGAATCAAAACAATAAACAGGAGAAAAACACAAACACATTGACAAACAATACAGGACTAGGCACACACTGAAACTGAGGGCAGTTTAGGGAGCCAGGGAGGATCGGCCTCCACTGTAGCGGACTCAGGGGGTAGAGTGGATGCGCAGACACACGCAGACACACATAAATGTGTTGCGCAGACACACATAAATGTTAGAGCCATTGGACAATGCAACGCTTTCTAAATTGAGGTCTAGAATTTACCTCACTGGAACGGACTCAGGAATTTGTTTCACTGCAATGCAATCAGGAACTTCTCTCACTGGAACAGACTCGGGAAGTTCACTCACTGTGACCATTTGAACTGGCAATACTGTAAGCCTTGGACCTGGAGACACTGTGCTCATTTTCTTTGGCAGTGCTGTTAAGTCCTTCTGTTGTAATGTTCCTGTATTCTGTCATGGTGGTTGGCTGTAATGAAAGCACACAATGATGAAATTACCCAAATAGGTTTTAAATGCAAGAGTCAAAACATCAAACAAGAGTATAACTCAGAAGAAACACAAACACATTGACATCAAACAATACATAACTTATATACAAAAAAAAAAAAAAAAGATTCTCACTTTATTTATCATAATTGCGACTCCTGTATACCCCCCCCCCCCAACCCCCAAGTTACCATATTTTTGTGATGTCTTGTCAAATAATAAAGTTTAATTCATTAACACTGGATATTTTGGCAAATGCATTTCAAAATAACAGCGCTATTACTCTCCTGATTAATTCTGATGTTTTATGGCCATGTTCACAAATTATAGTGCCTTTTGTGAAAAATGTATGGAAGCTGCCTTTTTGTGGGCCAGAGGAATTCCAAGAACTGCAAAGTTTTCTTCTCACAGATTCCCTCTCTACCAATGCAAATGTCTTTTTTCTCAAAGTCTATACAATCCCAGTACGAGACGTAAGACTGCCCGTGATCAAAAGCTCTACAGTTGTTGTAATGAGGTCCCGTCAAAAAAAAAAAACTTTGTAACAAGAGGGCCTAAAAGAGCAAATCCGTGCCTATTCTTCCAGATTCTATTGTGTGTGAGTGTTCTGGGCACAGCCGTCTGGCCCCTCTAAACCGACAGGCCAATGAAAGAAGCTCGATTCTCACGGGCCAACCCGACAAGAGCAGGTGTGCCTCAGATTCCCTTACAGCCCTCCCCGAGCGCTCACCACCTGCCTCAGCTCACCTTCATCAGCCCCACAGTACCACATTATCACCTAAATCTATCGCTGGAATAACTTTTAAAGGTTCCATTTTGTTTTCAAAAGGAAACCTTGCATCCTCTGTTTGTAATTCAGACCTTCAGGGATGGATCCTCCCAAGCATCCTCGCAGTATCCCTGCAGCTCTGGTAGATTTCTTTGTGTGATGTCTGGACTTCCTTTTCTTTCCAGTAGTTTCTATCAAGTTCATGACATTATGAATGGACAATGATGTTCTATAAAAGGCTGATCATGTTGCCTCTAAAATAGCGAGGTTTCTTTGCTTTGAGGGTTGTCACCTGATCTCTTCCTGAAAATGGATATTGTAAATGGAAAAGGTGGGATTAGGCTTCTGTTTGGCAAAACTCAAAGAACAATAATCTACTTTTTGTTGGTTATATCCTTTTTTTGTTCAACATGTTTGTCTACAACGATACCTGCATAACCAGGTTGAATTTGGTAAGGATTTTATTTTCTATAAAATGTATGAATGGCTGTCATAACAGTTACATTTGAGATAAATGCCCTTATCCTCAAATAGGAATTATCAAAAAGATTTTTTTTTTAACGTTTTTAACGTTTTTAGTTCCTTTTTAAAAAGCTAAGTTTGGAATAGAATATTACATAGCGCAGTATACATTATATACTGTTACTATATTGTTTTGTATGAAGAAAAAAATACAATATGGGGCTTTTCAGACTTATCACACTATAGTTAAACCTTGGTTATACAAAACAGAGCCACTAAAGGGACGTGGTGATTAAAAAAATTAAGGATGGAAGGAAAATATTTTTCAAATCATTTGCATTCCCTTAAGGGGGGGGGGGAGATGGGGTTGAAACACTCAGTATCACTCAATCTCATGTCAATCTTGAGTACCTATAGAGTAGTATTGTATCCTTCATATCTCCAAAAAGTCTTTAGTTTTATTATATTTATAAAATAAATATAGGCTGTACCGAGTCTTTCCGGAAAAAAACGAGCGCCTGGAGGCGTATCGTGTGGGCGGAGCTAAAGAATGACGAGCGCGCACAAAGCGATGACATCCTCAAGCGTGGAGAAGAAAACTCTACCCAGATTCAACTAATACAGATATGATCCAGAATCAAATCCGGAGGATGAAATAAATTGAACCGGAGAAGCAACAACAGCAGCACGTCCGTCTCTGTGGTATGTACTGTATTTAGTGACCTGTCAACATTTGTGTGTGTTTACTCACAGTTTATGAGGACATGATTCGGTTTATGGACTATGGTATTCGACTAAACATTAGCCATAGCAAGCAAAATGGTTTTGCACGTCAGACTAGTGTAACGTTATACATAGAACAACAATGGAGTAACCGTTAGCGCATTTGAATGACGAAGCACGCTTTGTGAGAACCTCCCCTAGGTTTATGTTTGGGTGGTTTTACAGTAAACAAACTGACACCTATAGTGGTCAGCTAAACAAATGTATTTAAACACACACCATAGATCGCATGCTCCATTGATAAATTAACTAATGTTATACACGATCGTGTTGTTTACTGATGTTATTTACGCGACGATAGCCAACAGCATAGACATTTGAAGCAGTTTTACTCACCGCGCACGACCGTGAACCTTTACCGCTGGGACCGCTCCGTCAAAAACACACTTCTTTGGTAACTGTTGATTTGGTGAAGTCCTGACAGCAGTGACCGTGGAGATCTACTTTTGCGACGCGACTGAAGTCATGTGATGCTTCTCGTCATTTCTGCGCTCAAATCGGTTCAAATGCAGCGCTGCCTTCCCGGAATGCTGTGCTGAAGCATTGAAGTCGCTTGATGTCACCCATAGGAATATGGAGAATGTTTATGGGCGTGCATTTCCTCTCTCGCTCTGGTCACGCGTGCGCGCGCACGCACCCTTCCGGGAGAAGAGCCGTACGGCCGATACAAGGACCTTCCACTCTGTCGACGTCAAGCGGACCCATACTCGAAAAAAACTCTCCGAAACTTGTGAGAAACCGGAAGGAGTATTTTTGACACAGAAATACTCCATCAAACGCCCAACATTAGTTTTTGAAACTTTGTCTATGTTTAGGATGGGAATCCAAGTCTTTAACAGTGGAAAAAGCTCAGTATGCATGAAACAGCATTTCACCCCCCCCCCCCCCCCCCTTTAAAACTTTTGCGTTGCTTTGCTAATATATTTGCCTTCTCTCGCAAAACCTTTGCGTATATAAGTTTTGTGTGGGAATACAACGTTTCTTGGGGGAACGCAAAATATTTAAAGACATTTTTTCCCTCCATCCTAAGCTTTTTCCACCACCATATCCCTTTAGGGGTTCTGTAAAACCCTGAGTAAACTAAATCCGTGGTTATCTTGCTTCATGTTTCACACTGCTCATAATTTACCTGGAGTTAACAATTAATCCTGGGTATTCATAAGGTGACATTTCACACTGTACATATACTCACTTTTATTCACATACAAACATTGATCAGCGAACATAAACAGAAGCTCAGTCAAACCTACTTGATGTGCGAGAACAAACCTTTTGCAGAAGCTCAAACATGCTGCATAACACAATAATGAACCTCATTGGTTCTTCTGGAAACTCAATTGTGCTGTGTAACTCGAGTGTACCTCATTGGTTCTTCTGGAAACTCAATTGTGCTGTGTAACTCGAGTGAAGCTCATTGGTTCTTCTGGAAACTCAATTGTGCTGTGTAACTCGAGTGAAGCTCATTGGTTCTTGCACGTCAAGCATTGATAAATCTCTATATGTGAATAAAAGCCTAAATTCAATCTGTTCATATTATATAGCAATCATGTCTCCTCAGAAAATTTGGACTAAACCATTTCATTCATTTGGATTAGTTTTAAGATCTCTTTATCTTTTTTTATTTCATCTAAAAGATCTTCATTTGTGTTCCGAAGATGAACAAAGGTCTGGTTTGAAACGACATGAGGGTGAGTAATTAATAAAATATTTTGTAATTATGGGTGAACTACAGTATCTCTTTAACATTGCTACAATGTGAAAATTATAATAAGCATTTGTGTTTAATAAAAAACACTTCTGTCATGACCTCAAAATGTAGATCTTGGGGAAAATGTTATGCAAATTTTATAAAATAAGTATAATATCTCAAAGTATACCGTGTATCATTTTGTATTTGGATTAGTTGTATACTGCAGTTTCATAATAGGTCATCCTGGTAGCATATAGAAAATCTGCACATTGTGAACAGTACATACATTATACAATGAATAAGTAGCACAAGTATTATGATACTATGCTATTCGGAACAAAGCCATTCTCAGCTGTGTTGACACTTCCTGAGCACAAAAGCCATCACAAGAGACGTTACATCCTCTCTAAAAGGTAACATAACCAACATTTGTGGCAGCCCTGTGGATAAACAGGCACGTCAGGATCAGGAAGACTTAGGGAGTCAATGTGCTGAAGCCTCTGAGACATATGCTCTCAAATGTCATCTAAGGAGACTTTTAGTTGTTTGCTATGCACGCTCAGTCATTTTCCCACAGATACAACCACACACGGATACAATTTGATAAACCTAAAGCAGGGCCTATTAGCATTACATTATGGAGGGCAGGCTTGTTTCACTATAATAAGCCCCAGTGTGCTTTGCTGACTGTGAGCTGCATTTTCTGTGAATACAACAAGGGTAGACAACATAAAAAAACTCACTTAAATATCAGGAGATTAATTTATTGTTTTGAGCATGGAGCCTCAAATAAGAGAAGCTATATTATTGATACAGTATTCAAACAGGACTTTGAAACGTTGCTATGGGGTTTCTAGGGTGTTCTGGTTGTGTGCATGGTGATTATGCATAGAGAGTAGCTATGTGTTTGCTAAAATATTCAGGGTAGATTTTAGCACCTTACTATGACGTTGCCAGGGTGTTCTGGATGGTTGCTAGGGGGCTGGAAAAGTAGAGTATATATAGAATGTTGCCAATAAGGTATTCAGAGTGGATTTTAGCAAGTTGCTAAGAGGTTGCTAAGGCGTTCTGGCTGCAAATGGCGATTAGCTATGTGGTTGCTAATGTTTTCAGAGTGAATTTTAGCATGTTATGAGGTTGCTAGGGTGCTCTGGTTATTTGATATGTTGTTAATAGATGCTTGCTAGGATACTCTGGATGGCTGCTAGTTGTCTGCAAATGGAAGTAGCTATGTGGTTGCTACAGTAAATATTCAGAGTAGATTTCAGCACATCACTGTGATGTATCCAGGATTTTCTGGTTGATTGTTATGGTGTTAATAGGTGGTTGCTAGGATGTTCTGGGTGATTGCCGATTATGTCTTTGCTCTGGTATTCTAATTTTCAATGTATTCAGTTTGTGTGTTTTTCAAATAATGTTGGTTTTATATATTTTTAATTGTGAAATTCACTAGCAATTTCAAGTGAAAATTCTTTAAACACATTTTATTTCAGTGTAGGACAGGGTTCGCCAAACTTGGTCCTTGAGGGCCACTGCCCTGCAGAGTTAAGCTCCAACCCAAATCAAACACACCTGAGTCAGCTAATCAAGGTATTCAGGATCACTAGAAAATCACAGGTAGGCGAGTTTGAGGGGGTGCTTCTCAATATCCCTCCTCCGTCCTCCATCCTATGACCCGGAAACCGATGGAGCTCAGCCATCTTGTACACTGTAAAACCCAACAAGTTACGGTAACTCAAACCATTTGAGGAAACCGATTGCTTCAAACCAATTAAGTTTTAAAACCATTAAGTATGAGTACTGAAAACTCATATACATTGAGTTAAATTAACTCATATTTTAGTGTTGTTTAAGTGTTAAAACTTATATTTTAGTGTTGTGTTGATCAATTATTAAGAGTAAACTGAACTTAAAGATTTTAAGTTAATTTTATTAATTCACTTTGAATTCAGGTAACAAATCTAACTAAGTCTTAACAACTACATGGTTACTTAAATGGTTTTAGGAAACAGATTGCGGCAAATGGTTTAAGTTCATCAAACTCAAAGTGATTAAGTTACATAAGACTAAGCACAAGCTAACATTGGTACAAAATGAAGACAGAACAGGAGGGTATTTTTAAGTAATTTATTGAAATATAACATTTACATCATAAATACAGTATGCCATATGTTCACAAATATAACTAGACAAAAAATATTAGACTTTTTCACCAAATAAAACAGCACAAACATGTTTAAAAAAGTCATAACATTTAAATAACCAAACATATAAAATAAAAAAAATTATGTAAAAAGGTACGTTTCCTCAAAAAGCAAAAGCACTGTATGATCTTTAATGTACTCTAAGTGTATTGCACTGACCGAAGAATTGGCAGACATCAGCACCTCATCTTTAAAGACAATCAAAGCATCCAGTGGGTTTAAAGGTGACGTTCCCTCTTCCTCCTCGACAGTAAGGATGGTGACTGTTGGCTTCTGCACCTGGTCAAGCTCCTTTTTCTATATGCATTGGAAAAAAAGTTTGTATGTCACCACATATAAAAATAACCCTTGTCAGGGCAGACACCATATTTCAATTTTCATAAATAAAAAAAACTTTGTTATAAGGAACGGATTATTGTTGATTTAATTGGGCGTGTGCTTATTTAAAACCCTGTAGTTCAATTTTGTAAAGATGTTAAGTTGTTTGTCAGCAAGGTTTAATTGGGGGAAAAACATTTTCAGGGGTGTATCAGCCGAATATTCTAGACCTTGAATTGAATGACGAATTGAATTGAATTGAATTCAAGCGATAATGCACACATTGCAAAACATTTGTTTTTCATGTCAGTATGTCATAAATAGAAAGAGGCAACAGTTTACTGTCAAAGATTTGTCGCTCACATCACGCCGCATCCAGTGTAGACAACATAACGGACTATAAGGGGCTCTTTTGTCCTGTCGCACTGCTCACATCCGGTGTATACAAAGTGAAACAAGACAGATTTGATTAACAAATTTTAAATGGATAATGGCAAGACATCCTTGGTGTAAATTACGTTCTTCTTTCAGATTAATATAATCAGAGCGGTATTAATAAATGTCCTGGTTAATCCAAGCATTATAATGGCAGTAAATGGCTGTCCAAAATTTGAAGCCAAAAAAGTGCATCTATTCATTATAAAAGTAATCCACATGACTCTGGAGGGTTAATAAAGTACTTCCGAAGTGAATCGATGGGTTTATATAAGAAAAATATCCATATTTAACTCGTTATAAAATAAGAAAATAACTAGTTTCCGGCGCAACGATGACGTCGGATATAGCGTAAAAAAGCATAACAGCCACGGCGTTGACGGCGGACGCAGCGTAAAAAACATAAATGATGTGACGATGATGTCGGGCGTTGCACAAGCGTTTTGAATCACGAGAGGATATTTTTCTTACACAAACCCATCGATTTAATTCAGAAGGCCTTTATTATTCCCCCGGAGCCGTGTGGAGCACTTTTAAAATGGATGGATGCACTTTTTTGGGCTACAAATTTTGGGCTGCCATTCACTGCCATTATAAAGCTTGGACGAGCCAGGACACGTATTAATATAACTCTGATTGTATAATCGTCTGAAAGAAGAATGACATTTACACCAAGGAGGACTTGAGGGGGGGAGTAAATCAGGGTGAACGATTCCTTTAAGCTTGAGCTGAGATTGGTTTATTATGTGACAAATAAGCTTTTGCTGTGCTCAATGTATATGCTAATGAAAGCCTAAATTAAACGTTTTGAAGACTAGATTTTCAATGGACAGATTAATAAAATTCTTATGTGTTTGGAACAATATGAGGGTTGGTAATTTATGAATCATGACTGAATTTGTATTGGCAAGTGGACTATACATTTAAGACAACTTGAATGATCAACTATCAGTCTCTGTAACCACACCATGCATTTATGCTGGTGGCAGCTGAAAGGTTAACATGTTGCTAAATAAATGTAATGTAGTTTTGACATGTGTCCTACCTTGTGTCTTGAAAACATCTCCTGACTCTTCCTTTTAAATAGTAACAGACCTGCCAGGATCGTAGTTTTTTTTATGATTCATGACAAGACTTCT